>NW_006399752.1:5062844-5064482 GCF_000299155.1 Elephantulus edwardii | reverse complement strand
GGCACATAACAACAACAACAACAATTAATTTCATTAACAAAAGTTAAACATTTCTCAATTAATTACATATACTTTTGATGACACTACCAGACAGGTCAGTGGTTCTCAAACCTACCAGATTAAAAAAATCCTGGTGAGCTTTAATAATACCTGGGCCATACCTCAAGGGAGTCATATTTAATTAGTCTAAACTAGATTTAAATATGGAATTTATTCTTTCATTTTTGCCTCTAACCGTTTTATATCTTTTTCTATTCAGTCAGTGTTGAAAACAACAGAGACAGATAAATGTCAGCATGTCAGTTCTAAGTGGCTTAAAGCCATGTATTTCATAAAAACAATGACTCGTCCATATGTCAAACAAAATACAAAGTAAGAGTAGAAAATTGAGAAAATAAACTGGATTATAATTTATTTTTAAGATACTGTTAACTTGGTTTGAAATAATCATAAGATTTGAGAATCATTGTCATGCTGTGAATTTCTTCCAGGATGTAGTATTCAGTTGATTTGTAGGGAGAAAACTTCCTAATTTGGATGTCTATTATATTCCGAGTTGGCTTTGATGGATATTCATGTAGTTTTCACTTTCTCCAGAGAAAGAAAAAGAAATCTTACAATTCAATTAAAACTTTTTTATTATTTCAAAATATGGCACTGAGAAAAGAGTACAAAGCAAAAATATACAATGATTCACAAAGCAATTGGTTGTGTAAAGATAGTTCAGTGTATCAGTAGCATCCCCTAGGGACCTTTCGGTTTCCTGTACACATTCTCACAATAATTATCACATCAGTCTCAAAAGTTTTATGGTAATGTTTCATTTCTTTTATAATAGTTTTAGCATGTAAGAAAGTTTGTTAACACACAAACAGACTTAAGGATTTGTAGAAATGAAATATTTTCTACCTGGCTTCTTTCAGGTACCATTATACTTGAATTGAGTCAATTTATTTGACTATTCTTTTTTCCTGCTCTACTTCATGCTTTAACATAATCCTTTTAGATTCACTAGCTATTTGAGGTATAAATTCTTATACATACTTCCATGCCATGTTAACTTACATTACTGACTAATATGAAAAGTGGAATGCAAATTTCTATAATACAAATACAGATAATTCTAATTTAGAAGATAATAACAAAATGCACTGTATTTCTTGTCTCAGTTTACAATCCCACCAGCAGTATATGAGAATTCATGATGCTCTACATAGTATGTCTGTGAACCGTGGCACAGAGACCTAATCTGCCCTACCACCTGCATTTTAAAAGGAGGGTTTGACCAGAACACAGTCATGCCTATACCTTTTCCCACTGCCTGTGGTGGTTTTAGGCTTCAACAGAGCTGAATGTTTGTGACAGAGATCTGAACCTGAAAAGCCTAAAATGTCTCTCATCCATCATTTTACAGAAAAAGTTCGCTGACTTCTGCTATATATTTTCACTTTTATGTTGTTTCTCGTGACTATGTTTTAGAAATTTCTTGTGATTTTATTTGCATATTCCTGACTACCTTGATTTGTTTCTACATCTGTGATTTTTAAAATTTCTTCATCCTTTCCTATATTGAGTTTTTGCCATTTTTGTTGCTTTATAGTTTGTTGTTGGATATATGTATACACATATATTTATAGA
>NW_006399752.1:5056788-5057296 GCF_000299155.1 Elephantulus edwardii | reverse complement strand
GCTAACCTTCTAGTGGGTTTTCACAGACTGTAAACTGAATTGGGGGAGATTATTCATCTTGCTCCTGAGGAGCAGCTCGTGGATTCAAGCTACCTTTCTTTGGCTCAGTAGCAAAACTCTTTATCTCTGGGTCACCAGAGCTGCCCTGGCCAAATATTAGGCATTATTAAGTGTTTCCTTTCTATAAAAATTGTCCCTGATAGAAGGTAGTTGGACAAGATACCATTGGAAAGAATCAACCAAACTCACCAGAACCACAATAGGAAGAAGTTGCTGGCATGAAAATCAATGACAGTCTGCTTTAATATTTCTACTGATAGAATGATGAATATTCAGAAAGGAAGAAATAAAGACATTTTTCAAGTGTCAAGCTGTCTGAAGGAGGATTATCTTATTTGTAAAACAATCAACCAGAGGCTATGTGAGATAAATTGACACTAACCATACCCATTATTTTAACTTCCTGAGTGTGGAAACTACAGAACAGTGTCATTGATTTCACATGCAA
>NW_006399752.1:4973782-5053888 GCF_000299155.1 Elephantulus edwardii | reverse complement strand
CTCTCCAAATTATACATGTATATACAAATATCTCAATGTATCCACTTATACACATAAACACACACATAAATTTGGTTATCTCTTTTAGGGTTTTCTATCACTCTATGATTTGCCTTCTCACTCTCTTAATAATATCTTTTGATAAACAAAATTTTATAATTGCTAATATAATAAAATTTAGCAATTTTACTTTTGCTTAGTTAATTTTGCGGCCTGTTAAGGAAGTTGGCAGCTCTGATGGCCTAGTGCATAAGGAGATGTGGTGCTAAATAAAAGGCCTTATCCCTCAGGTAGTTCAAATTCACCAGCGGCTACATGCAAGAGTGATGAACAATCTCCTTACCTTCAATTGACAGCATCAGAACACAACAGAGGGTAGGGTGGCTCAGACTCTAGAGCAATGAATGGGTGAATGAGATAAGGAAGTGTTTCTTTTCCCCAAAATAATGAGTACTCATCTACCTTCTCTCCTAGAACTATAATTCTCAACTCAGGGCAATTTTATATCCCAGGGAACATTTTTAAAAATTGTTCACTTTTTATGAAGTCATTGTTGCCCATTTTCTTCCTTCCCTCAGCCTACCCCAGAATACATTCCTTGTTCCAGATTTTCTCATACATATAATGCCTAATCATATATTCCATTCAGATAGCTTTCCTTCATCTGTTCTATTGCAGCTCATTAGCTATCCACACTTTTTCCATTTCCCCTCCAACTCCCCCATATCTGTCCTATTTTATATCATTGTTGGTGTTGTGAACCGTCGAGTTGGAACCAACCATTGCTTATGATGAGTGAAATATCTAAGTTACAAGAAACCAAATACTGCTGCATAACACTATTGTTATATAATAAAATAGAGATAGGGGAACTTTTGATCACAAACGTTTGAAGATATTTTTGGTGGGTTACATCTGGAGAGGGAGATACAAGTCTTTAGAATTTTAAATATTCTCCCCCTAGTATATTTGTCTATTTTTTAGTGAAAAAAACCATCATAACTACTAAATCATTATATAAATCTTGATAATAAACTAGCGCATTTACTCTAACAATATTTTCCTCTTGAAGACTATCTTAACCATTGTTCATCTCTTGTGTTTCTATATGTTTTAGAACCAGCTTGTTAAGTTTTTGCCATATAGATTTCTAGCTTTTTAATTAAAATTACATAAGTTCTCAAGTTCTTGGAGAAAGCATTTTTTCTGAGAAAGCATTTTTATGGTATTGATCTTAATTCTTTGAATAGGACATATTTCTCCATTTAATTTGTTATTTTACAATTTCATACATATATATATATTTAGTCTTGGATGTACCATTTCTATTGGAATGGGTTCCATTCCAATGATTATATCTTAACTTGGTTCTCATACAAATCAAATATCTCTTAAAGGTTTTTTAAGAATTTTTTAAAAGACATTTTTATTATTGGCTTTTATTGTCAGTAGCCTTATCAATCTTATATTTATTTGTCTTTGAGAGTTGGAGACATTACATATAATGCATTTCATTTATCTTAGAGATACATTTTAATACATATATATATACTTAAAAATAAGTCATTGAAATTTACTCCCCATAATAAAGAAGAATTGGATGAGTCGGCACTTTGTCAGTTACAGCAAAAACTCCACTTGTGAAATTCTGGAACGTTTGGATTATGCCTGCAAATGAATATGATGTTTCTAGTAAAAAAAATGTACGAGAGTTGTCTATTTTTTCCCTTTATCTATTCCACTGTAATATCTCACTGCTTCCTGAATCTGCCTGTTGAACTTAGCAAAGTAATCAGCGTTTGGGTCTATGTTTTCAAGCAACTGAAGCCCTTGATTTAGTTTAGAAAATGAAATCTACACAGCAATGTTTTGAGTAGTAAATTATAAAATTGAACATCTGCAACTAAACTTCTGAGGATGGTAACATCAGCAAATCACATGCTCTAACATCATATGTAGTATATATCACTGATGATAACATGGACCCCTTCAAAAAATGAAGGAATTCGTAAGTCATATTGAAACTTGAATACGTCGTTGTAGGTAATGAATATATTCATATGCACACATATAAAAATATATAGTTGCTTTTCAAAAGTGTGCAAATATATTTTAACTATTTCACTGATCCTTTTATGTATTTTTATAATATTAACTCTTAAAATTCCATTTTATAATTATTTAAAACTGATCTTTTAGTTTAATTATAATAGAACTTAAATCCAAATTCATTGCTAAATGCAGTTGCTAATCCTATTAACTAATATGTTGATTGCTTTGAAATAATATATGTTCAGAAGTTTAGCTTCTTTTTTTTTGCCAATCCTATTATCTTTAATATTTTCCCTTTTTTAAAATAAAATTTTTCTCCAGTACCTTCACACAATCTAGGAAATTGTAGGATGTAAAACTGTCACATTCTAGAAAAATTATTCAGTATGTTGTTGTTGCATGCTGTCAAGTCAGAATTGACCCAAATGTGACCCTCTAGTGGGTTTTCAGAGGCAGTAAATTACACAGGAGACTGCCAAAACTCCTGCAGAGCATTTCAGACTCATTTAGTCAGTATTTTCTCTGACAAAAATAATGCAGCATCCATGATTACTGAAATCAAGAATCTGAACAAGTAACTATTTCATTCAACTTATATTTAAAAAAGCATGTATTGTATGCTAGGAGAAACGATTGAGGTTGTTAATGATTTCATCTTGTTTGGATCCACAATCAACAGCCTTGGCACTAGCAATCAGGAAGGAAAAGATGAGTTGCACTGGGAAAATCAGCTGTCAAGCATCTCGCCAGAGTCCTAAAGAACAATGATATCAGTCTAGAGACTAAGGTGCATCTGATCCAGGCCATGTTCTTCTAACTTGTTTGCTGTGCATCTAAGAGCTGGACAGTGAATAAAGATGACAGAAGAAGAATCAATGTCTTTGAGTTGTGGTGTTGGAGAAGAGTATTAAATGTACTATAGACCACCAAGAGAACAAATATGCCAGTCCTGTTGAGGGTGAAACCTGTTTGCTACTCGGAGGCAAGGATTTTGAAGCTCCATTTGACATGGTTTGAGTAGGTTGTGAGGAGGGACCAGTACTTGGAGATGGGCATTGTGCTTGGAAAGGTAGATGGTCAGCACAAGACAACTCTAGACGATATTGATTGACATAGTGAATATGCCAATGGATTAGGTGCATCAGAGATAGTGAGATTGACTCAGGATAGGGCAAAGTTAGAGCCATTATTCATAGTGTCATTATATGTCATAGTTGACTCAACAGCACATAACAATAATAACATATGCTAGACATTTGATTGTGTACCAGTTAAATCACAATAAACCAGCAAGCTGTGCTGGTCTACTGGAGAAGTGGTTGCACTGGCTATTACAATGCATGTGGTTTGAACCCACCAGCTACTGTGCAGGAGAAAGATAGGCAGTCTGTTCTTGTGTCATTCACAGCATCTGAAAACAGAAATCTGATTTATATCCTTCCCCTTTAACACCCCTTCACCCTTTCCCCTTATCCTTTTGAACATTTATATAAGGCTTGTTCAGTTATCCTTCTAATTTTACAATAATTGTCTTATGCATTATTTGTCCTAATGACACTGAGTTACTTTATTTAGCATGATGCTCTCTAAAATCTGCCACGTTATATAATATTTTATGAAACTGTTGTTCCACAGTGCTGCATAGTATTTCTCTTTATGAGGTGTACCATAATTTCTCAATCCATTTGTTTGTTGACAGGCAATTTCCATTTTCTTGCTACTGTGAATAATGCTGCTATGAACACAGGTGTATCTCTGTTTGTGTCTCACTTCCGATTTCCTTGGGTTATAATCCTAACAGTGGAATAGCTGGGTCATGGGATTTCTATGTTTAGCTTTAGGAGGAAATGCAAAACTACTTTCCAGAGTAGTAGTATATTTTACAATCCCACTAGCAGTTCATGAGAGTTCCAATCTCTGCATGTTCTCCAAAATACATTGTTTGCTGTCCTGTTAAACTTTGCTACTATTCCTGGAGGGAGATGGTATCTCATTGTGGTTTGATTTGCATTTCTCTGACTGCCAGTGATTTTAAGTGTTTCTTCATGTATCTTTGGGCTATCTGGATGTCTTCCTTTTTGAAGAGTCTTTCCATGCCTTTTACCCATTTTGTAATTGAGTTATCAGTCTTTTTCCTAAGGAGGTCTTCGTAGTATTCTATGACCTTTAATTAGGAGACTCTTGCCTGAAATGTCATTGCAAATATTTTTCCCAATTTGTAGGCTCCCCCAACCCCCTGTTAGAAATTTTTTGACACAGGAGCTTTATATTTAGAAGAAGCTATCCATTGATTTCATCAGTTCCTGGTTGTGCATTTTTGGCTATATTTGCAAACTTATTTATGCCATAGGCTAGGGCTTCAAAATGGTTGATCCCATTTTGTCTATTATGATCCTAATGGTTTGGGGGTTTACCCCTAGGTCTCTAATCTACTTTGAGTTTATTTTTTCTGGATAGTGTGAGATATGAATCCTGTTCAGTTTTCTGTGGTAGATTTGCATTTTGCGCAGCAGCATTTGTTGAAGAGGTTATCCTTGCCACATTTGATAAGTATTGTTTTCTTGTCAAATAGCAACTGTCCATAGATAGATGGATTGATTTCTGGGTTGCTAATTATTTTCCGTTGGTCTATGTGGTTTTTTGTTTTGTTTTGCTTTGTTGTATTTTTTTTTTTTTGCCTATGTGTTTTTTGTTGAACCATGCTGTTTTGGTTACTTTAGCTGTGTAGTATGATTTGAGATCAGAGAATGCTATGCCTCTGACATCATTTCTATTTTTAGTAGGATTTTACTCATTTGGGACCTCTTTCCTTTCCAAATAGGCCTGCAAATTGCCATTTCTGTCTCTTTGAAAAATGACTTTGGCATATATATTATGTTTGAGTGTGGAATATTTTCATTTTTATTGTTAGTATTCCTGTTTTTACAATATCCAGTCTCTCTATCCATGGATAGGGAATATTTTTCCATTTAGAAGGTCTTTTATTGTTTCTTGTAGTAGTATTTTGTAGTTTTCTTTATAAAGGTTTTTTGTGTCTCTAGTTGAATTTATTTGCAAGTATTCCACATTTTGGTTGAGGAACTGTGTGGATTGTTTGGTTGTTTTTTATTTAAGCCTCTTCTTTAGAGCCAACAAGACCTCCTGGAGAGCATTTGCACTTAAGGTAAAGCCCTTGTCTCCATTTTGGAGAATGGGTGAAGGCTATACTCTATAAGGTGTGCCCTCTTGTTTTGATTGAAGGTTGGTATGGGATGTTTGATTGTTTTTTATTTAAGCTTCTTGTTTAGAGTCAACAAGACCTCCTGGAGGGCCCTTGTATTTAAAACTTGGGCCCAAGGGATTATATTTTAACCTGTTGTTATTTTAATCCGTTATTTTGGAGGAACATTCCTCTAAATCATACAGCTCTTCTGTCAATTTGCGGTGCTGAGGTAATCTGGCTGTGACACTGAACCTTATGCCATTGGGGTCTCAAATGTCATAATGGAACAATTGTGCCATAGGTGTGCCAAACACCATAATGAATACCCATTGTGAGTAGTGTTTGGTGGAGGTCCCAGACTGATTCAGGTTTGGAAGTAGTAGTGGCATCCACTTCCTAAACCACACGCCTATGGAAATTCTCTGAATATGGAGAAATGAAAGATATAGAAAGGCTTCAGGCTTTTTGTCCATATATATGTGTGTGTGGAAGACCTTTGTATTTAAAAATTGGATGGGTCCAAGGGTCTAATGTTATTTTATTTTAGAGGAACATTCTTCTAAATTGTACAGCACTCCTCTGTCAATTTGCTATACTGAGGAAATCTGGGTTTGCTTTGATGCTGAATCTTGTGCTAAGGGGGAGGGGTATGGGTGGTGGTGGCATCAAATGCCTAAATGGTGGGCTATGTTTGGTGGAGCTCTCAGTTTTAAGACAGGTTTGGAAGCAGGAGTGGCATCCACTTCCTTAACCACATGCCTCTGGAAACTATAAACTTGGAGAAACAATGATAATTATAGAAGGGCTTTAGGCCTTTTGTTCATATGGTTGCTATGAGTCTACAGCAATCAGCAACAATCTAATTGTAAATGGTATTGTTTTCTTAGTTGCTGTAATGAAATTCTACTGATTTTTGTATACTGATCTTATATCCAGCCACTTTGCTAAACTGTTTTACTAGGTCTAACTGTATTACTGGTTTTGAGTCTTTGGGCTTTTCTTTGCACATTATCATATTTCTTTTTTTATTTATTTGTCAATTTGTTTGCCTCTTACAGTTTTAATCTATTTCAATTTGAAATGAAATCTAATTTAAAATAAATTTTGTTTTTACTGTATAATTAGAATGTAAATTCTACATCTTTCATTGATTTTATTTCCAAATTATAGACCAAAAATATAAAAATTATAGTACAAAAGAATTTTCATTTAATCTGTTTCTTCTCATGGCAGTGTGATATTAAATAACTCAATTGTTTATGATCTTCTCCACGTTTAACAAAAGTTTTGACAAGGTGTAAGCCATGTATTTAACATTTCATGTCAGTGTAATTTATTTTATGAAAAAAGTATTTCAAGCATTGTCTGTTTTTATATGTTGCATGTAACTCAGGGATTTGAAGAGTCAGAATAACTTTTATGAAGCAATATTGTATTATAGGATAGATAAGGTTTGACATTATTATATTTATACACTCACAGCATAAGATTTCTAGGAATTGAATCAGTACTCCAAAAAAAGGAATATTTATATTGTTGCACAACCAATGGAGTTCTGGTGGCCTAGTGATAAGGAGTGGTGCTACCATGCAAAAGACAGATGGTTCAATCCTACCTACTGCTCTCCATGAGAAAGATAGCAAATCTCCTGTTATGTTAAAATCCATTATCAGCAAATACAATCTGATTCATGGTTGATTTTCTTGGTTATAATCTTTATGGAAGTAGGTTGATGGTTTTTGTTGGGGTTTTTTTTGTGTGTTTTGTTGTTGTGGGTTTTGGTGTTGTTTTGTTTTGTTTTTTCTGTGACCCTGGTTTGAACTGGTAACTTTCCATTTAGCAGCTGAATGCAAGCTACTTGCATGCCCAAAAAGGTAAGATTGCTATAGCTGTAGCTATAGATATAGAAACAGTTGTTAAATACCAATGAGTTGGAACCAACTCATAGCTGACCCCTCCAGCAGGTTTTCAGAGGCTGTTAATTGCAATGCCTATCCTTCTCCAGTGGCATATATATGTGTATATGTTTACATATACATATAAATTCATACACACATGTGTATACTCCTGTCACAAGTAGTCAGGAAATCAAAAGATGACTTGCACTGGGAAAATCTGCTGATAGGGACCACTCCAGAGTACTGAAAGCCACAATATCAGTGTAGAGACCAAGGTGTACCTAATCCAGGCCATGGTTTTCGCAGTTACTTGCTATGCATCAGAGAGCTGGACAGTGACTAAAGATGGCAGAAGAATCGGTACCTTCAAGTTGGGGAGAAGAGTATTTATTATACCCTGGACAGTCAAGAAAACAAATAGATCTGTCTTAGAGATGGTGAAAACAAGTTTCCTCTCAGAGGCTAGGATCTTGAAGCTCCATCTCATATACTTTGAGTATGTGGCCAGGAGGGACCAGTCCTTAAAGGATATCATTCTTGAAAGGGTGAAGGGACAGATCAGGAGAGGAAGACCTCAGATGAGATAGGTTGCTACAGTAACTGGGACAATGGGGGCTGGTGTGTTGGTGAGGCTGGCTCAGGACAGGGCAGTCTTTAGAGCTGCTGTATATAGGGGTCAGTATGGGTCACAGGCAACTTGTCGGTACATAACAACAACAATATTCATTTATATGTGAATATGTATATATCTATCTCTATCTCTATATCTTTATCTCTCTGTGTCATATTGTCTATCTATATTGTATCTCTATCTCTGTTTCTCTATCTCTATATCTATATCTCATACTCACACAACAGCACTTAGGGAGCTCTAGTAAGGAATTGCCCACAGAAAGTTACAGTTTGAATCCACTAGCTGCTCCCTAGGAGAAAGATGGTCAGTTTCCTCCTGTGAGATTATTTGTCTCTGAAAGTCAAATCTTCTATGAGTTTGTTTCAACTTGATTGTACTCAGCAACAACATTAGCAATGACTCAGAGCCAACTCATAGCCGACCATCCATCAGATTTTCTCAGGTTGTAGATCACGTGGGAGAAGATGACCCATCTTTCTCCCATTGCTGGTAATTCAAACCACTAATGAGACTCCATCTTTGGATTAGCAACTCCCAGTGCACAACATCATGTTCCTGTCTTTATAGTGTTTGTTGATGGTGGTGGTGGTGAGTACTGTTGACCATGAACTGACCCATAGCAGACCCTCTGGTAGGTTTTCAAAAGCAGTTAATAGCATGAGAGAAGATTGCCCATCCTTATCCCACAGAACAGCTGGTGGATTCTAACTATTCATTCAGGATCACAGCACAGGTTCCTACCACTTGGTCCCCAGAGCTCCCTCATAGGGTTTTCAAAGACCCTTGCTTTTTTGGATGCAGATGGCCACTCCTTCGTCCTACTCTGTCTTAATCTAGAGCGCTATTGCAACTTCTCGACCACAGTGACTCTTCTGGTGCCTGAGAGAATGGTGGTAGAGATCCATCATTAGAGCACCCCACAAGCCACACCAGTACAGCAGAGACAGACAGACAAGTGGTGTACCAATGTTTGTTTTTATGTTTGTTATGTGTTGTCGAGTTCACTTGCAACGCATAGCAACCCTATGTACAACAGCTCTAAACTCTGCTCTGTCCTGTGCCAATCTCACTGTCTCTGACACACTCATCCCGACTACCCCAATCACTGAATCAATCCATCTCCCAGAGGGCCTTCCCCTCCTGCACCTGCCCTCCACCCTCCCAAGCATGATGTCCCTCACCAAGACCGGTCTCTCCTTACAACATGTCCAAAGTATGTCAGACGAAGCCTCAGAATCCTTGCCTCCAAGGAACAGCCTGGCTTAACCCTCTCCAGGAGAAATCAGTTTTCTTAGCAGTCTCAGCACTCTTCTCCAACACCAAAGCTCAACAGGAGCAAATAGGGGAAAAAAAGTACCAATAGGAGCAAATAATAACATGTGAAAGGATACACATGTAAGATATTAAGCAATTCCCCAACAACAGATGTTGTACTTCTGAAAGCAAATTGTAAAGACAATCAGGCATACAAATAATCATAATACAGGAAACCTTTTTCAGACCACATCTGAGTCCCAAGTGGTGCAGCAGGATGGGATCTTAGATGGGAGTATTGGTACAGATAGTCGCATAGATTGATCTTTAGTGCTGGTTCTAGCACAGGCTGGAGGCCTCCTGCTCTTCTTCTCAGGACCCAGTGCAGGTCTCTGGTTGTTCCCACCTATGGCTGCAGACCCCTGGCAGCACCTCCAGATCCGATTTATGCCAGGAAATTTGAAGGATAGCAACCTGGAGATCTAATACAATGTAGAAACTATAAGGCAATGTAATTAATATCTCATGCAAGCAAAGCATTCTTGAATATCATGTAAAAATGGTCAGAACAGGTAATTGACAGGGAATTGCCAGAAATGCAGTCTGGTCTTAGAAGAGATCACTGCACCAGGGATATCATTGCTGATGTCAGATGGATCCTGGCAGAGGACAGAGAATACCAGAAGAATATCTATTTATCTTTTATTGACTATGAAACGTCATTTGATTGTTTGGGTCATAACAAATTATGGCTCACAATGAGCAGAATAGGAATCCCAGAACACTCATTTGTGCTCTTTCAGAATCCATATCTAGACCAAGAAGTTGTTGTGCAAACAGAGGAAGGGAACAGTACATGGTTTAAGATCAATAAGTGTATGGGTCAAGGTTGTATCCTCTCTCTCTGCTTATTAAATCTGTATGTTAAACAAATAATTTGCAAAGCCAGATTCTGTGAAGAGGTGTGTGGCATCAGGATTGGAGGAAGATTCATCAGTAATCTGCATTATGCTAGTGATAAAATTTTGCTTGCTCAAAGTTAGAAGGATGTGGAATACTGCAACATTCAACCTTATGATATATAGATGAAGAAAAGATTTAAACTGTCAATGATATCATCTTTCTTGGACCGACAACAAACACCCATGTTACCAGCAGAAGAAAAGCAGGACATGTATTGCATTGGGCAAGTCTGCTCTCAGGAATATTTCCAAAATATGGAAGAGCAATGATGTCAGTTTGAATACTAATGTGTTCTTGATCCAGGTCATGGTCTTCTCAATCACCTGCTGTGCACCAGAGGCCTGGACAATGAATAAATCTGAAAGGAGAATAATTGGTGCCTTTGAGTTGTGAAGTTAGAGAAGAGTACTGAATATCGCATGGACTGACAAAATAACAAACAGATATATCTTGGAAAAGATATGACCATGGAGCACCTTGGAAGCAAGAATGATGAAGAGTCATCTTTCATACTTTGGACATGTAGCTAAATGAGATTATTTCTTGGAAAGGGATATAATGCTTGGAAAGATGGAGGGCCAACAAAGGAGAAGACAACTTCCCATGAAATAGGTTGAAGCTGTGTCTTCAACAATGGACCCTAAAGTCTCCAAGATGATGAGGATGGCACAGATTTGGCCAAGGCTTAAGGATGGTTGCTCATATAGTCACTATGAGTCATACTTGACTCTGCAGCACCCAACAACATGTGCAACACCATCAGAGCTTCCTGTGGATGAAGAGGATGTATGGATATATCAGATACAACAAGGTAGGAGTGTTAAGCATAGCAATACTAGCTTATACTTTCTTTGCACTTAGAAATTGGAAAATTTCTTAACCCTTCTGTCCAGTGCAATTGGATTTTCTATTTTTCTGATCTCCCTT
This sequence comes from Elephantulus edwardii, assembly GCF_000299155.1. Lineage (NCBI taxonomy): Eukaryota > Metazoa > Chordata > Mammalia > Macroscelidea > Macroscelididae > Elephantulus > Elephantulus edwardii. The sequence goes on along the minus strand of NW_006399752.1, from coordinate 5,042,958 downwards.
TAACAGTGTGCCACTTTGGTACTGATCAGTAATGTGTCCTTAGCATTTTCATCTCATTTTATCCTGAGCTGGCATATGAGTTAATTGATTCAAGTCTTTTATTATTGCCAAACATTTCTACAACTGGGAATGACTAAAATTATCTTTGTGCACAGTCTGCATATTTTTTCCCTGACAGTGCTTTGCATAGTTCTTAAAAGCTTTGTGAAATTCATATTTGTTGTTTTAATCAGGAAATGACTCCCTGTGAAATAAAAATTCGTTATGTGTTTGCTTCCCTGTGAGTCACAGTCTTTATATCCAAGTCAGAGATTGTTTTACACAAAGTGAGACAAAGGAATTTAATCTGACCTCCTTTGAATAGGGCTGACCCTCAGTGCTTCCACTTCATTCTATTTTAAAGATGGCATTTCCCCACAGACCTCTGGGAGCTGTAGTCTGTACCTGCGATTTCAAGGTAGAAGGGGTTACACTTCATTCTTGTTTGCCTTTCAACATACCATAATATTCAGGTGCAATCCAAGTGGAGTTCAGTGTGGTTGCTGTACACTCCCTGAATGTCAGAGTCCTTCTCTTGAGCATGTGGCTTATGATGCCATCAAGTACCAAGTACAGAGTTAGACAACTTGAACATTTCAGGCAAAGTGTTCTAGTCTTCGAGTCTTAAGTCCATTTAAATCAAGTGAATTTATGGTCTCATCAGCTGTTGGGAATGAAAAGTGTATCAGTGGTGGCTATAACCAGCTTAGTAGTAATACATAGAAGTGTTATTAAAAGATCTCTACTACAAGAAGACATTCAATGATATATACTACAAGGATATTGCCATTTATCGCATCTTATATATATAACTGTTAAGGAGAGATAAGGCAAGCATGGCTTAGAGGTAAGAAATTTCACTTCCAATGCAAAGGTAGACAGTTTTAATCCATCGGCTACTCTGCAGGAGAAAGATGAACAGTTTTCTTCTGTACAATTTACTGCCTCTGAAAACTCTCTGGAGTTGAGTTGGTTCTAGTTCAGTGGCACACACACACACACACAATATTCCAAAAACAGTTTGAAAAATTGTTTTCCTTTATCCTGCATGTTTCTGTAATGCTGGACCTTTGCTACTGATATTAGCAGAGTCACCTTTAATTTCAGCAGGAATTATAGGTAAGACCAATGAGGACAAAAGGGTTGCTGACCAACCTTTGAAAACTTATCAATAAAACCCAGATTTACAACAGAATATTTGAGAAAATAACGGAAAATGTTGGAAGGTATTAAAATTACACAGTGGCCTCAAAATCTACAATGAATTCAAGCACACTTATGATCATGAACTTGGTGCAGGACCAGGCACCATTCATTCTGTCATACTTGGGTTTACCAGAAGTCAGAGACAAACAATAAATATCATACCATTTTATATCATGTGGAAAGTTGCCTCTGTTTATCTGAACAATTGAAGTTATTGCTAAGATAAACATAATGACTTTGAAGTTACCTCTGATCGCCTGCTGAAGAATTGTACATCTCTAATAGCAGAACTTGATGGCACCTAACAATAACAATAGCAGAACTGCCATGTTCCTCAGGATTTCAATGAAAAATGAAACTGGGGGGATTTCAGTGAAATAAGATAACTAAGAGGCATCATTCATAGAAATTGGTGAGACCATTATAACCAAACTTCTCTGGTTGCTCCTAGAGAGTGGGGGCTAATTAGGTTCAGTTCAACACATATTGAACACGGTAGAGACATTAATTACTTGATATAGATAACTACTGAATTACTCATTCAATGGCAGAAAGATATACAATTTGGTGGAGACGATTTCAGTGCCTCTCATCTCTTTCTATGATCCAGATAAACTGTAACTACATTACTCAGCAAATTCATTGTCATGAAAACATCTATTCATTCAGAAACAGAAGAAAGCATAATACAATATTTTATGGAAAATCGGAGCTTACGTTCATTATTTGTTCCTTTCTGTATTACTTTCCAAAGTCTAGCAATACTTTCCTTTTTCTGTTGCACAAATAATGTTTTTTAAAGTTCCTTTTTCCTCACATAAGAAGCTCAAAGAGCTTTAATTATGATCTGTCTATATTTATAATACCTTTAACTACACACACAGGACTCTGAAGCTCTGCTTAATAGTGTGAAAAGGTCTCATCAGCAAAATTTCTTTCTATCCTGATTAATCTAAAATGTAGGTATTTTAACAGACTGTTCATGTGGTGAGTAAAGGACCTGAAGAAGAAGAATCAGAAAAACAGATATTAAATTAGCTCAGGTAGAATTAAAGATCATTAAACCTGGTAATATCCTCTAAAAGAAAAAAAGAAAAAAATCAAAGAATAACTTCAGAAAGAAACAGTCTTTTCGATGAGAACTTAGAATAAATGAAATCAAACACTCTGCCAGTTGTATGGGTAGCAGTGCATCCTGACAGAATCCCTTTTGTTCTGATGGTTGAGGTAGAGAATCATTTCCTCTGGCAGAGAGTGGAACCAGTTCATTTACCAGTTCATTCCGATTCAGCCCCCTCTGCTGAGAACTTGCATTTCTGCCTCGATTAACTGAATCGGAATCTACATTTTAACAAGAATACACTCATGGCTACATAAGGAGCATCTAGGGATCTATAAGAATCACTTGGGAATCTTGTTAAAATGTAGATTCTGAATCAGAAAATGTGGAATGGGAATGCAAACTCTCAGCATGAGGGTCCTAACAGGGAACTGGTTTGAAACCCTATTTTCTAGTTGTTAAAATTGTTGCAGGAACCATGTGTAGAAACTCATTATGTGCACAGTAAAACAATTACCAGTTGACTGCATGCCAAGCCCTTTCCCTTCTAATGTTCCAAAATTGCCCTACTTTGGTCCAAATTGGCCAACTGTATTTGTTAATTTATTCACTTTGTGGAACTACAACAGTGATGCCCCTAAAATGGGGTCAAGCGATCATGTTTATATATGGATTATTTTATATTTTTTTGCTTCATTTTAATTATGATATAGCTTTACCTTCTGATAAGAGAGAATTATTAATAGATCATTATGAGGATAAAATGACAACTACAAATGTTCCTGGCTATGATACCAAACTGCAGGATGAAATAAATGTCCAAAGCAAATATTTTGGACATATAGACATATGTACCCACCCTCTTCAGAGTTTTAAGCAGTAAATTCAAAGATCTAGAGAACAGTTCTGGCGGGAGGCTATGCTGCAATCCTGAAGGCACAAGGTTTGAGGCCACTAACTGCTTCACGGGAGAAAGATGGGCAATCTCCTCTTGTGATATTAAATGCCTCTGACAACCCACCAGAGGGTCAGCTATGGGTCAATTCTGACTTGACAATACACAACAACAATAACAAAATGCAGTTGCTACTGTCAAAACCCCAAAAGATATGTTATCTCATAAATGGCACCATTCTCCTTGGGGATATATCCTGGAGAGGTTGAAATCAATTTGCTGTATGGAGGCAAAGATTTTGAAGCTCTTGTCTTACATATTTTGGGCATGTTACCAGGACAGACCAGGTCTTGGAGAAGGATATCATGTAGGGAAGGGTGGAGAGACAACTCAGGAGAGGAATACCCTGGATGACATGGATTGACACAGTGACTGGGGTATTACAGGGCAGGTGTGTCAGAGAGAGTAAGATTGGCTCAGGACAGGACAGGGCCCAGAGCTAGTGTGCAAAGGGTCAATATGAGTCGCAGGTGACTTGATGGCACATAACATCAAGAACAACAGTTTCTCTTCAGAAAGCAATTTTCTCCTCTTTTGCTACTTCTTCCAATTATTCCTACTATCCTTTAAGATTTTTTGTTGTGAATGGGACCTGAAATCATATGGCCAGAAAAATGTGAAATTTGGTCATTTTCTTAAAAATTTAACAACACAGAGATTTTCTCCCCCACCCCCCTTTTAAAAACCTGGTATGTGTTAAAATCCAAGCAACTTCTAGGAATTACCTAAAGTCTCACTATCCCATGTAATGCCAAAAGGTTAAAGAAGTCTACTTTGGAGGAAGTAAAAGCAGGGCGCTCCTTACAAGAAAGGATGATGAAACTTCATCTCATACACTTGGGTCATGTTGTCAGGAGGGACAAGTGCTTCTTGGGCAAAGACATCAGGACACCATGCTGTGAAAGGAGGGAGGCAGAGAAACGGAGGAAGATGTTCAAAGAGATGAATTGACACAGTGACTATAACAGTGGGCTGAAGGCTATCAGAGATTGTGAGGATGCCCTCGGCAGAGGAGGAGATCTAGATCTATTGGTATCAATTTGCTATGAGTCATAGTAGGGAGCTCTAGTAGTCTAGTAGGTAAAGAGTTGTGCTGCCTACCCAAAGGCATAGAGTTCAAATCCACCAGCCGCTCTGTGGGAGAAATAGGAGCAGTTGCCTCCTAAGTGATTTACAGCCTCAGAAAACCCCCTGGAGGGTCATCTGTGAGACTGGTCAACTCATTAGCAATGAGGTGAGAGTTTTGATGAGTCATACATGACTTGACAACAACAAAATCCCTCAGAAAGTGTATCAGTCGGGTGCTTTGCTGGATTCCATTGCTGCATAACAGCAGTGTTCCATCTTGTCCAATTTTATTGCTGTTACTGAATCTAACTGCACTTACTTATACAGAGTAATTGTGGAAAGGATTTTTTCATTTTTACAATAATGGGAGTTTTAATTTTTTTCTCCACTAGTTTATTTACAAAGTCTAATACAAATTCAAACAAATTCCATTTCCCTCACCTCTCCCCCACACATCAAATTGTACAACCAAATGATTAATCTCCCACTCATCGTGAGCATCCACATCCCTCTGCCTCCAGCCTCTCCCACCCCTCCTGGATCCTTATACTCATTCTACAATAATGGTTTTATACGATATTTATTCTTGTGGGACTGAGTTAGTTCACTCAGCATAATGCTCTCCAATCCCTCCCAAGTTAGGTAATAATTTGCAAAGTCATTGCTCCTGTGTGCTGAATAGTATTCCATTCTCAATCCATTTATTTGTGGCTGGACATTTGGGCTGTTTCCATGTTCTTGTGTTGGTGACTAATGCTGCTATGAACGTTGTTGCACAAATCTCAGTTTGTGTCTCTGTTCTCATATTCTCAGGGTATATACCAAGTAGTGGAATAGCTGGGTCATATGGAATTTCCATGTTCAGCTTTTTGAGGAAATTCCAAACTGCCTTCCAGAATGGTTGCACCATTTTAAAATCCCACCAACAATGTATAAGAGTTCCTTTCTTGCCACTTCCTCTCCAACATCTATTACCTGCTGCCCTGTTAAACTTTGTGTGGCAAGAATTTTAAGATAACATTTATAATAGTTGCTAAAGTAAAAAGGGATGATTTTTTATCTTCTCTGTTAATTATTATATCTGAGCAAGAAATAATTACCTGTGATTTCAGGTATTTCATCCCGTGGTTAAAGATGTGCTATGGATAGCCAGTGTGAAATAATTTATCCGTGTTGTTGTTTGTCTTCCTTCGCTTTGAAATACTTTGTTTACAATATTGATATTTAGCTGTTTGTCCATGGTCACATGGACTTATCAATGGCTACTTCCTAGAAATGTGTAACTCATAGGGCATTTCCTAGTTACAGAAATAGAAGTGGAAAATCGAAAGACAGCAAACAAGCAAGAGTATGTACTGCATAATGTGAACTAGGGATTTTGATAGTACCCAACGGTAAATTACATAAATTGATGAGTGAAATTAAGGAGAGCAATTGAAGCAAGTTGCAATTGAAGGAAGATTGAAGCTCTGGTCTGAGAGAGATATTAAAAAACATCATTTGGTGTGGTATGATTATAGTGTTGATAAAATCAATTAGTCAATTATGTAAAGCATTGTATACAATAATTCACTTTAACTCTGTTATTATTTCTCTTAATACACTCATTGAAACTTAACATTCTTTATAAGAGCTTCAGAAGGACATACTGGTGAATTCATTCATTGGGACTATCTTAAATATATATTAGCAAATTAAAAACAAAAGCAAGTTCTCACCATACATTTAACATAGAAAAAGAGGTACTGTGAAAACTTGAGATGTATTCCTAAAGAGATTGCATTTCCAAACAGTTTTATGTTTTTAGTGCTATTGCCTACATGCCCTTGTATTCTTATATTCTTAGCTATATTCTATAGCTTATATTCTTAGCTACGAGTCTTATCATCTGCGGTTACTTTTGTACCATATATTACCTTAGGAATACCACATTTTTAAATTTTTGGTCTTTATTTTGATTCATAAATTAGATTATTATGCTCATATATGACTTAATAAATTATTTATGTCCAATTAGGAATTAACTGGATTTTGTCTTTGGCTTTTAAATTGCAAGTAAATCCCAAAACCAAAACATCAACAACAAAGAGCCCACTTGCAACCTGAAAGAAGTATCCACTTTATTTTACTACTCTCAGCAGGGTTGGAATTACATTGAGGCAGTAGCCGACAGTGCCATGTTGAAGTTGTTTGTCTTTTAAGGTTCAGTGAAAATCACTGTGAGCTTCTGACCTTTCCTACAGATAATATGAGGTTAGGGACTGTTTTGTATTTGCTATATGTTCCTCAGGATCCTATTATAAATGGTTGAATAAATCCCCAAGCCTTCATATTCATGACAAATGATTGAAAGCATTTAAAAATAATAATTCCCTAGGTGAAGATGAAAGAACACAGTCATTTTTGCAAATTAGTTTAAAAAGAAGTGGAATTTAAGTGTGCTACTTTCATATCAATGCATTTTGAATATTTCTGTTGTTGATTTTGATTCACAGGTGCAAATGCACCCTTTTCTGTAAACAGTGCAAGGAATCAATATTGAAAAAAGAATTTGTAATCTTCTGAATATTTAGAAATTAACAGTTGAATGTTTGGACTGTTGTTACGGCCTTATTTTTTGCTAAATATTAAAGATCATTTATAAGCATTGTCGAGAGGCTATTCCTTGGAAAAGGGACATCATGCTTGGAAAACTAGAAGCTCAGAAAAAGACAGGAAGATCCTCAGTGAGATTAGTTGAAATAGTGACTGCAGCAGTGGGCTCAAGTGTGTCAGAGGAGATGAGGAAGGCACAGGATGTAACAGGGCTCAAATCTAGTGTTCATAGCGCCACTCTGAGTCATACTTGACTGGATGGCACCTAGAAACAACAATGATCTTACGGCTACTGAACCATAAAGAAAAAAGTAGTGACTTTGAAGTCAGAAAGCTCTATCTTTGGAAATGGCCTCCGTTTTGACATACAAGATCAGCTAATGAGTGTAGTTTTACTGAATCTTAGGTTCCTCATAGATTAAAAAATAAAATTATAATACCTGGCTCATTAAATGTATAAAGCTGTAAAAATCTAAATATATACCACAACCTACATACTGACAAATGGTACTAATAATTTTCATATTAGAATAAAAAGAAGTGGACAAAAATAAGCTTTATGATATATACTGTGTGGTCAAAACTTTGACTTTTCATTCACAGTTTTGTCATAAATTTCCTAGGGTTTTTTTCTGTTTATTTTATTATTACTTACATATTTCTGTAACTAACAAACACATCCTTGTTTCGGTTGAGTGTGCCAATGAACAGCTAGTTACCAAATATGATGTTAATTTTTTAAATGGCCATTAAATCTGAACTTTGTGGAGTAAATAGCATTTATGATCATTTTTTTCTTCCTTCTTTTCCAAACTTTCACCTTAATTGGTTTATGTGAGAGAATGTGTTTTCCAAATATGTGGTTGTGTTAATGCTATTGATTCAAGTATGACTCATAGCAGTCCTATGAACAGTAAATCTGAATTCATTCATATCCAGCCCCATTCTTACCATCTCTGACACACTTGAACCCATTGCTGCAGTCACTGTGTCAATCCTTCTTGTCAAGGGTCTTCCTCTCTTTCTCAGCCCCTCCACCATTTCAAACATCATCGCCTTGGCCAAGGAATAGTATCTTCTAGCAATATGCCCAAAGTATGTGATATGAAACTCCATGATCCTTGTCTCCAAGAAGCATTCTTCTGGCTGTACTTTATCTAAGACGTATCGATACTTTTGACAGTCAATGAAGCCAGTCAATGAGATATTCAATACTCTTCAAATATCGCAGCTCAAAGACATTAGTTCTTTTGACATCTTTATGCCCCATCCAGATTCCAGAGGCACAAATAGTGAGTTAAAAAACCATGGCCTGAAACAAATTCACCTTAGTCATCAGATGGACACAGTTGTTCCTCTGTGATCCAACAATGTGGAAATTATTGAACAATATCACTAATATCACATGCAAGCAAGAGTCTGCTGAAGAATATCCAAAAATGACTGGAACAGCACAGCAGCAGAGAACTGCCAGAAGTCCAGGCTGGGTTCAGAAGGGGTGGTGGTACTAGGGATATTGGAGCTAATGTTAGATGGATCTTGGCTGAAAACAGGAGTACCAGAGGAATGTCTGTGTTTCATTAACTATTCAAAGACATTTGACTGTGTGGACCACAACAAACTGTGGGAATCCCAGAACACTTGATCATGCTTATACAAAACCTATACTTGGACCAGGAAGTAGTCATCAGAACAGAATAAGGGAATATTGCGTGGTCCAATATCGGAAAGGATGTACAGCAGGGATGTATCCTACCTCAATACCTTTTCAATCTATATGCAGAAAATATTATCTGGGAGGCTGTGCTCTATGAGGGGAAATGTGGCATTAGGATTAGAGGAAAACTCATCAACAATCTTGTGTTCTGCAGATGACACAACCCTGCTTGCTGAAACTGAAGAGGTTCTGAAGCACTCGCTGTAGAAGTTTAAGGACTACAGCCTTCAATATGGATTGAGGCTCAATATTAAGAAAACAAAAATTCTCACCACTGAGCCAACTGGCAGCATTGTGATGGATAGGAAGAAACTGTGATTGTAAGCATCTTTGGTTTGCTTGGCTCCACAATCAGCACTCTTGATACCAGCAGCCAGGAAAGTAAAATATATGTTGCATTGAGAAGGTCTACTGTGAGAGACCAAAATACTGAAGAGCAATATTGTCAGTCTGGAGGCTAAGGTGCACCTGATACAGGCTATGGTCTTTGTAATTACTTGCTATGCATCAGAAAGCTGGACAATGACTATGGATGATAGAAGGGGAATTGATGCCTTTGACCCATGGTGTTGAAAAAGGGTACTGAATATAAAACAGACTGCTAAGAGAATGAACAGGTTCATCTTGGAGAGAGTGAAGCCAGGCTGCTTCTTGGAGGCAAGAATTTTGAAGCTTCATCTGACATATTTCAGACATGTTGCAAGGAGGGACTGGTCCTTGAAGAGGGACATCATGCTTGAGAGGGTGGAGGGACAGCACAGGAGAGGAACACCCTGGATGAGATGGATTGATTCAATGACTGTGGTGGTAATGGGGGTGCTGTGTCAGAGACAATAACATTGGCATAGGACAGAGCAGGGTTTAGGTCTGTTGTATATAGGGTCGCTATGAGTTGCAGAGAACTTGACAGCTCATAAAACAACAACAATTTGGAGTGGTTCTTGATAGCAGACTGGCCCTATGTAATACATATGTTAATCTGACTGCGTTTTCAAGGGTGATTTTGGATTAAAGTAAAATGAAATTTTTGGCAATTTCCATCTTTTCTCCATCTGTCATGATGTGTCATGATGATGGTTATCGGTCCATTGGTAAGGACTTTTGTCTTGTGTTGAGGTGTAATCCGTAGTGAAGATTGTTGTCTTTGATATTTTACAGTGTTTCAAGTCCTCCTCACTTTCAGCAAGCAAGATTGGCATATGCATAACTCAGGTTGTTGATGATACTTTTTTAAATCCTGATCCAACAAACTTCTTCATAGAGTCCTACTTCTCAAATTAATTGCTCAGTGTACAGATTGAATACGTATGGAGAAAGGATACCACCCATATGTATGTATATCTTCCTGATGTTAAAACATATAGTGTTCCCTTGCTCTGTTCAGACTAGGTATAACATTTTATATTAGCATAATTAAGTGTTCTGGAATGCCCATTCTTCTCAATACTAGCTATAATTTTTTTAATGGGAAAAACAAATGCCTTTGCCTAGTCAATGAAGCACAAATTGACATTCTTCTGTATTTTCTACTTTCTGACCTCAGGAATGATACCTCTGGTGTCACAGACTCTTCTAAACTCAGCTTGAACTTCAGGAAGTTTTCCATCAATGTACTCTTTCCAAATATTGTACAACTATACCTCTTCTGCCACATGCTTTTTCATATAATGACTTTACATGAGCTCTATGGAGAGCAGAAGATCTATTCCCATCCACTTGAAATGAGAATGGCTATTGTGTTTATTTTAATCAGTGTAGTACAGCATAGCAGAATGATGTTAAGTGGCTTCCAAGACTAGATTTCTACTAGAAATATTGCTACAAATCTATGAAGCTTATGAAACATGAGATGTAAGACACATAAAACCTCAACAAATTTCATAATTAAATTAGATAATAGCAGTGATTAAGAGAAAAATATTATTTAAAAAAAATAAACTTACATACAGAAAAAGTAATTACAATAATAGATTTCTCATTGAGCAAAACAATCAAGAAGATAGTAGAATAACATTATATGCAGAAGGGATCCCATTTGTAAAATATGGGTATGTTGTTGTTATGTGCCATCTAGTTGCTTACGACTCACAACAACCATATGTAGCCCTGAAACCTGCTCTATCCTGTGCCAACCTTATTGTCTCTGACACACCTACCCCATTACCCGTCACTGAGTCAATCCATCTCACTCAGGGTGTTCCTCTCTTGTGCTGTGCCTCCACCTTCCCAAGCATGATCTCCAAGGATTGATCCCTCCTTGCAACATGCCCAAAGTATGTCAGGTGAATCTTCAGAATATTTGCCTCTAAGGAGCAGATTGGTTTCACCCTCTCTAGGATGAACTAAGTTGTTTCTTAGCAGTCCATGGTATATTCAGTACTCTTCTCCAGCACCACAGGACAAAGTCATCAATTCTCCTTCTAATCATCCCTAGTCATTGTCCAGCTTTCTGATGCATAGCAAGTAACTGCAAAGATCATGGCCTGGATCAGGTGCACCTTAGTCTTCAAACAGACAGTGTTGCTCTTTAGTATTCTAGATAGTTTTCTGACAGCAGACTTTCACAATACAATTCATCTTTTACTTTCCTGGCTGCTGGTGCTGAGACTGTTGCTTGTTTAGCAAACTGAAATTTTTAATAATCTCAGTCTTTTCACTGTCTATCAAGATGCTGCCAATCGGTCCAGTGGTGCAAACCTTTTTCTTGTGGAGCTTCAATCTATATCGAGGGCTACAGTCCTTGACCTTCTGCAGCAAGTGTTTCAGGTCCTCCTCAGTGTCAGCAAGCAGGGTAGTGTTATCTGCATAATGCAGGTTGTTGATGAATCTTCTTTCCATCCTGATGCCACGTTCCTCCTCATCAAATCCAACTTCCTGGATAATCTTTTCTGCATATAGATTGAAAAGATACAGAGATAGGACGCATACTTGGCACATACCCTTCCCAATTTTGAACCATGCAATGCTTCCTTGCTCTTTTCTGATAACTGCTTCCTGGTCCAAGTATAGGATTTGCATAAGCACAATCGAGTGTTCTGGGATCCCCGTTCTTTCCAGAGTTAGCCACTGTTTGTTGTGATGCACACAGTCTTTGCATAGTCAATGAAACACAGACAGACATTCCTCTCGTATTCTCTGCTTTCAGCCAAGATCCATCTAACATAAGCTATAATACCCCTAGTACCATGGCCTTTTCTAAGCCCAGCCTGCACTCTGGCAGTTCCCTGTTGATGTCCTCTTCCAGTCGTTTTTGGATTATTTTCAGCACTTGACTAGCAGAACTGAAACAGTTTTGCTCTGTTTAAAGGTGGAGGCTGACCACACGACTTTGCAAGTATATAACTTTCACAGTACTGGCGATAATCCAAGGACTTCTGATGCTAAATGAAAAGTCACTAGGTTTCATCCACCAGCTGCTTTATGGGGGAAAAAAATTGGACACTCTCTTCCTATAAACGTATACAGTCTCAGAAACCCAAGGGATAGCCTCTCTGAGTCCACATGGACTTGATAGTGGTGAAGTATGTTTGGTTAGCAAAAATCTTATTTTCTGCATCAGGCTCTAAAAACCTTTTCCAAATCTCCCATTCCAGGGAACTAACTTGTAATTTTTCCCATTCTAGTTATCATTCTGGTACATCCACATTTTAAAAATTCAGTTCTATTCTAATTTTGTGGCTTTAGCCATGGCTGAATTAGTCTTAACTCTTTAGAAGCCCTAACTGCTAGAAATATCAAAGGAAGCCCTTCAAGCAGAAGGAAAATTAGGTGACATGGAATTTTGGATCTATAGGAAGTATTAAAGAACACTGGAAATGAAAACCACATAGGTAATTAAAAAATAATGATTTCCTTAACTTTTATATGTCCCCTTACAGTAATTGTGTATTTAAAATAGAAATGATAATAACATATTATGGCACTTATAATTGAAGGAAAACTAATCACTAAAATTGCACAAAAGCTGGAAGTTGTCCCAATATTATGCATGTTCCTTAAGATATATGTGATGTCTATGGTTTATTGTTCCAAATGACTTTCTTACCCATTGATTAACATGCTATATTGTGATGACGTATTTATTGTATTTAGGAGTTAGAATTGGGTTGGCCAGTCAAACTCATGGGAAAGTTCAGTGCTTACAGTGCTCTCCTGGGACACAGCATCCAGCTGTACAACAACTGGAAGTCTAGAATATCCTGGCTCATCACTCACACATCTTTTTAACACCGACTTGTTTCACCCACAGTCATGTGAGTCATTTCCCTGAAGGTTTGAGTATCTGTATAAGTCCTTCCAGTGAACCAAAGTACCCAAGGAGCATGGAGGAGTGGAAGAATGGAAGAAAGGAGGAAAAAATGATGTTGGAAATCATGAAGTGGTACAGCAGATAAAACATTTGGGACCCTGTTGACTTCTGCTTTATAGCAATTAGTTTGCTGCTAATCTTGGCAGAATAGATTGTAACTGCAGATATCATATGAAAAGGACATATAAGAATGTTTAATATGCATACTGTAAGACCTGAACTATGTTATTGTTGTGGGCTTAACTTGGAGAAGTTAGGACTTACCCATGGCTGACCCTCCAGTGAGTTTTAGAGGCACTAAGACATACAGAAGATTGCATTCTGAAGAGCAGATTGTGGGATCAAGTCACATGCCTTTGGATTGCAGTCCAGCTGTTACCAGCAGGCCACTAGAGCTAAGACCTAACCACTAAAATAACAGAATAAAGACAGATAATAAGTCAACAAAAGAGGTACAATGAAGTCATAACAAATAATCAGTGAGTCCAAAAAGAAATAGAAAAAAATAATTTAAAGAAGGACAACTTTTTACAAATAGAAAATAATTAGCAACGTAGTAGATTTAAACACAAATTTATTCATTTAAAAAGTTGAATAATCAACTGTGTGTTATTGTTGTTAAATGCCATCAAGTCAACGACGATGCGTAATAAGTCTATGAACAGTGGCTCTGAACCTTGCCCTATCCTGAGCCGGTCTCACCATCTCTGACATTCATGACCTGTTGCCACTGTCACTGTGTCAATGTATCTCATCCAGGGACTTCCTCTCTTGCGCTGACATTGTCCCTTATAATTATGATGTCCTTCTCCAAGGACTGTTTCCTCCTGACAACGTGCCCCAAATATGTATGCAGAGTTTCAAAATCCTTGCCTCCACAGAGTAACTGGTTTCACCCCCTCCAGAACAGATCTGTTTATTCTCATGGCAGTTTGTGGTATGTCCAATACTCTTCTCTAGCACCAAAGTTCAATGACATTGAGGATTCTTCTGTCTTCATTAATCATTTTCCAGCTTTGAGCGGCATAGCGAGCAACTGAGAAGCCCATGGCTTGCATCAGGCACACCTTAGTCTTTACACCTTCATCGTTGCTTTTATAGCACTCTGGAGAGATCCTTGGAAACAGAATTTTCCAATGCAGATAGATCATCTTTTGATTTCCTGACTGCTCATTCCCAGGGTGTTGATTGTGAATCCAAATAAGACGAAATCCTTAACAACTTAAGCCTTTTCTCCATCTGTCATGATTGTGCCTATTATTAGCCAGTGGTGAGGCTTTTTGTTTTCTTGATCTTGCTATGCAATCCATATTGAAGACAGCAGTCTTTGATCTCTTGCAGCAAACACCTCAGACCCTTCCCAGTTTTGGTGAGCAAAGTTGTGTCATCTGCATAACACAGATTATTGAAGAGTTTTCCTCAAATCCTGATGCTACATTCTTCATCATAAAGTCAAAGTTGGGGCCCCCCCTTTTTTTCATACTGATTTGGAAGCAGGAGTGGCATCCAATTCCTAAATAACATGCCTCCGGAAACCCTATGAACTTTGATAAATGTCAATACTTGTAGAAGGACAGCAAGCTTTTTGTTCATAGGATTGCTATGAGTCGTGCACAGCTTGAAGGCAATCAACAACAACAACAACATACTGATTTATTTACAAAGTTTGAATGCATTGTTTTTCACAAAAGAGCCTTCCTTCACACTAGCCACCCACCCATTGAACTGTGCAACCCTATGATTAACATCCCACCCCTCCACCCGGCCTGTCCTCACCCCTCTGATTCCACCCTCCCCCACCCCTTTGTATGCTTATACTCATTCTACAATGATGGTTTTATACAGTATTTGTCCTTGCGGGACTAAATTAATTCATTCAGCATTATGTTTTCCAGTCCCTCCCACGTTAGGGAGTAATTTACAAAATGATTGCTCCTGTACACTGCATAGTATTCCATTGTTTGAAGGTATCACGACATCTCAATCTGTTTGTTTGTGGTAGGACATCTGGGATATTTCCATGTTCTTGGGATGATGAATAATGCTGCCATGAACATTGGTGTACAAGTCTCTGAGTCTCGATTCTCATTTTCTTGGGATGTATTATAGGCAGTCGAATAGCTGGGTCATATGAAATTTCTATGTTCAGCTTTTTGAGGAAGTGCCAAACTGCCTTCCAGAGTGGTTGTACCATTTTACAATCCCACCAACAATGTATAAGGGTTTCTATCTCTCCATATCCTCTCCAATATTTATTACTTGCCGTCCTGTTAAACTCTGCCACTGTTACCAGAGTGGTTTTGTTTTGCATCTCTTATTGAGCATTTCTTCATGTGTCTGCTGGAAATGTGAATATTTTCATGAAAATTCTTTCCATGTTTTTTGTCCATTTTGTAATTGGGCTTTCAGACTTTTTCTTGTAGAAGCCTAGAAATAGTCTATAAACTTTCATTTATGAGACATTTATCTGAGGTGGTATTGCCAAATATTTGTTCCCAATTGGTAGGTTTTCTTTTCACCCTTTTGGAAAAAGGTTTTGATAAACGCAGGGATTTAATCTTTAGAAGGTCCCATTCATCAATTTTATCCTCTTCAGATTGTATATTTCTGGCTTGGCAGTCTCTTTATATAGTAGACTAGGCCTTATGGTTTGGGGTTTTACTCTGATCCACCTTGATATTATGTGTGTGTATGACATGAGATGTGGCTCTTGTTTCAGCTTTCTGCAGGTAGTGGTCCTGGTTTTTTGCCAGCACTATTTGTTGAGGAGGTTGTCATTTCCCCATTTGGTATTTGTCGATTATCAGTTGATCATAGATAGCTGAGTCTATTTCTGGGTTCTCAATTCTGTTTCATTGGTCTATGTGCCTGACATTGTACCAGTGTCATGCTGTTTTAGTTACTACAGCTATGTAGTAGGTTTTGAGGTCAGCAAGTGCTATGCCTCCAATTTCATTTTTGTTTCTCAAAAGTGTTTTGCTTATTTGGTGTCTCTTTCCTCTCCAAATAAATTTTACAATTTCCCTTTCAATCTCCTTGAAAAATGAACTTGGTATCCGTATTGTGATTATGTTAAATATGTAAGTTACTTTTGGTAGGACTGTCATTTTCATAATATTGAGTCTTCTTAGCCATGAACAGGGCACATTTTTCCTTTTCTTTTGGTCTTTTCTTGTGTCTTGCAGAAATGCTCTGTAGTTTTCTTTGTACAGGTCGTTTCTATCTCTAGTTAGGTTCACTCTCAAGTATCTCAATTTGTGATTGGCTATTGCAAATGGAAGCAGGAGTGACTTCCACTTTCTAAGCAACCTGCCTCTGTAGACTCTATGAACTTTGATAAATGACCATAGTTATAGAGGACTCCAGGCCTTTTGTTCATAGAGTCACTATGAGTCATGCTCTACTCAACGCCCATCAACAACAAAATTGTAAATGGGATTGCTTTCTTGATGTCCTCTTGTGAATTATCTTTGTTACTGTAGAGGAGTCTCTCTGATTTTTGGATATTGACCTTATATCCTGCCACTCTCCTAAATTGGCCTCCTAGCGCCAACCTCTTGAATGATGTGTTCAGGATCTTGAAAAGGCCTGGAGAAAGGATACATCCCTGACCTACTGCTTTCTTGATTTTGAACCATTTATTATTCCTTGCAATGTTTGGACAACAGCTTCTTGGTCTAGGTCTAGGTTTCACATGCGTATAATCGTGTGCTCCAGTGAACAACTCAGTTTTTGTTATTCTTGCGCTTTATTTTAGCATCACAAATATAACTTCTAGAAAGGGATTTCTGGTGCCATAGTCCACAGGGAGTTGTACTACTAACTAACACAGAGGTGGTGCCTGGCAGTGATCCTTCATCAGTTCTCCTCTGGAGAAAAATGGACAGTCTCTCTCTATGTGATTCACAGCTCCTAAGAATCCTCCTCCCGAGGGTAAGCTGGGAGTCTGTTCCAAATAAATGGAAAAGATTCTGAGTTTTTAAATTGAGTTTCTTTTAACCTGTTATGATGCCTGGAACACAATATAAGGAAAATAGCTATGTTTACCATGTCTATCAGAGGGGCAACTGATACCTTACTCATGGATCACATCTTTTCCTGAACTTAATGAGAGTTTACTACTTCCTTTAATAGAATGAAACAATGGGAAAGGATCTAGTCTCTGGCTATAAAATATGTATCTGACACAACTACTCCTTTGGAGTTTAAGACTTTATTTAAAATTAAACAATGTTGGGTTTTAACTCAAAAAGAGAGTGTCAGTCACAGATTATTCTAACCCATTTAAAGACGCTTTCCATGTTTCCTTGGTTACATATTGACTATATTATACATCAGTGTAGTATTTTTTCGCTCAACTATTTATTCCAAAACTCTGTAAGTAGTTACAGTTGTTATGTACCATTGAGTCAGAATTTACTCATAGCTGAACATCCATGGGTTTTCAGAGGCTGTAAGTCACACAGGAAGAAATTGCTCATCTTTCTCCACATAGCAGCTAGTGGATTTGAACCACATACTCTTGCACTGGCAGCACAATTCCTTACCACTAAATCTCCAGAGCTCCCTTTCTTATTCACTAGGTCACCAATCTTATTTTTATGTTTTGCATGCTGGAGTTCTTTTCATTCCTAACATTTTCATCTATCTTACTTAAATCCGTAAACATAAATTTCCATGGAATAAATACATCTTATTAAACATATAAAATATTATCAAAGAGAAGATACATATTATAATAATGCATAATTTCCAAGCCACATTTCATTCTACTCCTGGATTGATGGCAATCAATGGGATTCTTGAATGCATATGAAAAATAATATCACTGGCCCTATGCACATCAAAAATTTTTTTCCCACAGAGTGAAAAGAAAACCTCCTGACTAGGGAAAAAAATTGACAATACCATTTCAGACAATGGTCTCATATAAAAAGTTTACAGAATCTGACAGAGCCTCCACAAAATCAAACAAACCCCTAAAAAGAAAACTGATAACACAATTATCCAATGGCAAAAGACATAGAAAGATGTTTTACAGAGGAAGAAATTCAGATGGCCAACAGATACATGAAGAAATGCCCAAAATCACTGGCAGTAAGAGAGATGCAAGTCAAAACCGGAATGAGATACTGTCTCACTCCAGAAGCAGTAGCAAAGTTTAATAGGAGAGCAAGGAATAAATGTTGGAAAGGATGTAGTGAGATAGGAACTTTTTATCCATTGTTGATAAGATTGAAAAATGCTGCAACCACACTGGAAGGCAATTCTACATTTCTAAAAAAAACCTCAACATAGATATTTCATATAACCCAGTTATTCCACTGCTTAGTATATACCTAAAAAATTGAGAACTGAGGCACAAGTGAAAACTTTCACACCAGTGTTCATAGCAGCATTATTCACCATTGCAAGAACACGCAAACAGCCCAAATATCCAACCACAATTGAATGGATTAAGAAATTGTGGAACATTCACATGATGGAATACTAAGCAGCACACAGGAACAATGATTTTGAAAATCACTACCTAACTTGAGAGGAACTAGAGAGCCTTATGCTAAGTGAACTTAGTTGCATAAAGACAAATATTGTATAAGACCATTATTGTGGATTGTATAAGAGTATCCAAGAAAGGGAGTGGGGGAGGAGAGGGGTAAAGATGGGTGAGGGGTGGGGATTGGTTAATCATAGGGTTGCACAATTTGATGGGTAGAGGGAAGGGTGGGTAAAGGAAATTATAAAGATCCAGTGTGAAAAACAATGTATATGAACTTTGTAAGTTTTATTGTTTTTGTTGATTGCTGTCTGGTCGAGCATGACTCATAGCAACCCTGTGAACCAAAAGCCTGAAGCCTTTCTATAACATCATTTCTGCAGGTTCATAGAGTTTCCAGAGGTATGTGGTTTAGGAGGTGGATCCACTCCTTCTTCCACATCAGTCTTAAACTGGGAGCTCCACCAAACACTGTTCACCATGAGCAGCCGTTATAGCATTTGACCCCCAATGACGCAAAGTTCAACTTCATAGCAAACCCAACTAAAAACAAACAAACAAAACTTTGTAAGTAAACTAGTATAAAATAAAAATTGTATTTAAATTTAAAAAATAATAACATCACTGATCTTAAATGCCAGAGACTTTTTTTCTGATTTTTTTTTAATTTTTAAATTCTGATTTAGCTGTACTAAAGCAGCTGCATTTCTGTATCAGTTGCTCCCTAAGCACTCCTGGAAATATATAAATATATAAATGGATGTTATGAATAAGTTAGGGTTGGTGATTCTCATTTGTCAGTGAGGGTAGATTAAAAAGCTCTGGCAGGAAGAAAGGAGGGAAATACTAGGAAATTCTTTAGAATTGTAGGGTGAATCAATTATTTATGGAATATTCTCAGAGAACCTGGGGAAGTATTTAAGGCCAATAATAATATATTTGAATGCCTGTATTTGAGCTTTAAAAATGAAGAGGCACATCCTTTCTAAGACTAGGTGTAGAATTTTATGTTAATCACTGATACTACTAAATAAATTTTAACACAAAATGACTATGAAGTATGAAATCTATGTGTTTATGTTTGTATATATGCCTGTGTGAAGTTTTACCTCAAATAAGGGAGTAGACTATAGAAGCAACATGCAAAGAATTTGCAATTCAGACCTAAGTCACCTGTTATTAAAGGGCAGAGCGTATTCTCCATGTATAACATCCTCTTATAAAGCCCTTCCTTTTCAGCAGAAAGCTGCATTCTATTTATGAAGCATCAACTTTGACATATATTTTCCCTTGCATCAGAACTCATAGTATATATGAGTATATATGAGTGTGTATATGTATATATTAGTATAATTTATATATAATTTCCAATTCTTTATCAATTCCAGCTCTCTGCAATCTGTGACACCGTCTCTGTTCTCCATATGCTGCTCTGGTCACTTCTTGCATTGCATTCTCATACCACTTTTTCTCTTTTTAAGTACAAGCTTCTCTTGTGACCAGTCATTTATCAAAATCACTGAAGTTGGCTCTTCCCAGAAAGAAGCTCTCAAAGACGTGGCTCACATTTTATTTTTCTTTGTTTAAGTGGTATTATTCTGGTGTTCAGCCCTGTAACTGAAGCTCCCTAAAGGCCCGTAGAATGCATGGCTAAATAAATAAATGAATCTCAGGCCTTGAGTGGTAGAGAACTGGTGGCATGCTCTAGGAGGCTTTTACCAGTGGGCATGGGCACTGGCCTGGGTTTGCAGTGCTGGAACCTGGCAATGACTTTAAACTAGGAATACTTGTATCTCTGAATCAATATTGAATTATTGTGGAATCTAGCAGGATATTCATTTCAGTGTGGTAAAACATAAGTGATGGATTCTAGAAAGATTGGGCAATAGGGATTTCAATAAAATAAGATGATTCACTTGGTGAAAATGCCATTAGATTCAGGAAGATAAAGTAAAGCAATGAATAATTGAAGAAGAAAATATATTAAACACATTTCAAACTGATAAGTCTGAGATCTAAATACATACATTTCAGTATATTAGAAAAGTCAGAAGATAAGACACATAATTTAAGTTGTTAAATTAAATTATTATTTGTTGTTAAGTGCAGTCAAGTGGTAGAGGACTCATAGCGACCCTATGAACAAAAGACCTGAACACTCTATAATTTTCTTTGTTTCTCCAAGTTCATAGAGTTTCCAGAGACAAGCTATTTAGGAAGTGGATGCCACTCCTGCTTCCAAGCTTGTTTTAATCTTGGAGTTCCACCAAATACTATCCACAATGGGTAACCATTATCGCATTTGACACATCATTGTCACAGTGTTCAGGATCACAGCAACCACGCACAAGTTACCTCTGTACAGCAAATGGACAGACCAGTGGTATACCAATTAGAAGAATGTTTGACCAAAAACATTAAAACCAGGCCTGAGTGTCACAGATTAAAATCACCCACCTTTGGCTTGGTAGCATCACTTCTGTCTATTAAGCCCACTGAGCTCTCTCTATGTTGTTGTTGTCTATTTTTTCCAGAGTATAGTCTAAGCTGCTTTTAAAAGAAAATATGTCTCTATCAATAGATAGGAACTACAGAGTTATTCTCACTTAGTGGGTATATTCATATTCCTATTACTTATTTTTTTAATTTTTCAGTTCTGTACAATAATAAGTTGCCCTGAAATTTGTGACTGTTTCTCTGTGACATTGAGTAAATTTTTACATATAGAAGTCCTACAGGATAGAGTAGAATGGCTTTGGCTATAATCTTCATGAGAGCAAACCCTGAAGTATTTTTTTTTTTTTTTTCATAAAACCAGAGACTGCTTGGCTAGAAGTTAAACTCCTTCCCTTCAGATTTTAATGATTTGAAACAGCAATTATCCGATTGGCATCTCTGTTGAGGGATGATAGGATACATTTAAGCAATTATCACTTGGAATCATCTTACATAATAACAGGTCAGCAAGGGTAGATAATGTCAGAATCTTCCAAAGGCTATTTATTTACTTACTTTGGGAGTTTGACTAGTAAGATAAATAAATGGAGATGAATCAACTTGAGTCCTTAGGCATTTTCTAGATTTATATAATCTTTACAGATTACATGAGATCAAAAGACTTGATACATTGGGAAATTGAATATCAAAGACCTCTTCAGAGTGCTCCATGTGTTTACCTGGCCAGGTGACCTAGCTTCAAAGTTGTATGTCCTAAGAAACTTGGAAGTCATATTGCCTTTATGTCTTGAAAATTATACAGTGTTATTTTGACATCAATTGTTCAGACAGGCACAAAGGTTGTCTCAAATGCCAGGGGAGGCGACATAGACACTCGACTTTACATCTTGATAAGGGGGTGTTTTAAACTATTACACACATTTTCAGTGAAGCATGCATGGACACAATTCCTTACCTGCTTTCAATTAATTTGGTGTCATGAATTTCCAGTAGGATTCAAATATGTTTTCAGTATTTCTGTGCCTCGCTAATATGCACAGCCTCTATAGATATTTAAATGGAACTGTATCGAGTGGAAATGGCAATAAACTAGAATGAGGTAATGGCTTCTTCATTGCTTAATTTTAGAGAGGCTAATACCTAGAGAGATTTTTCCAAAGTGCATATGATTGCAATGGGATTGAGATGCTCATTCTGACACTCATCACAGGCAAAGGTTGCTTGGGAAACAAAACAGCCAGCTGTTTTGCATCCAGACGCTGTCTGAGGAGAGAGCTGATTTCCTGGTCCCTAGCCTCTAGTTACTCCCTGCAATACCTCTGGCTGGATTCCCACATGCAGACTTTCAACTGATACCTTATTGTTTAGTTCATGCAAAAAAAAATAATAATAATAAAAAGAATGAAGCTGATATCAGATCAAAATAAAACTGTGAAAACCAAAGCAGGCATTAGAATTACTTTATTTAAAAACATTTCCACAGCGATTACTCACTGTTCATTGACAGCACTGTAGACGCTCTCTTGCAGTGATTCTCAACATTTAAAAAAAATATTTTCCCCTAAGGAGCACTTGTAAACATTTTCTTCTAAACTCTCCTCTCCTGTGGAATTTTAATACTACACACATCCAGCATATTTGTTTATGTATTGATTTTTTACTATTTTAAAAAAATTACCATTTTTTAAAATTAGAATTTTTACACTTTAGTACATTTGAAAAAATAAATTTCTTTTTAAAATTTTAATATATTTGGTTATTTAAGTACTGAAAACAGCAAGCTAAAGACACATAGCTACCAGTAAATATACATTTAACTTCTGAAATCTTGTTCTATTATCACATTTATAGTTTTGTGTAACTCATCTGTATAATGTTTGTACCCATATTTAAAAGTATCAAAAAAAACTTTAAAAAACTGAAAACAAAAATACTTATCACTGGACCAATAGGAAGCATCATGATAGATGGAGAAAAGATTAACATTGCAAATTGATTTTATTTACCCAATCAAAACCCCTGATAGCAGCAGTCAAGAATTTGAAAGACTTGTTACATTGGGAAAATCTGCTGTCAAAAACCTCTCCAAATTGCTAAAAGGCAAAGATTTCAGTTTAAATTCTAAGATGTGTGTGGTGCAAGCCACTGTATTTTTAATTGCTTTCTATCTGTCCAAAAGTTGGACAAGAAATAAAGTTGAGAGAAGAGCTAATGCCTTTGAATTGTGGTGGTGGAGAAGAATACGGAATATCCCATGTGCTTCCAAAAGAAAAAAACAAGTCTATCTTGGAGGACGTGCAAGCACGGTGGCTCCCTAGAGGCAAGAATGGTGACATTTCTCTGCATTTGTTAGGTTCAAACTGCTGGCCTTGCCAACAGTAAAACACTACATTGTAACGTGTAATATACCACACCACCAGACAGAACACCTTTCAACACCAAAGAGACTTCACAGGACTGTACAGAAGTCATACAGTGAAAGCTGTAAGAGCTGGAACTCCTTTTTGACAGAGGTAAGGGGATGATGCCTCACACGTTTTCCACCTTTGAAAGAGTAGTCATCTTACTTCTCTCTTATTTTAGTGGAAAATATTTGAGCATTTGTTTTCTCATATATTCTCACCATCCCAGGTTCAAATATTCACAAGTTTTCAAGTACTGGTTCTAATACCAGTAAAAAAGAAAACCAAAAACCCAAACCTCAAGGGTTTCAAGGTGTTAGTTTACATAGTTTCCACACTGCAAATGTATCAATGAGAACCAGAATGAATGAATTCTCAGGAAGAAGACCTTGTGGAAGAAAATAAACAAAGTTGTTATTTGGTCCTTACTAACACACAAATCCCAGTGACTATCTGAAGTGATCTTTGAGAAGACCTAATTTCAAAAAAGCATCCTTTTCTATCTGTCATCACTTTGTACTTATTTTAAGCGTGAAAATAACTTATCTCCTTCCATGTTTCTGAACCAGCCATGATATATAATGTGTAAGTTCAGATTGTAGAAGGGACATGTTAGGAATTTTCCAGGTCTGAATGTTTATGACTCCATTATGTCCCAAAGAAGAAAATAATACTGACTTTTCCTTTCTTGCAAGGAATCACTTGTATGCTGGCATTTGGTTGTTGAACCGCGTGTGTTAATTTTACTCATAGCCAGGGAACCCAGCTGCGTGTTATTATGGATCCTCAGGGTATAAATGTTGGTCCGTTTGATAGGCCATGGGATGTTCAATACTTGTGTCCAGCACCGTAACTCAAAGGCATCACCTGTTCTGTCATACTGGTTCATTGTCCTCCAGCTCTCTGATGTGTAGCAGGTGATGAATGCCACAGCCTGAATCAAGCACACTTTAGTCTTCAAACTGACCTCATTGCTCTTTAGTATTTTGGAGAGATCTCTGACAGCAGACTTGCCCAACACAGTACATCTCCTGACTTCCTCACTGCTGATACCAAGGGTGTTGATTGTTGATCCAAGAAAGATGAAATCATTAACAGCTTCAAACTTTTCTCCATCCTTCATAATGTTGACCATTGGGCCTGTGCTGAAGATCTTTGTCTTCTTGATATTGAGATGTAATCCAAACCGAAGGCTATAGTCTTTGATCTTCTGCAGCAGGCATTTCATACCATCCTCACTTTCAGCAAGCAAAGTTGTGACATCAACATGACAAAGGTTGTTGATGAGTCTTTGAATCCTGATGCCACACTCCTCTTCATAAAGTCTGGCTTTGTCAATCATTTGCTCAGCATACAGATAGAATAGATATGGAGACAGAATCTAACTCTGACACACACCTTTCCTGATTTTAAACCATGCAGTATTCCCTTGCTCTGTTCACACAATAGCCTCTTGGTCTAGATATAGATTTTATATAAGTACACTTAAGGGCTCTGGGATACCCATTCTTCTCAATGTTAGCCATAATTTTATATGGTTCACACAGTCAAATGCCTTTGCATAGTTAATAGAAAACAAATATACATTCTTCTGATGTTCTCTACTTTCAGCCAAAATCCATCTGATATCCCTGGTGCTATAGCTTCTTCTAGAACCAGCTTGTATCTCTGCCAGTTCTCTGTTAATGTACTGTTCCAGCTTTATTTTTCAATTATCTTCATGAAAACTTTGTTTGTATGACATATTAATTATATTGTTCTCCTGGACTGCAAAAAAGAACAAAAGATATGTCTTAGAGAATGCAACCAGAGTACTTCTTAGAGGCTATGATGACTAAGCTTCATCTTTCATACTTTAGAAGTGTAGCTAAGTAAGGCTGTTACTTGAAAAGGGATATCATGTGTGGATAAATGGAGTCAGTGAAGGAGAGAAAGATTCCCAAGTAGATGGATTGACATTGTGACTTCAGCAATGGGATCTAGTGCATCGGAGATGAGAAGATGGCAAAGATAACACAAGTTTCAGGTTAGCTGTTCATGAGATTCCTGAGTCCTATTAAATGGCATCTAACAACAACAACAGTATAGGTACAGAAATATCAGCATTTAGTCAGTTCTGGCCATTTTTTGAGGGCTCTAATTAGCCTTATCATGCTGATTAATTCACTATCTGTTCCTCTGAAGAAAGGTGGGCAGGCTTCTTCTGTAAAGATGCACAACTTTAAAAGGAGGTGAAGGGTCACTATGGGTTAGAATCAACTCAACAGCAGTACATTTGATTTTTTTAGTAATATTTAATATGATCTACCATTCTTATGTGGCTTACTTGTCACTATGATGCTAGAAGTTGTGCCTCCTGTATTGTAAATACTGCTCTTGGTGTACAGGTTTCAGCAAAGCTTTCCAATAAGACAGACAAGGAGGAAAAGATGTGAGGTATTTCTAAATGATGGTGTGTATGGAAGCCCTACACTAACAACAGAATAGGTCCTGATTCAGTGCTAAGATGAGTCTCATAAGTCGTTTGGTGCTTTCATACACATTGATTGGAACAATGCAATCCTTCAATTGCATGATAAAAAGATCATAATTATGATGTCAAGTAAGCAACATCCTGTTATATCTCAGATCTTCACGTGTCACAGTTGACTATTCATGACTAACAAGCAGGAACGCCGATGGTGCAGTGCATTGTGAGTTTGGCTGCTCACTGGAAGGTCAGCAGTTGTTATCCACTAGCTGCTATGTGGGAAAAAGATGACGAGTCTCCTCCATCATAGAGTTATAGCTTTAGAAATCCAAAGGAATGTTCTTCATGGGTTAGAATCATCTGCAGGGAAATGGGTTTATTTGACAACAGCGGTTTATTGTTATAAAGGTTGAATGAACCATTGAGTAAACAAGAATATGAGATAATCCACCCGTAACAAGATTTTATAAAAACACCAGGAGAGTCACTGGCCTACTTCAGGAGAACAGATGTATCTTTGAAATTCTGAGGGTTTCACGATCGTTCTCTTTCTTCCTCCAATGATCAAGCACTCCTACTCTGGGATTTCAGTCCAGTAATATACCCTTTGTGTAATTAACTTAAGAATAATTTTTTCTAATATGTTGTCCTTCCATGTTTACTTTACTCCATATACATCCAGTGCTATGATAAGCCCCTAAATAGCCACATATCTTATCTCAGTATGCCTAACTTGCAGAAGAATGGATATACCTATAAAATATGTTTGATATAAGCAAAGAAGGCTGTCAGACTTACTCTAATTAAGTTTAACAGACTTTCCTGGGGACATGCCTGTTATGACCTCAATGTCAACTGCAGACATTGTGGTCAGTATCACTCTGGGAAAGCTAGCATTGAAGCTAAGCAGTGGAAGAATTAAATTAGACTGGGTGAATTTGCTTTGCTTGTAAGAATAGGGAGACAGTATATTCCCTAACTTTTCCCTCCATTTTTTTTTCTCACATGAAACTCTGGATAAAGAAAGCTGATGATGCCTTTCACAGAGTTTGTATATTCTTTCGAAGTATTTGTACATAAGTGAATCTCAATTGCGATTTTATGGTTACATTAACACTTTTGGTGGGACAGTCCTCCTTGGTTACAGGATAGAACTTGTCTCATTTTCTCTCGCCAGCCCCTGTGACTTTATATAGAATTCCAGAATTCTGATAAACTGTCATGTGGAAAAATGATAAAGTGATTTATGCTCAATTTTGCTGGAAGGGAGAGATGCAAGGGCTGTCAGTCTGGGTCTTGAGAACAAATGAGTTACAGTTCATGAGGCAGCTCAATAAGGCTATCATTTCCCATCAGCTCCCATCACTGACAGCCAAGATTTACTAGCTAGGAAATGGAAAGGAGGTGGAGATTTGGTAGCAGGTGAATCGACACTATTATTCTATCAACTGGGCTCATATAGACAAGAGGCTACCATGAATATTTGATGGAAGTGTCTTCCCAGAAATGCTTATGAAACAGAGCATTGCTTTTCTTCCATTTGCTAAGAGCCTCTCCACTCCACCCATGTGCATCCCTTCGAAAAATGGCCATTTGTAAACCACAAGGACATTTGGTATCATTTGTTTCTGCTTCATTGACTAACTGACTGGTGTTGTGTCCCTCTTAACTGTCTGTGCATGCGGTAGATTAATTCATTGTCTTCAGTCTTCACAGGATTAAGAGGAGGAAAAACCCCTCATCTACTAAGATGCTATGTACATTTGTCATTATCCATCTGACACAATGGCAGTGAGTGAACATACAGCCTTAGAGACCCAATGTGCTCGGAGAAAACAGACTTTGATCTATGACATTTGCTGTGTGTCCACAAAGACAAAAATATGGAGAGGTGGGGAGGACTTAGTCTAGGCATATAAATATTTCTTATTGATGTTGTTTGAAGTAGGAAAAAACATAACTATATAAATTCTAAAATATATGCCTCTTTTCCTGCAATTGTTTCTTTTCACGTAGGGTGAGGATTTGGGATAGACAGAGCAGTACATTTCACCTGGGTTGTTATTCGTTAAAGGAAACACTTGTAATGTTTTCTGTTTGTAGCAGCGGAATGTACTTTCCAAATCACAACTGGGAATAAAAAATTAGCATTTTTATTCAAAACTATCTCTAGATTATTTCAAATAAGCCTCATCTGTTTCAGAATTCTCCAAATTGTTAACTCTAATGTATTCGTTCCAAGAAAGAATAATTGGTATTGTATCAACTTGGTGGGGAGTTGGGGATGTATACATCAACAGTTTGCCTCATTGAATTCAGAAACTTTACATCTTCTTCAAGAAATTATTGAACCATTCAGTGTAGTGGAAGAGTGGAAAAAAGTTGCTCTCTTATGTATGAAATGGATGCTAATTCCTTCCTATCAGTGTTTCCTTTGCTATGAGTTCTATAAGCTATAGCGGTGTTGGTTTGAGGCTGTTGCAATGATGGTTCGAGACTATGAGATAATCTCCTATGTGATTTCCTGCCTCTGTAAATTCTGTAAACCCACGGGAGGGGCAAGTTTGAGTTTCCTTACTGGACAGTACGTAAGAACAAATACACACCACACATACACACACACACACACACACACACACACACACATACTCAGAACAACTATATATAACAGAAAAATACATTTGCATATACATTACATATATTTAAATGTGTAAAATATATTTATATGTATATTTGGTGGTGGTGGTGGTGGTGATGGTTATGTGTCATTGAGACACCTGCAACTCATAGCCAACGTTTGTACAACAGTCCTAAGCCCTGCTCTATCCTATGCCAATTTTATTGTCTCTGACACACCTATCCCCATTACCCCAGCCACTGAATCAATCCATCTTATTGGGGATCTTCCTCTCTTCTGCTCTTCCTCCACTCTCTGAAGCATGACGTCCCTCTACTTGCAACATGGCCAAAGTATATCAGACGAAGCTTCATAATCCTTGCCTCCAAGGAGAAGCGGGTTCTCACCCTCTCCAGGACAAATATGTTTGTTCTCCTAGCAGTCCACAGTATAGTTAATACTCTTTTAAAGCACCACAGCTCTAAGGTATCAATTCTCCTTCTATGATTCCTAGTCATTCTTCAGATTTCTGATGGATAGATAGTAATTGCAAAGACTACGACCTGGCTCATGAGCACCTTAATCTCCAGACTGACATCATTGCTCTTCATTATTTTGGAGATTTCTCTGACAGCAGACTTTCTCAATGCAATTAGTCTTTTAATTTCATGGCTGCTGGTACCAAGAGTGTTGATTGTGGAGCCAAGCAAACTAAAACTATTAACAATCTCAATCTCTTCACCATCTATCATGATGCTACCAATTGGTCCAATGGTGAGGATCTTAGTTTCCTGATGTTGAGCTTCAATCCATATTGAAGGCTACAGTCCTTGACCTTCTGCAGCAAGTGCTTCAGGTCCTCCTCAGTTTCAGCAAGCAGGGTTGTGTCATCTGCATAAAAAAAACAGATTGTTGGCGAGTCTTCCTCCCATCCTGATGTCACATTTCTCTCCTAAAGTCCAGCCTACTGTTCTGCCTTTACATTGAAAAGGTATAGAGATAGAACACATGCCTGGTGTACACCCTTCCCAATTTTGAACCAAGCAGTGTTCCCTTGCTCTGTTTTGGCTACTGCTTCCTTGTTCAAATATGGGTTTTGTATAATTACAATCAAACATTCTGGGATTCCCATTCTTCTCAAAGTTAGCCACAGTTTGCTGTGATCTCCATAGTCAAATGCCTTTGCATAGTCAATGAAACACAGATAGACATTCTCTGGCATTCTCTGCTTTCATCCAAGATCCATTTAACATTAGCTATGATCTCCCTAGTACTATCACCTTTTCTAAACCCAGACTGCACTTCAGGCAGTTCTCTGTTGACGTGCTGCTCCAGTCATTTTTGGATAATCTTCAGCAGAATCTTGCTTGCATGTGATATCAATGATACTGTTAGGTAATTTCCTCTCTCTGTAAGATCACCTCTCTTTGGAATGGGAACAATTATAGATCTCTTCCAGTCAGTTGGCCAGGTGGTTGTCCTCCAAATATCTTGACAAAACTTGGTAAACATATGCAGGGCAGCATCAGTTTTTTTAAATATGTCAATTGGTATGCCATCAATTGCTTGGACTTTGTTTTTGCCAGTTCTTTCAGAGCAGCTTGAACTTCTTCTTTTATCACCACAGACTCTTGCTCATACGTTCATAGATTTCTCCTCTGTCAACCAATTCCTTTTAGTACAATGACTCTGTGTACTCTTTCCACCTTCTTTTAGTGCTTCCTGTGTCATTTAATATTCTGCCCAAAACATAATTAAGCATTGCAACTCAAGGCTTGAATTTGTTCTTCAATTCTTTCAGCTTTAGAAATGCCAAGTGAGTTTGGCCCTTTTGTTTTTCTGACTCCAGCTTTTTGCACATTTCATTGTAATACTTTACTTCCTCTTCCTGTGCTATATATTGCTGTATTCTGTTGAATCAGAACCAACTCATAGCTGAACCTTCAGTGGTTTTCAGTAAATCACACAGGAGGACACTGCCCACAGATATATGTATCTAGTTTTTGTTCCTCTAGATAGCACAGATTAAGACACCTAATTTTTTCTGTCATTAAATTGGTGCACACTTAAGCCCCCAAAGTTCTCTTTCTGGCCCCAGGGAGCAGAGATTCAGATTCATTTAGTTTTAAGATTCTGTTAAAGTCAAAAAGAGGGAAAAGTATTGATTAACAATCATCTTAGTTAACAAAAACAAGTAGTTATCATCTAACAAATATAGTATTTAATACATGTAAAGGTTTATATGAAGTAAATCTTGTTATGTTCACAATCCGATATACTATGATTTTTGTTAAGCTCCTTATTAACAGGAAGCAGTTTCAATTTTTTCTACAATCATCCAGCTAATAAATGGCTTAGCTATGGTTTGAATCCATTGAGTTTTGACGTGGAGTCTACTTTTTATTGAGGGATATATTCTAAGACTTAAAAGAGGTTTTACATGGATGCATGTTTGCTTTCTTGGTTTGTGGGTTGTTTATTATTTTCTGAACTGCATGTAAGTGAACAACTTATGCCACAGAGATGAAGCAGTAACAAAGTTATATGTTTTTCTCAAATGCTCTTTCACAGGCTTAACAAATCCTTTATATTAAAAAGTCTCAAAGCCCAACATCCTTTAATCCAGAAAGACCCAATATCCTTTGATTCTGAGCCATCTACTCTTCAGAAGTACAAAGGTTAAAGTAAAAACGCTAGATTAAATAGAGTGTATTCGCAATTTTTAAATCAAAATCTCTACTCAATGTTAACACATTCTAGGTTCTAGTAAACTATAATACTAAATTTTAAAGAGTGGATACTAAACTGACAGCCTTGTTTTTTAATTAATATAGGTTTATCAGTTGCTAAAAAATATTTTATTCTTTGTTTTCCCATTTGGAATATTGAGGGGAATGATATACATTTTATAATTTTTAAAATCCATATACTTTAAGAGAGTCTGCTGTGACTTGGACTGCCATCAAACTGTTCTATATGCCCTTTTTATTGCCTTTGGAAAAAACAGATGTAAAATTTTCATTGAATCACTATCAATTTTTGGCTACTCTTACTATCCATATTACTTTTTTTTTAAGATAAAAAAATTACCATTTTCATTTTATGTGCCTTCAGAATGAGGAAGAAAAGAAAAACCTTTGCATGGTATAATTGCATAATCATGAATTACATTGCATGAGTATTGCTGGATGTCTTGTTCTGCCAACCAGAGACACTGCTTCCTGAGACATGGTAGACCACACACCATATTTATTATTTTTAGCCAATTTTCTTGAAAGCAGAGCAAACATCATTACTTTTGCATCTTCATGTTGCTTCTGTAAAATTAGGTAGGTCGGTAGGTAGATAGACAGACAGAAAGACAGCTAGATAGAGAGGGAGCCCTGGTGGCCTAGTGGTAAAAAGCTATGCTACAATCCCAAAGGCACACCGTTCTAATCCACCAGCCGCTCCATGGGAGACGGAGGACCCATGTCAGGATCAAGAATGAGTCCATCCAACTCAATAGCCCACAACAACAAAGTATGTGCATACACAAACTCTACTGGCCTGTTGGTAAAGAGCTGCGCTGCCATCCCAAATGCACGAGTTTGAATATAAGAGCTGCTCTTCAAGAGAGAGATGGGTAGTCTCCTCCTGTACAATTTATTACCTTTGAAAACCTTTGGATTACAGCACAGCTTCTTGCCACTAGGGCACCCAAGATCCCTATTGTTGTATAGATATAGATAGATGATTGATATAGATAGATAGCAATAGAGATAGAAATATAGAGATAGAGATAGATATATAGAGTGTGTGTGTATTATATTTTGTGTGTATATATATACGTAAGAGTTATAGATAGTTGTGTGTATATATATATATACACACACATATAGTTATGTATATATATATATAGTTTTATATATATATAGTTTTATATATATATAGTTTTATATATATATATATATAGTGTTATATATATATATAGTTTTATATATATGTATATGTATAGTTGTATATCCTATTGAGTTAGAACTGAACTGACCCATATCTGACCTTCCAAAACCAACTCAGGAACAGGTTTGAGGCCTGAACACTAATGGACAAAGACCACATTGAGCTATGAGAAGATATCAAGAATATATTTCATGACAAATGCAAGAAGTAATTACAAAGAGGTAAGAAGAAAAAAAGACCAAAATTAATATCGGAAGAGACTCTGAATATTGCACTTGAGCACCAAGAAGCCAAAGTAAAGGGGAAAAAAAATAAGAAATTAAGGACCTGATTAGAAGATTTCAAAGGGCAGCCCAGGAAGACGAAGCATATTATCATAATAAAATGTGCAAAGAGGTGGAGTCAGAAAATAAAAAAGGTTGAATTTGCTCCACATTTCTCAAGATGAAGAAAATAAAGAACAAATTAAAGTCATGAGTTGCAATGCTTAAGGATGCTATGGAAAGAATATCGAATGATTCAGGAAGCACTGAACAAAGATGAAAGGAGTATACTGAGTCTTTGTACCAAAAAGAATTAGGTCACACAGAAGAATTTCAAGAAATGACATATGATCAAGAGGCAATGATGATGATGGAGGAAGTGCAGGCTGCTCTAAAGGACTTAGCAAAAAACAAACTAACAGACAAAAAAAAACCCACAAAAACTCTGGAATTTATAGAATACCAATTGATGTATTTCAACAAAAAGATCCTGCCCTGGATGTGCTCACCAAGTTGTGCCAAAAAATCTGGACGACAACTGCTTGGCCAACTGACAGGAAGAGATCCCTATTTATTCCCATTCCAAAATAAAGTGACCCAACAGAGTGTGGAAATTATCTAGCAATACCACTAATATCACACACTAGCAAAACCGTGCTGAATAATAACTAGTAATGACAGGAACAGTACATTGACCATGAACTATCAGAACTAAGAAGTTTTAAAAAGAGGCTGTGGCACTAGAGACATAATTGCTAATGTCAGACAGGTCTCGGCAGAAAGCAAAGAGTACCAAAGAAATGTCTATTAGGGTTTCATTGACTATGCAAAGGCATTCAGCTATGTGAATCACAACAAATTGTAGCTAACCTTGAGGAAAATGGGAATCTCAGAACACTTCATAGTGCTTATGTGAAACTTATACTTGGGTCACAAAGCAGTCCTCAGAACAGAGCCGGGAAACACCGTATAGTTCAAAATCAGGAGAGGAGTGCATCAGGGATACATCCTGTCTCCAAACCTTTTCAATCTACATGCAGAACAGATCATTTGGAAAGTAGGGCTTTATGAGAATGAATATAGCATCAGAATTGGAAAAAGACTCAGCAACAGCCTATGTTATGCAGATGACACAACCTTGCTTGTTGAAACTGAAGGAGACCTGAAGCACTTGCTGCAGAAGGTCAAGGACTGTAGTCTTTAACATAAGTTGAAGCTGCTTTTCAAAGAGAAGAGCAAACTTGGATGGGGAGGGCTAGGCAGGGAGAAAAGTGCAACAATGAATTAATGGAAATCCAAAATCTCTGTAAATGATCATTAAAATTAATAAAAGAAAATTTAAATAAACAAAAAAACAAAGATTCTCACCACTAAGCCAATTGACAGCATCATGATAGATGGAGAAAAGATTGAGGTTGTCAATAATTACAGTTTGTTCAGCTCCACAATAAACACTTTTAACACCAAAGTTTGAAAATCAAAAGATGAATTGCATTTGAAAAATCTGCTGTCAGGGACATCTCCAGAGTGCTGAAAAGCAATGTCAGTATAGAGACTAAGGTGCACCTGATGCTGGTCATGGTCTTTGCAGTCATTTGTTATTTGCTTCAGAGCTAATGTACATAAAGTCTCTGTGGGTCTCAGGCAACTCGATGGTACATAACAAACAACATATAATAAATAATGTATAATATATTGTTGTTACCATGGAGTCAAGCATGACTCCTAGAGACCCTATGAACAAAATACCAGAAGCCTTTCTGTAACTATTTTTGTTTCTCAAACTTCATAGAATTTCCAGAGGCAGGTTGTTTAGGAAGTGCATGCCATTCCTGCTTCCATACCTTTCTTAATCTGGGAGCTCCACCAAACACTGTCCACCATGAATAACCATTATGACATTTTGGCACCCCACTGGCACAAGGTTCAGCCTCACAGCAACCCCAGGTTATCTCCATACAGCAAACTGACAGAAGAGTGCTGTACGATTTAGAAGAATGTTCCTCCAAAATATAACAATTGACTTTTACATACAAAGATCCCCCACAATGTCTTCTTGACTTTAAACAAGAAGCTTAAATAAATAAAAACAAACAACAACAAAAAAAAATCCCAAATCAATATAATGTGTTGTTCTTGTTGTTATGTGCTGTAAAGTCACCTGTGACCCATAGCAACCCTATGTACAACAGCTCTGAACCCTTCCCTGTACTTAACCAGTCTCACTAATTCCGACACACCACCCCCATTGCCTCACTTACTGAATCAATCCATCTCATTGGGGGTCTTCTTCTCCTGTGCTATCCCTCCACCCTTCTCAGAATGGTGTCTTTCTCCAAGGACCAATCTCTCCTCGCCATGTGCCCAAAGTACGTTAGACGGAGCTTCAAAATCCTAGCCTCTGAGGACAAACTTGGGTTTCACCCTCTCCATGACAGACCTATTTGTTGTCTTTGAAGTCCATGGTATGTTCAAGACTCTTATCCAGCACCACAAGTCAAAGGCATCAATTCTTTTTCTGTTATCCTTAGTCATTATTCAGCTCTCTGAAGCATAACAAGTAATGGCAAAGACCATGGCCTGAATTAGGTGCAATTTAGTCTCTAGACTGACATTTTTATTATCATAACAATGGTGAAGGTTTATTTGGCATTTAGGTCAGCATTGAGGATGATGACCCTACTTTGTTTCCTACAATCCGTGAGGCAACCTTACAACAAGGAAGTTATCAGGCTCAGGATTCAGTAATGGCAAGTGTAAGAGACCATGGGCTTGTTATAACTCCTGTCACTTTCGACATCTCAGCAGGTTCACTAGGTATATTCAAACAGTTGCATTAACTCACATGCATACATACAAGTCCTACCTAAAATATCCTTCCCTTTTGGCTTCCCCTAGTTATTTAGATTTATTTTTACTGCCATCTCTCTGGTATTTGCATAGGACCCATCACAATATTCTTTTGTAATCTTTACTCACTCCACTAGACTTTCAGATTCTTCAGTTCTACTGAAACCCTAGTGTTTGATATATCATAGTCACTTAATAACTATTTGTTCACTGTTGGTTTTCTAAAGATAGATATGTTTTTAAAGGTTTCCTTTTATTTGAATTTGGTTTGATACACTCATAGAAGAAGAATGAGTGTTCTCAAATTGTTCTCCTTATAACAGCTCCAGGAGGTTAGGTGCTATGAAGCTGGGAGAAAATGATCTGTTACAGGAAATGAAACTCCAGTGACAACAAAGAACTATACCTCTTGCAAGTTAACTCCCAACGTATGCAATTGCAGGTGTTTCCATTATGCACAAGATGTAAAATACGGTGATTGAATGGGGCTTTGGTAGCACAGAGATGATACAAGAACAGGTCATAGAATCCTAATTGCCTTCAACTCTTAAGTATTCCACCATCCTGTAGTCATTTCAGTCTGGCTTCTGCTTAATTGCCTTCCATTTCCGTAGGGCACAGTAACTCTGGAAGTGTCTCTAGGACTGAGATGTTTTAGATGACATTGAATTTGTGGAGTAACTGAAAACCATTATCTTTCATTCCTCACCCCCATGGCAAGTTATTAACACTTAACACACTCTGTTTCCACATTTCTTGTGAAGTACCATCATCTCTCAGGCTGTGAGGATTCCCTGTGCACGACAGTCAATTATTTCATGTATAGATAGGAAGTGACAAAATACATTTAAGTGTGGTCTCTCCAGATTAAAAAATTCATGGCTGTGTTTCCAGATTCTATTGCTCTGTATAATGGACTTGTCAGAACACTGAGGTGACTTCTTCCTCTGCTAGTTTCTACTAAGTGACATTATACTAATCACTTCCCATCTTGAGCTTTAGTTTCATTATCTGTGGAATGAGCGTAGGGAAGGATACATGTACTCTACGATTATTGTAGGAACCCTGGTACCATAGTGTGTTAACTGCTGGGCTGCTAACTGGAAGATCTTGAATCAACCAGTTGCCCTAGAGAATAATGCTGCAGCAGTTTCCTCTCATAAAAACTTACAGTCTCTGAAACTTGATTGTTGTTGTATACCGTTGTGTCAGAACTGACCAATAGCTGACCCTCCAAGCAGATTTTCAGACCCTTCATTGCATGGAAAGAGATTGCCCATCCTTCTCCTACAGAGAGGCTGGTGGATCCAAATTCCATGCCTTTGGGATTGCAGCACAGCTTCTTGCCACTAAGCCAGTAGAGTTCCCTGACAGAGGGCCGAAATTAATCAGAATTAACATGAAGGCAGCGTATATGGTTTTGGTTTAAGGGTATTATACCAGTAGGATCACTCATGATGGGGAAGATTTAGGGAAGCTTCAAGACTAACACAGAAAATGGGGAAAACTTAGCCAATAGAAACTTATAGATCACAATACAACATTGTCCAGCGTACTAACTTTGGATGTGACATCAGGAAAGATCAAAATCTATAAGCACGCATTGCATTTGGTGATGTCCAGAGCCTATCCATGTAAGAGAGCCCCGCAGTAAGATGGATTGGCACAGTAACCACAGCAACGTAGTTTTACTTCTCAATGATCATAAAGATGCTGTAGGAAGAATTGTTTTGTTCTGTTGTCCATAGGATCACCAAGAGCCGTAGCTGACTCAGTCATAGATATCTGTTTACAGCTATGTAAGGTTACAAGTAGTTTGGCTTTGATTCTATGATTGATGATATTTCTATAAATAAAGAAAATCTCTAGTTAAATCCTACATGTATGCATAAGGACTTAACTATTAGGTAATTTTAAATCAGCTTAGACTGTAAATAACTCACTAGATCTTACTGGAAAGTGAACTGATTCAGTGCCTCCAGATGACTTTGTTCTTTAATAATGTCCAGCTCTAAGGGAAACTTCTCAGTACTCTTTTACATGCAGTAATGTCCCCCTTTGTTAGAAGGAAGTTTTCTCCTCTTTGACCTATTTCCCCTACAATACACTCTTACGAAGATTGACTGGCCACCAGTGGGGCATGGCTCTCCCTTGCTTGGCTAGCTAATAAAATGACACTGTGTCCGGAGCATATTTAGAATGCTGACTGTATCTCCATCCTATGGGGTCAGACAGTATTAAACTCAGTGAGTAGTGATCTACACATATTCTTACATCGCTCTTTTTTACTACATCATTAACTTTTAGTTTCTATCTACTGTTCTAACTTAAGTAACAATATACTCTGGGAGGAGGATTGATGGTTGCTACTTGTATCTCCTTATGCACTAATAACAATGACCTTGACAATGGAACAGTAATTGCCAGCAAATTATCATCTTCATCATTCTCTTAAGGGATCTTTGGTGGCCTAGTGTTAAGGAGTTGCACTGCAAACCAAAAAGTATGTGGTTCAAATCCACCAGCAGCTTTGTGAGAAGAAAGATGACAGTATCTTTCCATGTGATTTACAGCCTCTAAATACCCTCACAAATCTACCTAATCGCCTCCTTATTAAATTTTCTGGAAAGAAATATCATTGGGCATAGGCTATAGAGAATTTATGAAAAATAATGTATTTAGGTTAGTTTCTGAAATAGTATTTTAGTTTGAAAAAAATCTTTTATAATGGAGCTCTAGTTGTATAGTCCCTAAGTGAGATGCATTGCTAACCCAAAGACTGCATATTTCCTGAGGTTCAAATCCACTGGCAGCTCTGAGGGGGAAAGTGGGCCATCTCCTCCCATCATGATTTACAGTTTCAGAAACCCAATAGAGGGTCTTTCTGAGTTGGAAGCAGCTACTGTCAGTTAGTATGGATAAGACAAATATTTTTGGCCAGATTTCCTTTCTAAACAGCAAGAACAAAGTATTTAGGAATTTGTACTATATTCTTCAATCTGAGGCTTCCTTTTTTAAACTCCCTTTTCTTTCTTTTCCATATTTTTATTTTATATTGGTTTGCTTGCAAAATTTGGATACATTGTGTATCATCATGTACATTGCCTATCACACATTCCTACATTCATATTGTGTTTTAAACAGTTGTATACCATGAAATTAATCACTGTTGATCTCTCTCTTAAGTAAACAATGTGGTTAAGAGCTTGACTGCTAACTGTAGTTCTAACGTCCCAACAACTCTACAGGAGAAAACACTGAATAATCTGCTGCTAATAATATCACAGGCTGTTGTTGTTTTTGATGTTATGTGCCATTGAGTCACTTGCTACTTATATCGACCCTATGTACAACAGCCCTAAACCCTGCTCTATCTTGTGCCAATTGCACTGCCTCTAACACACCCATCCAGATTACCGCAGTCACTGAATCAGTCCGCCTCATAGAGGGCCTTCCCCTCCTACGCTGTCGCTACACCCTACTAAGCATGATATCCCGCCCCAAGGACCCGTCCCTCCTTACAACACGTCCAAAGTATGTCAGACGAAGCCTCAGAATCCTTGCCTCCAAGGAGCTCTCCGGTTTGACCCTTTCCAGAATGAATCTGTTTGTTTTCCTAGCAGTCCATGGTACCCTCAATACTCTTCTCCAGCACCACATCACAAAGGCATGAATTCTCCTTTTATCCTCCCTAGTCATTGTACAACTCTCTGACACATAATAAGTGATTGCAAACATAATGGCCTGTATCAGATTCACGTTAGTCTCTAGAGTGACATCATTGCTCTTCAGAACTTTGTAAAGGTCCCTAACAACAGATGTTGCCATCGCAATATGTCTTTTAATTTCCTTGCTGAGTCTCCAGAGTGACATCATTGCTCTTCAGAACTTTGTAAAGGGCCCTAACAACAGACGTTGCCATTGCAATATGTCTTTTAATTTCCTTGCTGCTGGTGCCAAAAGTGTTGATTGTGGAGCCAAGCAAACTAAAGCTGTGAACAATCTCAATCTCTTCACCATCCATCCTGATGCTGCCAATTGGTCCAGTGGTAAGAATCTTTGTCTTCTTGACATTGAGCTTCCATCCATATTGAAGACTGGAGTCCTTGACCCTCTGCAGC
Source organism: Elephantulus edwardii (assembly GCF_000299155.1). Taxonomy (NCBI): domain Eukaryota; kingdom Metazoa; phylum Chordata; class Mammalia; order Macroscelidea; family Macroscelididae; genus Elephantulus; species Elephantulus edwardii. Next base: position 5,003,390 of record NW_006399752.1, on the reverse strand, counting down.
AAGTGTTTCAGGTTCTCCTCAGTTTCAGCAAGCAGGGTTGTGTCATCTGCATAACATAGATTGTTTATAGCTGTTCCACCAGTCCTTATGTCGCACTTCACCTCATAGAGCCCAGCCTCCCAGATAATATGATCTGCATACAGGTTGAAAAGGTATGGAGATAGGACATATCCCTGCTGTAAACCCTTCCCAATTTAAAGCCATACAGTGTTTCCCTGCTCTGTTCTACCAACTGCCTCTTGGTCCAAGTATTTTTCATTAGCACGATCAAGTGTTCTGGCGATTGCCATTCTTTTCAAAGTCAGCCACAGTTTGTTATGATCCACTCAGTCAAACACATTTGCATAATCAATGAAACACAGATAGACATTCTTCTGGTATTATCTGCTTTCAGCTGAGATCCATATAACATTAGCTATAATGTCCCTAGTACCTCTACCCCTTCTAAACCCAGCCTGACTTGTGGCAGTTCTCTGCTGATGTGTTGTTCCAGTCATTTTTGGAAAATGTTCTGTGGAATCTTGCTTGCATGTGAAATAAATGATATTGTTCTAAAGTTTCAACACTCTGTTGTGTCACCCTTCTTTGGAAGGGGAACAAATACAGATCTCTTCCAGTCAGTTGGCCAAGTGATTTTTCTCTAGGATTACTAAATATTAGTAGAATAAATCATTAATATACTTTTATATTTAATCCTACAGAATGTAAAAAAATGGTGTGTGTTATCTTTTCTACGCATTAAAATAGGCCATTTAAAATCCTTTAAAACTTATTTATTATGAAAACTTTTATCTAGTGTGTTTGTATGGAAAATTTTTCATATCTAGTATTTGAATGGTTAAAAGTATTGTCTGCTTCACTACTGCCATATGTCATAATGGTTTTGTTAATAATGTAAGCCCACAATTTTAATTTTAACTCTCAGTTCCATAAGGATGATGATTCATTTTATTATAGTAAAAATATATTCTTTATATTGGAAAGTGAAAGAAGAGTTGTATCTATTTGATAAACTCTGTGTTTCTTGATGAGAATATTTTTTGCTGTTTAGATTGGTCAACCAGTTAAATAGAATGAAAATATTAAGCTGTTCATTTCCTTCTCACATTTGAACCTGAGGTTGGTAGATCATGGAAAAATTGTTTTGCAGGCCATGACTTTAATGTAATTTCACATTGAGCAAAACTGATACATATATTCACTTAAAAGTTTATTTATCTATTTGTTTGAATTCTCTTTTCTTATGTCCATATAGTTTAAAAACTTAAGCATACATGATGTAATCTGCATAAGGCTTGCTATAAGTTAACTTCCTTGAAACAAAATGTAAGAGTCAATAATAATGTAAAATTAAACCCAATAAAATTAGTTATGCCAGGAATATAGAAAACAAATTAAAAAAAAACAAGCTCAAGGAAATAAAAAGCTAAACCTGATTAATTGAAGCCAGAAACAAAAAGCATCAGTTAAAACAATGGCACCCTTTACTCCTGGAATCAACTTAGTGAAGAAATTTTATCATGATTTTTCTAAATCCTGCCACATGATGTCACTTATCTATATTCATTGAAAGAAAAGCCAACTCCTTTTTATTTGGATGCTAGTGAATTTTTATTTGTTTTCCCCCATTTTATTTTAGGCTCTTTGGATTTCTTTCTTGAAATGTTTTTTCCTAACATAGATCAATACAGGTTGAAAAAGACCATTTTATGAGGCAAACAATTAACTGTTTGCATTTACAACTCATGAAGATAAATTTTTATATTTCCAATCATGAAAAAGAGATTTCACTTTGATCATGACATCCTGTTGGTTGATTAGTAGAAGTTACACTTCTCTATTTTTGAAGCACTATCAAACACTACTAAAGTGCTGTTTTGTGTTTCTTGTTTTCTCGTTTACAGAGAGATAGTGCTAAGGAAGTGATAACCAAAGAAGAAGGCAATGGCAAAGTAATTAGGGTTTAGAAACACACATCTCATAAAATATATTGGAATATATGCCACTTGAAGGCAGTCCCAGTGCATGTTGTCTTAGATAACGTGCTTCACATACGTGAGTGACTGCCAAACGAACAGACGTATTGCTTCAGTGATGACCAACCCTAGAGAACACCAAGTGGACATTCTAACAGGTGTCCAAGGAGAAAAGCTGGGTATGCATGGATTCCCAAGACTGAATTACCAATTCTGTTAAAAGGAGAAGCAGGATTTCTTAGATTGTTAGTCTCTTCCAATTTGCAGCTGCTCTGTGGGAGAAGGATGGCCAATCTCCTCCCATGTGATTAACTGCTTCTGAAACACCCCCACCCCACCCCCCCGCCCACGGTCAGCTATGGGTTAGTTCCAATTCTATGATACACAACTACAACAATCTCTCTCTCTCTCTCTCTCTCTCTCTCTCTCTCTCTCTTTCACACACACACACACACACACACACACGGAACCTATCTATACCAGACCAGGAGGCTTTTGTGTGAATGGAGCAGGGGAGCACTGGATGGTTTGGAACTGGGAAGGGAGTGTATCAGGGATGTATTCTCTCTCCATACCTACTCAATCTGTATGCAGAGCAAATAATTTGAGAAACTGGACTCTATGAGGAGGACTGTGTCATCAGGATTGGAGGAAGATTCATCAATAATGTGCATTATGCAGATGACACAACTCTGTTTGCTGAAAGTGAGGAGGACTTGAAGCACTTGAAGAATATCAAGGAATGCAGCCTTCAATATGGATTGCATCTCAATGTCAGGAAAACAAAGATTACTATCACTGGACAAATCAGCAGCATCATGATGGATGGAGAGTAGATTGAAACTGTCAACAACTTCATCTTGCTTGGATCCACAATTAACATCCTGATACCAGCAGTCAGGAAATAACAGTGCACTAGAGAAATCTACAGTTAGGGATCTTTCCCAGTTGTTGAGGAGTAATAATGTCAGTTCGAAGACTATGGTAGATCTGATTCAGGCCATGGTCTTTCTGATTACTTGCTATACATCTGAGAGCTGGACAATAAATAAGGATGACACGAAATGAACTGACACCTTTGAGCTGTGCTATTGGAGAAGAGCACTGAACATTCCATGGATGACCAAGAGAACAAACAGCCATGTTTTAGACAGTGCAGCCAGAGTGTTCTTTGGAGGCAATAATAATGAGGCTATTCCACACATACTTCGGGCATGTTGCTAGGAGGGGCTATGCCTTAGAGAGGAACATGATGTTGGGAAGTGTGGACGGTTAACAAAGGAAAGAAAACCCTCAACCAGGTAGATTGATACTGTGACTGCTGAAATGGGCTCTCTGTATATCAGAAACTATGAGGATGGTGCAAGATAGAACAGGGTTAAGATCTTTTGTTCATAGGGTCACTATGAGTTGTACTCCATTAGTTGGCACCTAGCAACAACAACTATATATATGTATATGTATACATATATGTGTGTATATGTGTATATATATATATATGTTTAAATGTATGCGTGTATATATATTTATGTACACACACATATGCATATTTGAATTATCTATATCCACATATTTCCATCTATCTATATACATAGTTCCATCTATATATACATACTTAGTTCTGTCTGTATATACGTAGTTCCATGCACACACACACATATATGCATTGTTATATGTGTGTGTATATATATATCTTTCCATATATATGCACACACACACACATAGTTGCGTATACACACACATAGCTCCATATATATACAAACATAGTTATATATATACATATATATTATTTTTCATACACACACATAATTGCATATCTGTATACACACAAATTTCCATAAATATGCATGGTCCCATATATATATATATATATATATATATATACACACACATATAGTTCCATGTTTACACACACAAAGTTCCATATATATACATAGTTCTCTCTATATATATTCATAGTTCCATATATATACACACACATAGTTCCATATATATAGAGAGATATATAGCTATAGATATATAGATATACATATATATGTGTGTACACACACACAGTCCCACATATATATGTGTATACACACAGTTCCACATATATAGTCCCATATATACACACATATATAGTCCCTTATATGCACACACACACACATACACACAAAACTACTTCCATATATGTATACATACACACACACACACACACACACACACACACACACATTATTCCTCTGTTTAGAAGGGGTAGTGGTGCTAGGGATATTGTAGCTAAGGTTAGGTGGATCTTAGTTGAAAGCATGGAATACCAGAGGAATGTATATCTGTGTTTTATTGACTATGCAAAGGCGTTTGACTGTGTGGACTATAACAAACTGTGGATGACTCTGAGAAGAATGGGAATCCCAGAACACTTGCTCATGCTAATATAAAACGTATACTTGGACCAAGAGGCAGTTGTCATAACAGAGCAAGGAAACACTGCATGGTTCAAAATTGGGAAGGGTGTATGCCAGGAATGTGTCCTGTCTCCATACCTTTTCAACCTGCATGCAGAACAGAGTATCCAGGAGGCTGGGATCTATTAGGAAAAATGTGGGGTCAGGATTGGTGGAAGATCTATCAACAGTATGCGTTATGAAGATGACACAACCCTGCTTGCTGAAATTGAGGAGGACCTGAAGTGCTTGCTACAGAGGGTCAAGGACTGAAGTTTTCAGTATGGATTGAGGCTAAATGTCAAGAAGACAAAGATTCTCACCACTGGACCAATTGGTAGCATCAGGATAGATGGTGAAGAGATTGAGATTGCTCATAACTTTAGTTTGCTTGGCTCCACAGTCAACACTCTTGGCACCAGTAGCTGGGAAATTAGAAGACGTATTGCCATGGGAAAGTCTGCTGTTAGGGACCTCTCCAAAGTACTCAAGAGCAATGGTGTCTCTTTGGAGACCAAAGTGTGTCTGATACAGGCCATGGTCTTTGCTATCACTTGTTATGAATCAGAGAGTTGGACAATGACCAAGGAGGACAGAAGGAGAATTGATGCCTTTGAGCTGTGGTACTGGAGAATAGTGCTGAGGGTACCATGCTCTGCTAGGAAAAGAAATAGATTCATCCTGGAGAGGGTTAAACCGGTCTGCTCCTTAGAGGCAAGGATTCTGAGGCTATGTCTAACATACTTTGGACATGTTGTAAGGAGGAACAGTTCGTTGGAGAGGGACAGCATGCTTGGTAGGGTGGAGGGACAACGCAGGAGGGGAAGGCCCTCTTTGAGGCGGATTGATTCAATGACTGGGATAATCGGGATGAGTGTGTCAGAGAAAGTGTGATTGGTACAGGACAGCAGAGTTTAGGGCTGTTGTGCATAGGGTCTATATGAGTTGCAAGCGACTCGACGGCACATAACAACAACAACAACAACATTGTTCCTTTTAGAATTCCCTGTCATATTAATTCAAATCTTGCTTGGCATAGTGGCATGAGCCTGCCCTAGGATATGTACATAACAATTATTGGGAAAATGTAAAAATATTTGAGTGATGTGTTTTTGGAGAATAGTACTGAATATCCCATGAATTGTCAAAAGAACAGATATGTTTTGGAGAAAGTGCAAGTGTAATGTTTCATGAAGGTTGTTATTGTTGTTGTTATGTGCCGTCAAGTCATTTACGACTCATAGCGACCCTATGCACAACAGCCCTAAACCCTGCTCTATCCTGCGCCAACCGCACTGCCTCTGACACACCCATCCCAATTACCGCAGTCACCGAATCAATCCATCTCATAGAGGGTCTTCCTCTCCTGCGCTGCCCCTCCAACCTCCCAAGCATGATGTCCCTCTCCAAGGACCTGTCCCTCCTGGCAACATGTCCAAAGTATGTCAGACGAAGCCCCAGAATCCTTGCCTCCAAGGAGTAGCTTGGTTTAATCCTCTCCAAGATGAATCTGTTTGTTTTCCTGGCAGTCCATGGTACATTCAGTACTCTTCTCCAGCACCACAACTCAAAAGCATCAACTCTCCTTCTGTCCTCCCTAGTCATTGTCCAACTCTCTGATGCATAACAAGAGATTGCAAAGACCATGGCCTGTATCAGGGGCACCTTAGTCTCCAGAGAGACACTGTTGCTCCTGAGTACTTTAGAGAGGTCCCTAACAGCAGACTTCCCCATCGCGATGTGCTTTTTGATTTCCTGACTGCTGGTGCCAAGAGTGTTGACTGTGGACCCGAGCAAACTGAAGCTGTGAACAATCTCAATCTCTTCGCCATCCATGAAGGTAAAAAGTCACACAACTTTATCTCCCACAATTTGGGCATGTTACTAGGAGAAGTTTCACTTTGGAGTGGGCCATCATGCTTGGAAAGGTGGAAGGTTGGCAAGAGAGGAACACCGTCAGCCATACGGGTTGACACAGTGGCTGCAAAAATGAATGTGAGGACGTAAGAAAACGTAAGGATGACACAGGATAGGACAGGGTTCATCTCTTGTTGTTCAGAGGGTTGCTATGAGTTGTATGTGACTCAGTGGCATCTAATATCAACACCATTAGGTTGATTTTCTCTATTTTTCTGTTTTCGAGTGTTGAAATATCTATATAATATTAGTACAGATATGCACAACTATAATTTGTGAATAATTGTTTCAAATTTTTAAATATTAAAAAATGTAGTGAGTATATAAAACTAATTTTAAATACCTGCATTGAACTTTCATATATCAAGTACAGAAATGGCTTACAGCTCAAAGACAACTTAGCTGCTAACGTTTTATATTTTTCAAGCATATGCTATGAACACTATTCTGCGATTAAAGGTTGATGGTAGACTCTATGGACAGGCTTGTTAGCCATATTAATGCTAATAATTTCATACATTGTCACAAAGTTAATTGTGTATGCAAATTAGGAGGCAGTCATAATGGCATTGTAGGTGAAGCGCTAGCCTCTCACACTTAGGGTCATTCTACCTGTAACCCAAGGTTTTAACCACAATTAGTTTAGTGGTTTGAGGTTATTACCTGCTAAGTAGTAGTTCTCCGTTAGAATGAATATAAAGTACATAATTTATCACAATTAGACTTAATTGCCTTCTTAGTTTCTGTTCAGTAGATGCCAAGAACAGAGACAGCATGGATAACATTTCTCATCTGAACAGCCCCAAAAGACAGTTTTAGGTCATTCCTTACCAAGTTCTCTGATGGTTGTAATCTAATTTCAGTCTTACACAGAGGGTGCCCACCTATAATAATACTATGTTTTATTTTGCCTTCTTGGGAATTATTTACATTTTTTTCTAACTCCAGTATCTTCATATCATTTCTGCCTTATTCTTTCACAGTTAGCATTTTCATATACATACCCATACTCACACGTACACATACTCACCCAGACACAGAGTGAGAGAGTGTCTGGTGTCAATCATTCACTTACTTGTTGCTGTTGAATCAGAACTGACTCATGGTTGACTCTCTGGCAGATTTGCAGAGGATGTTCCATGAGAAAAGATTGTCTTTCTCATACGGAGCTGCTGGTGGAGTCAAACCTCCTTGCTTTGAGTTGGCAGTGCAACTCTTTCCCCACTCAACCACCAATGATTTTATTAGCTAGATCAGCTATTTAATAAAGCATCCATCCAAAGGTTTAAATACTACTACCAAGAGCTCCAGTAAGTAAGAATATACAGGAAAAAGTAAAATTCTTAAAAGTGAAAATATAAGACTCACATAAATATGTTAGTCTTGTTTTATATCTTCATTTTGACAGAATTTCTGTATGATGATAAAAAATGAAACATTATTTCTATTTAAATATATGAAAAAATATTCTTTGTGATATATTTCGTGCTTCATCCAGAGACTTTTAAAAGACAGAGTAAAGTAAAAAAAAGCCCAATCCTTTTAGGTTTTTAATATTGAGAGTTGCTGACAGAGCTGTTAGGAGTACGTTGATTTATAGTACACATGCCACTGAAATTGTGTGTCATCTTTATTATCCCTGAGTGTTTATGGAATACTTAAAATCACAATGAAACAAGTTATTGGACTAGGTTGTGGATTTTCTTCATTTATAAGAAAATAGATTTTTTTTTAAAGATCACATGATGCAGGGATCTTGTACCAATATAAAGTATTGGTTACCCTTCAGGCCTATGGAAGACAAAATGCTAGCATTAAGTTAATGAAAACAAATTTATTGGACATGAACTAAGGGGGGGGGGTGACAAATAGAAACTGAAAATTTAGATTGATACCTAACCAGTAAATATTTAACTTTAAAAACTGCTCATAAATAAACCAGGAGAGCTTAATTATGTAAGGAATACTCAGCTCTTTAATACTTGTTTGGAGCTATATTGGGACTGAGTGTGTGTCGACCCTCCAATAGGACACAGAACTATGTATGGTGATATCCAAATGTAGCATGGATGGCAACCCTATTAATAAGAGTTTTCCCCATATTTGTCATCATAAGAATTATTTTTAACTAACTTGCCACCTTAATTTAAACTTGTTATATACCATCAAGTTGGAACTGACTTACAGCTGATGCTCCAGCCAGTTTTCATAGACAGTAAATTACATAGGATGAGATAGCCTATCTTTTTCCTGGGGACCAGCTGATGGATTATAACAGCAGTCATTTGGGTTTGTAGTGGAAACCCTTACCACTTGTATCTAAATATTCATATGATTGTTGTTGTTGTTATTGTTGTTGTCAGATGCCATTGAGCCAAGTATGACTCATAGCAATCCTATGACCTATAGATCAGAACCCTGTACTGTGTTATCCTCACAATCTCTGACACACTTAAGCCCATTGTTGGAGTCACTGTATCAACTAAACTGATTGAGGGTCTTTCTGTCTTTCACCATCCCTCCACCTTCCCAAGCATGATGACCTTCTCAAGGCATAACCTCTCCTAGTAACATGCCCCAAATCTTCATTATCTTTGCATCCAAGGAGCCCTCTGACAGCATCTTCCTCAAGATGTATCTGTTTGTTCTTTTGGATATTCAGAACTCTAACATCACAATTCCAAGACATCAGTTTTTCTTCTGTCATTCTTAGTCATTGTCCAGCTCTCGGATGTATAACAAGTAACTGAAAAGACCATGGCCTGAATCATGTGCACCCTAGTTTTTCATATTGACATCATTGCTCATAATCATCTGGAGAGGTCCCTGACTACAGACTTTTCCAGTACAGTACATCTCCTGATCTTTTGACTGCTGGTACCAAGTGTATTGATTGTGGATCGAAATAAGGTGAAGTCTTTCACATCTCAATCTTTTCTCTGTCATGATGTTGCCTCTTGGCCCAGTGGCAAGTGTTTTTATTTTCATAATGTTAAAATGCAAACCATATTGAAGGCTGAAGGCTTTGATCCATATGATAGCAATATAAATAAAATCATCAAGGGCTAGCTGAAATGACAAATACTTATACAGAAATTACTATGCAAACAGCAAACTCTAACTATCCCGTTTTGAGAACCCCCTAAACTGTAATCATGAAAAAGTCTGGATTTGATTTATTATATGAACAATAATATTTCCACTACTTGACTTTAACACAGAACAGGTTAACAAAGAACACTGATTTCTAGTTGTGGATCATAAACTGTTAAAAAATATATATAATGATAGTGGCTAAAGTTAACGTTACATTGAAAATTTATGCATAACAGTAAAAATAAATTTGGTGAGGTTCTAATTTACTGAGAATGTGTTCAAAGAATTACTGGATTATCATTATTGAGTTATTGTTCTTCTAAATGATTAGTGCATCCAAGAGTGAATATCATAAATTCAGATGTATATGAGTAAAACTGAGACATTTATTACTATTCAGCTTTTTCTCAGGATTATCTGGTATATTGGCTTTCCTTGGCATTTAAAACAAATTGTATTCTCTTTATTTTTGGATACTACATTTAAGAATCTCTATGAAGACAAATGACAGAACTCTGGTGGCATAGTGCATGTCATATTGGACTGGAAACCAAAAGGTCAGTGATTTGGATCCACCAGTTGCTCTGCAGAAGAAAGGTGAACACTCACCTTCTATGAAAATTTACAGCCTCAGAAACCCCATGGAGGATCTCAATGAGCTGTAATCGACTAGATGGCAACGGATATAAAGACAAACACCTAACCTAGACTTGGTTAAAGCTTCTGTTCAAAGTAAGAAGTTAAATACACAATAAGCCAGAAGAAAAGAATTAAATGCACACAAACCTGATTTTGTCTTTCTATTCATCAATAATATAATAATTTATATTGTTGTGTGGTGAAATTAAGTTTATATAGTTTTAAACTTTACCTCTGGTGCTACTTGTTCCCTGAAATATTCACATATAATATTCATCTCTGAGTTCATTTAGACAATATGAATATTTAATCATTAATAAGTATGAATGTCCTTATTGCCAGGAAATAGTCAATCTAAAGATGTTGATGAACCTGCTAATAGACTTGACCTTCAACAGGAGCATGCACTTCTCTGTTAAAAAAAGAGCATTTGAGATAAAACACCTGAAACAAAGATACAGAAAGCTGAAGTGTAAACATATTTAAGAAAGACAAATAGTGTTGTTCTGGTTTTTAAAATGCTTTTGAGCACTTAAAGTGAGGAAGTGGAAAATGAATAGTTTATAGTTGGAAGAAGCATCGACAATTGGTAAATAGTGTTCAAAAAAACACATCAGTGAAAAAATCACTATGACAATATTAAAGAAAATCCCTAGAGTTTCTTCTAATATCTTTGGTTCTATTTATTTTAGAAATTATTAATATTTTTCTTAATTAAGAAAGCAATAAGTTAGCTATAAAAACAAGAGCAAAGAAGGTAGTCTTGTCTCCAATGATCTGCTAATCCCAATCCCCAGAATTAATAATGTTAACAAGGTGCTGTGTATCTTTGCAGACATTTGCATATGTCTATATAAATATATGCACAAACACACAGCAGATGGCCTTTCATCCTGAGTGCCCCAGAGCTATTACTCTTCTGAGGCTGCCTTAATAATCTGTAAATGATACAGTGCAATCTGGACAGACTCCTCAGATAGTCTCTGTCCCTCTCTGACCCCATCATTCACTCTCTCTTAAAGCAAGATATCATGGGAGGGTGAAGGACAGGGTGACGGTGTAGCCAAGTAGCCTCAGTGATTGTTTTAAGTGTCAAAAGTTTAGGGATTTTTTAAGGCCATTACAGAATACTCAGAAATATATGCAATTTACATTTACATATGTGTGCAAAAATACATACACACAGACTTTTAAAAATAGCCACAAATAATAATACCTAGTGATAAGAAGCTATACTGCAGTCCCAAGAGTACATGGTTCAAATCCACCAGCTGTTCCGTGGGAGAAGGATGGGCAGTCTCCTCTCTTGTGAATATCCATTGCCTCTGAAAACTCACTAGATGTTGGTTCCAAATCAGTGGTACACAACAACAATATATTTTTGTTACATATCTCTCTTCATTTCTCTCTTATCCTACCCCCACTATCCTATCTACCACCACTACCCCAGTTACTGTATCAATCCATCTCATCTGGGATCTTCCTCTCCTATGCTGTCCCTCCAACTTTCCAAACTTGATATCCTTCTCCTCCTGGCCACATGCCCAAAGTATATGAAATGGAGCAGCTTTAAAATCCTTGCCTCTAGGAAGCACGAAGGTTTGACCCTCTCCAAAACATACCTGTTTGTTTTTCTGGTAGTCCATGATTTGTTTAACACTCTTCTCCAGCACCACAACTCAAAGGTTGATCCTTCTTATTGCCCAGCTCTCTGATGCATAGCAAGCAATGGCAAAGACCATGGTCTGCATCAGGTGCGTCTTAGTTTCCAGACTGACATTATTGTTCTTCAGTACTCTAGAGAGGTACCTTACAGAAGGCTTTCTCAATGCAGTTTGTCTTTTGATTTCCTGACTGCTGGTTCCAAGAGTGTTGGTTGTGGAACCAAGCAAACTGAAGTTATCAACAGTCTCAATCTCTTCTCCAGCCCTTATAAAGCTTATGCCCTCTTCTGTTTCAGAATACAAGGTTGTGTTGTGTCATCTACATAACACAGGTTGTTTATGAGTCTTCCTCCAATCCTGATGCCATATTCCTCCTCATAAAGTCCAGCCTCCCAAATTATCTGTTCTGAATATAGATTGAAAAGGTATATAGATTGAACAGGTTGCTTTCCTGATGCACACCCTTACTGATCCTGAACTATGTAGTGTTTCACTGCTCTGTTCTGACTACTGCTTCCTAATCCAACTATAGGTGCCATATGAGCACAATTAAGTGTTCTGGGGTCCCCATTTGTCTCAAGGTTAGCCACAATTTGTTGTGATCTACACAGTCAAATATCTTTGAATGGTTAATGAAACACAGATAGATACTGCTCTGGTACTCTCTATTTTGAGCCAAGATCCATCTAATGTTGACTATAATATCCCTAGTGCCATGGCCTCTTCTAAACCTAGTCTGCACATCTGACAGTTCTCTACTGATGAACTCTTTGAGTTGTTTCTGGATAAACTTCAGCAAGATCTCACTTGTGTGTGATATTGTTCAATAATTTCCACGAGTCACCTATTTTTGGAATGGAAATAAAAACAGATCTCCTCCAGTCAGTTGGCCAGGTAGTTGTCCTCCAGATTTCTTGGCATAACCTGCTGAGCCTATCCAGGGAAACATTTGTTTGTTGAAATATGCCAATTGGTATCCCATCAATCCCTGGGACCTTTTTTTTTTTCTTTGCTAATTTCTTCAGAGCAGCTTAAACTTCCTCATTCATCACAATAGGCTCTTAGTCATATGTTGTTTCTTGACATTTTTCTGTGTCAGCCAATTGTTTTTGGTATAGTGCCTCTGTGTACTCCTTCCATCTTCTTTTGATGCTTCCTGAGTCATTCAACATTCTGCCTTCATCATCATCCTTAAGTATTGCAACAAATGTTTTAATTTGTTCTTTAGTTCCCTCAGCTTAAGAAATGCCAAGCAAGTCCATCTCTGTTGATTTTCCAATTCCAGCTCTCTGCACATTTTACTATAATACTCTGTGTTGTCTTACCATGCTGTCTTTTAAAATCTTCTAGAAGATTCAGCTCCTTAGCTTCTTGATTTTATTCCATTACCTTTGACTTCTTGGCATAGTTGTGCAATATTCAAAGTCTCTTCTCACATTCATCTTGGTTTTTTCTTTCTCCTCTGTCTTTGTGATGACTTTTTGCATTCTTCATGAGTTATATTCTTGATATCCTCCCATAATTCATCTGGTCTTCACTGATCAGTGTTCGAGGCTTGGAACCTACTCCTGAGATACTCTTTTAAATGCTGGTGAACTAGAATCATTGTCACACTTTGGTTATTGTGGATTTGACTTGATTTTCTTTCACTTCAGTTTCAACTCACAGATGAGAGGTTGATGAGCGTCCTATAATTTCTGGACTTAAAAAACCCCAAACAAACAAACAACAAAATCACCATACAGCTCTATAATAAAAATACAGTCAACACAAGTGTAAATATTTATCTATTTATATGTTATCATAGCTCTTTACCAAAACATACTCGTATCACTGCAAAGGTGTTTCCTAGCAAGGGTTTTGGAAGTCATGGATTTGCACAATTTAAGTGAGCTTGGATGCATCCTTTTCTCCTACTGTTGCAAACACTAGATCTTAATAGTCCTTTAATTTTGTTGTTCAACATATTGGCATAACCACATCTAAGTGGTGCAGATGGTTAAACACTGACATACTTAGGGATGCTTCAGATGTGAGGCCTGATAATCTGCTTCTGAAAGATCTCAGGCTTAAAAACCCTACAGAGCAGTCCCACTCTGCATGTGTGGACACACCGTGACTTGGAATCAATGGTAAGCAGCAGGAATACATGGAATACATTCTTGTTTCACTTAGACTTCATAGTAAATCTCTTGTCTATGGTTATTGGACAAGTGCTTGCTTCAGTTTTGCCAATTACTCCCGTCTGTTGTCTGTCTGCTTTATTGATTTGTAGTACGAGCCGTCTCTCACTTACAATGGAGCTCCATTGTGATGATTCTATCCTAAGTGAATTCTGATAGTAATTGGGCACTTTAATTTGTTTTGGTTTTTATTATTTGTATTGTTGATATGTTTATTAATATGATTCTTATTTGACTTTGAAGTTTAGGAACATTACATGTAAACCTGAAGAATTCTTTTAATAATATGCATATATTTTAAAAAAACACCAATTAAAAAAAAGATCCCTCATGTGCAGAATGTTATAACTTGAATAAGCCATAAACTGGTAATTTAATGTACCTTTTTTATGTTATTAATATTATACTTTTTCCTGATGCCATGAATACTTTTAGTTAGAATATAGTTTTTCTTTTTTAAAGGCAAATAATATCTTTATCCCTAAGATAATTAGTTACCTGTTAAATTACTAATATTGTTGTTGTGGTTAAGTGCCATCGAGTCGCAGGCGACTCATAGCAACCCTATGAAGGAGAGTCCTCAACCCTTGGGTGTCTCTCATCCTCTCTCTATGTTCATAGGGTTTCCAGAGGCAAGTTATTATGGAAGTGGAAGCCACTCCTCCTTTCAAGCTTGTTTTAATCGGGGAGCTCCACCCCACTCTCTGTCCGCAGTGGGTAACCAGCCATAAATGCATTTGACACATCAGTGCCACAGTGTTCAGCCTCACAGCAACCACAAGTGACCGCTGTACGGCAGCTTGTACACCAGGTCTATATGAATGTCTGAACAAAAACAATGAAAGACTGGCCCAAGGGCCGCGGATTAAAGGTCACCCACCTTTGGCTTGGTAGCTTCGCCTTCTGTCCACTGGGCCAGCTGATCTCTCTATGTTGGTGTTATTGTTGTTAAGTGCCATCAAGTCGCAGGTGACTCAAAGCAACCCTTTGGCTTGGTATGATACTATTAATACTTAGCTCTAGCATTTGTAATATGTGCTATGCATTATATCTGCTGGTTTTAGGTGCCAGCTACACCTGGATCAGAGCAATTCCACATACAAGAAAATGAAGCCCTACTTGATGCTGTGCCATTCTCCAATCCCAGCTGTGCTTAACCTCGTGATTGCAGTCACTGCATCAGTCCATTTCATTGAGCATCTTCCTTTCCATCACTGTCTTCTCACTTTTCCAAGCATTATATCCTTTTCTAGAAACTGGTCCGTCTGACAATACATTCACATTACAGGAAAAGATGTCTCATTACCATTTCCTGTAAGGAATATTCCAGCTTTATTTCTAAGGTGGATTTGATTTGTTTTTGGCAGTTCCCTGTTTATTCAATACTCTTCAGCAGCACCACACACTTTTTAAATTGATGACCGTGCTTACAAACACATTTGCCATCATTTGTGGCAACGTGTTAAAGGCATGAATTTTTCTTTGATCATTTGTATTTATTGCCCAGTTTTCAAATGCATGTGAAGCAGTTGAAGATACCATGAATTTAATCAGATGCACCTTAGCCTTTAAAGTGACATCCTTACTCTTTAAGGAAGTCTTTGGCTGCAGATTGTTCCAATGCTTTACAACATTTGATTTCTTCACTAGGACTTCGCTGGGCAATAATTGTGGATTCAAGTAAAATGACTTTCTTGACAACTTTAATATTTTTTCCACTTACTAGGATGTTATTTATTGGTTCAAACATGAGGATTTTGCTTTCTAGATGTGGATATGCAATTCATAAGAAAGACAATAGTATCTTTTATTTTCTTCAATAAGTGCTTTAAGTTCTCTTTATTTTAGTAGTTAATTTTTTATATTTTGAATATTACTGATTGTTGACTAAAATCTTTCTCCAGTCTTGTTGATTGCCTTCTAGTCGAGCACAACTGATAGCGATCCTATGAACAAAGGGCCTGAAGCCCTCTACAACTATTGACATTTATCAAAGTTCTGATGACAAATTACTCTACACTTAGTCCATGTCTTATGTTTAAAAATGCTTTAGTCATTTAAATGCTAGGATTCATCTTACATTTTCAGAGTACTTTTCTTGTTTCTTAATTCTGGAATCCCAATTTAGCATTAGGAAATTCCAAACCACAATTAATCAGCCTCAGTGATTATTTTAAGTGGCAGACGGCTTTTTAAAAGTCTATACCAGTATACTCATAAATATATATAAGCTATATTTGCATATGTGTATATGTATATAAAAACATATATACATAAACTTTTAAAAATAGCCACAAATAAGAATACTCATCTATATCCTTCTCTGGTTTAATCCTTATTACATTTGGAGAGTTAAAATGTCATGTTCAAAACTCTTTTCATTTCCTAAATCTTAATTTGTTCTTGTTGTGTACTGTAGAGTCAGAACTGACCCATAGCTGACCCTCCAGTGGGTTTTCAGAGGCAGCTAATTGTACAAGAGAACACTGCCCATCTGTCTCCTGCAGAGCGGCTGGTGGCCTCAAACCACCTGCCTTCAGAATTACAGTGCAGCTTCTTGCCACTAGGCCACCAGAGGTCCCTTTATAACTAAAAAATTAAGAATCCCAATTTGGAATGATGTTAGTGTAAGGACTAAGGTGCATCTGATTCAGGCCATGGTCTTCCTAATCACTTGCTGTGTAACTGTGAGCTGGATACGGATAAAGGATGACAGAAGAATTGATGCCTTTGAGCTGTGGTGTTGAAGAACAGTACTGAATATCCCATGGGCTACCAAAGGAACATGCAGAAATGTCTTGGAGAAAGTACAGCCAGAGTCCTCCCTGGAGGCAAAGATGACAAACCTTTGTCTCACGTACTTTGGGCATGTTGCTAGGAGAGGCTATTCCTTGGAAATGTGGAGGGTCAGCAAAAGAGAGGAACACCCTCAACCAGATAGATAAACACAATAACTGCTTCAGTGGGCTCTAGTGTGTCAGAAAGTATCACAGTATAGGACAGAGTCTAGATCTGTTGTTCATTGTGTCACAATGGGTCATACTTGACTTAGCAGCACTTAACAACAAGAAGAACCATTTGGAGGAGATCTATATTTGTCCAATTTTTAAAAAGTGATCTAGTAGAATTCTGAAGTGATTCAACCTTATCATTGATATCACACAGAAGCAATATTTTTCTGAAGCTATGACACAACCCTGCTTCCTGAAGTGAGGAGGACCTGAAGGGCTTGCTGCAGAGGGTCAAGGACTGCAGCCTCCAATATGGATTGTGGCTCAATGTCAAGAAAACAAAGATTCTCACCACTGGGCCAGTTGTCAGCATCAGGATGAGTGGTGAAGAGATTGAGATTGTTCATGTACACATCATTTTTTTCCCGCCCTTGTCTCCACAGTCAACACTCTTGGCACCAGTAGCCAGGGAATTAAAAGGCATATTGGGATGGGAAAGTCTGCTGTTAGGGACCTTTCTAACGTGCTAAAGAGCAATGTTGTCTCTCTATAGACTAAAGTGTGTCTGATACAGACCATGGTCTTTGAAATCACTTGTTATGCATCAGAGAGTAGGACAATGACTAGATAGGATAGAAGGAGAAATTGATGTCTTTGAGCTGTGGTGCTGGAGAAGCGTATTGAGTGTACCATGGACTTCTAGGAAAACAAACAGAGAGGGTTAAACTGGGCGGCTCCTTGGAGGCAAGGATTCTGAGGCTTTGTCTGACATGGTTTGGACAGGTTGTAAGTAGGGAATGGTCCTTGGAGAGAGACATCATACTTGGAAAGGTGGAGGGACAGCGCAGGAGGGGAAGACCCTCTATGAGGTTGATTGATTCAGTGACTGGGCTAATTGGGATGGGTGTATCGGAGAAAGTGCAATTGGCACAGGACAGAGCAGGATTTAGGGCTGTTGTACATAGGGTCACGACGAGTTGGAAGCGACTCAATGGCACATAACAACAACAACAACAACAATGAAAAAAAAAAGTTACAGCAATTCTTCAACAAGCGACTGCCAGAAATTCAAGCCTGATTCAGAAGAGGACTTGGAATGAGGTATATCAATATTGACATCAAATGGATCTTGGCTTAAAGCAGAACATACCAGAGATATGTACCTGTGTTTTACTGACTATGCAAAGGCCTTTGTCTTGGGGTATGTGTGTGTGTATGTGTGTCTCATTTTTGTTAAGTTATAATTGACTCATAGCTGACCTTCCATCAGGTTTTCAGCAGTCTGAATCACATGGGAAGATATTGCACATCTTTCTCCCAAAGAGTTGCTGGTAGATTCATAAACCATAGAGATGCCAACTCTAGGTTAGCAGTGCAACTCCCTTTGAACTATGCCAACAGAGTTCCCTCTTTGTATAAATCAGAAAATAATTATTAGTGTGCTAGTTTCAAACCTTCAAGAAAGTATTGAATTGTCAAAGATTTTCTTTTACTTAAATCTATAATCAATGCCATGAAGCAGCACTCAAGAGTCTGCTGCAAAAGACCCGTTAAAGTCTTAAAAGAAAAGAGATAACCTTGAAGACTAAGTTAAGCCTGACTTAGGCTGTGATATTTGCAGTTGCCTCCTATGCAGGTGCAAACAAGACAGCAAATAAGGAATGCAGCAAAGCAAAGAAAATAGTTGATACCTTTGAAATATGTTGATGTTCCATGAGGGCAGACTAGTGAATGAATTTGTCTTGCAAGAAATGCAACTAGAATGCTCCTTAGAAATGAGAATGACAGAAAAGGTCACCATGCTTGATAAAGAAGATTGTCAGTGAAAAAGAAGAGCCTTAAGGAGACTGGCATAGTAGCTGCAATGGTGATTCAAAGGTAACAATGATGGTGGCATTGCAATTATTGGGAGGATGCCACAGTGCCACGTCAGCATTTCATGCAGTTATACTCTAGGATAAGATGGATCAGAACCAACTGAATGGAACCTATTACCATGGAACAATGAAACTAGCAATATGGTCTGTTGTGTCAAAATGGCACAAGCAATGTATAGCAACCACCACCAACTACAAATATCTTTTATTATTGTGCTAGATAATTACTGTGGCTTATGATATTGTGACCTATAAAGTGGAACTTTGCTTAGACTAATATAGCAAAAGCATTTAGAACAGTTCTTGGAACAATGGTAGTCCTCCAATCATTTTTTTTAAAATATTTGTTTTTCAGAAGTTGGATTGGATGACTTTCCAACCCCATGCAGTTCCTATCTGGAGTACTTTGTCTCTATATGAGCTAACAAAGCTGTAGAGTAGAAAGGAAATTGACAGAAAATAGTTCAAATCATTCTCATATAGTGACTTTCTTATAAACCCATGCAATTCTGTCAAAGTAAATAGAACCTTCAGGCCTCAGCTTTCTTCTTAGAAGCACTGATTGTTTAAGGTGCTTGTGTATTTCAAGAAGATCAAAGTGAAATGAATAAATTCTAGTTTAAAAAAAGATATAGAAGTGGTGAATGTATGATAGTTTTGTTTTTGTTCTTACCATAGGCCTCAGTGTTGTTAAAATGACAGGAGCCAACTATGGGTGGGCTGGGGGGGTGGGCAGGGAGAAAAGTGCAACAATGAATGAATAGAATTCCAAAATCTCTGTAGATGTTCATTGAAATTAATAATAAAAAAATAAAAAAATGAGATAAGTCAATCTATATTACTTATACTTTCCTTTCTAAAGTGTTTAAGCCTAGGATCTCATGGAATATTATTTGGAAATGTCAATGTTAGGTTATCTCTTGAGTTACCTTTCAGCTCTAATGTTCTAGAAAAATTATATATCCCAAAGCAAAGCACTGCTATTATATTTGGATCTTGACTTTTAAGTCACTGTATAGGATGCATATTATCAATATCCACTTTATATAATAGGGTCTATTATTTAAAACCTAGGCACTAATTAGTATTATTAATGACTTATTGTTAGGTACTTAGTAATGTACTAAGGGTAGGTCCATACAACCTGCTACCTTTCTGTAGAACCCCAAAGTCTTCTTCAGTGTATTGAGAGTGCAGTTCATGTCTTACTTTAAGAATCAAATCCATTGTGTAGAATCAGTCACTCTGTAACCTGTAAGCATAATATTGTAATATGCTAATGAGATAAAATGTACCCCTTTTGGGAAATATTTTTTTTCCTTTTTTCAGTGTAAGATGTATTTATGCTCTATCTTTTCACAGTATCTAAATTGGGACCCAAGTTCTTTTGTGTTACATTTGTTTAAAAGAATTCTATCTTCAGAGTTCTATATTTAATATGATTTATGCCAGATTTATTGCATACATTTCAATGGAAGTTTATTATGGAAGTTAAAGCCTGTAATTTATTGAAATATTGCACAGTCATTTAAAAAGCAAATAAACCATATGATTTAAGAACAGTTCTGTAGAGTTGTTTTGTGGCTTAATTATTTTTAGAAAACAAAACAAGGGAAGTCTACATAAATTGGCACAGTAAGTCTAAACCATTGCTTTTTGTAGAAGCTTCAGCAGGATATTTAACAGCCATAGGAAATGAAAATGTGTCATTGGTTTGTGTGTTCTCAAAGCAAACTGAAAGATATATTAGAAGAAGAAGCAGAACTGCCTCTTAAACTCTTGACAAAAGAAGTGTCAGTATGATTGTACCTTTGTCTCTGCTCTTTCTGTCCTTAATTGCAACAAGAAGAACAATAAAGATTGTCACTTCCAGGCAATAGTACCTGCTTTGTTCATATGTGGACCGTATTTATTATCATTGATTTGACGTAAAGGTGCATACATTAGACATAACCTATTCTGCTCAAGACAAATGTTAAAGAAATAAACAAGCAATAAATGAATAAATACAATCTAGATTCCCATCTTGTCACAAAATGGGAAAAACTTTGGACTTTACTGTTTTGAAATGATCTTGTGTGAAGGCTTTGTGTAGACAACATAGTATATCCTGTGGACAGGATATTCAGATTCATAGTCACTGTCAGCCCATGTTCAGGCCCGTTGCTGCAGTCACTTGGTCAGTCCCTCTCATTGAGTGTCTTCCTCTTTTTTGCTGACCCTCCACTTTTCCAAGAATAATGTCTTTTGCCAAGGACTGGGCTTCAGCACGGATGGTGGAGATTATGAGTTGGCCCAAAGAAGATCACGGTTTTGCTTGTTTATAGAGCCACTCTGAGACATAATTAACTTGAGAGTATCTAAAACCAGATATTTCTTGGAAAATAGGCAGCCAGAGCCTGCTCCTTGAAAGCAAGGCTAGCAAAGCCTCATCTCATATATTTTGAGCATGTTGAGAAATCATTCCTTGGAAAGGGACATCATGCCTGTAAATGTGGAGGGTCACCGAGAGCTAGACTCAATGAGATATACTGACACAGTGACTGCAACTATGAGTTGAAGTGTGTCACAGATGATGCGGACGGCACAGCATGGGTTAGAGTTCACATCTGTTGCTCACAGGGCAATACTCAAGGGTACCTAAAAACAACAGCATGTCATCCAGTCTAAAAACTGAAGATCGGGGAAAAAAGGTCTAAATGCCACCTGTTGTTGTTGTTGTTATGTGCCGTCGAGTCGCTTGTGACTCTTAGCAACCCTTTGCACAACAGCCCCAAACCCTGCTCTATCCTGTGCCAATCACACCATCTCCAATACACCCATCCCAATTATCCTAGTCACTGAATCAATCCACCTCATAGAGGGCCTTCCTCTCCTGCGCTGTCCCTCCACCCTACCAAGAATGATGTCCCTCGCCAAGGACCGGTGCCTCCTTACAACATGTCCAAAGTATATTAGATGAAGCCTCAGAATCCTTGCTTCCAAGGAGCCGCCTGGTTTGACCCTTTCCTGGATGAATCAGTTTGTTTTCCTAGCAATCCCTGGTACACTCAATACTCTTCTCCAGAATCACAGCTCAAAAGCATCAACTCCTTCTATCCTCCTTAGTCATTGTCCAACTCTCTGATGCATAACAAGTGATTGCAAAGACCATGGCCTGTATCAGACACACCTTAGTCTCCAGAGAGACACCATTGCTCTTCAGTACTTTGGAGAAGGCCCTAACAGCAGACTTTCCCATGGCAATACGTCTTTTAATTTCCTGGCTACTGGTGCCAAGAGTGTTGACTGTGGAGCCAAGCAAACTAAAGCTGTGAATAATCTCAATCTCTTCACTATCCATCCTGATGCTGCCAATAGGCCCAGTGGTGAGAATCTTTGTCTTCTTGACATTGAGTTTCAATCCATATTGGAGGATGCAGTCCTTGACCCTCTGCAGCAAGCGCTTCAGGTCCTCCTCAGTTTCAGCACGCAGGGTTGTGTCATCTGCATTTCGCAGATTGTTGATAGATCGTCCACCAATCTTGACCCCACATTTCTCCTCATAGTACCCAGCCTACCAGATAATTGTTCTGCATACAGGTTGAAAAAGTATAAAGACAGGACACATCCCTGGCATACGCCCTTCCTAATTTTGAACCATGCAGTGTTTCCTTGCTGTGTTCTGACCACTGCCTCTTGGTTCAAGTATAGGTTTCTCATTAGCACGATCAAGTGTTGTGGGATTCCCATTCTTCTCAGAGTCAGCCACAGTTTGTTATGATCCACACAGTCAAACGCCTTTGCATAGTCAATTAAACACAGATATACATTCCTCTGGTATTCCCTCCTTTCATTTAAGATCCATCAAAATTAGCTACAATATCCCTAGTACCACAACCTCTTTTAAACCCAGCCTGGACATCTGGCAGTTCTCTGCTGATGTGCTGTTCCAGTCGTTTTTGGATAATCTTCAGTAGATTCTTGCTTGCATGTGAAATTAATGATATTGTTCTATAGTTTCCACACTCTATTGGGTCACCCTTCTTTGGGATGGGAACAAATATAGATCTCTTCCAGTCAGTTGGCCAAGAGGTTGTTCTCCAGATTTCTTGGCACAACTTGGTGAGCACATCCAGGGCAGCATCTGTTAGCTGAAATATCTCAATTGGGATACCATCTATTCCTGGGGACTTGTTTTTTGCTAGTTCCTTCAAAGCAGCTTGAACTTCTTCCTTCATCACCATAGGCTCTTGATCATATGTTGTTTCATTAAATTCTTCTGTGTCTGCCAATTCCTTTACTTCCTGGATCATTTAATATTCTGCCTAAAGCATCCTTGATTATAGCAACTCAAGGTTTGAATTTGTTCTTCAGTTCCTTGAGCTTAAGAAATGCTGAGCGAGTTTGATTCTTTTGATTTTCTGACTCCAACTCCTTGCACATTTCATTGTAATATTTTACTTTGTCATCCTGTGCTGCCTTTTGAAATCTTCTATTCAACTCTTTAGTACCTGAATTCTTCCTTGTGCTTTGGCTTCTCTGTGCTCCAGTGCAATTTTCAGGATCTTTTCTGATATCTATTTTGGTCTTCTCTTCCTCTTCCCTCTTTGCAATGACCGTTTGCACTCTTCCTGGACTATAACCTTGATATCCTCCCACAACTCATCTGATCTTTGCTCATTAGTGTTTAAGGCCTCAAATCTGTTCCTGAGATGGTTCTGAAATTCAGGTGGGATAGACTCAAAGTCATATTTTGGTTCCCGTGGACTTGGTTTAATTTTCCTCAGCTTCAGCTTGAACTTGCATGTGAGTAGTTGGTGGTCTGTTCCACAATCAGCTCCTGGACTAGCTTTCACAGCTGATATTGAGCTTTTCCAATTGCTATTTCCACAGATGTAATCAATCTGATTCCTATGCATACCTACATAGTTATTTAATAATGGCTTTCTTTTGTTCTTAAATCAGGGCATATAGTCTCCAGTAAACAAACATAGAAGGGTCAATTGGAGACCTTGTACCCCAGTTTTAAAACTAGTTGTCATGGGTCAATTCTAATTCATGCTGTCATCATGTAGGTCTGAGAGGAAATGCACTGTGTAGAGTTCATCATCGGCAGCACTCTTATAGACATATATAGCTTGGCTTTTCTTCAGCAGCACCACTGAGTGGATTAAAACCACCCGCCTTTCAGTCAGTAACACAGAGCAAATTACACCATTAGGAAACTGTATTCAGAAACTGATTGAGTTCTCTCTTGAGCCCCTCATGGCCTCTGACTCAGACCTTTGAGTAAAGCCATGAGAATCATCTGTCCAGTTCTGTCTGATTTGCTAGTTTTTGATCACCAAAGGCAGTGTAAACAATTCTGTTGGGGGTTTTTGTGTGTGTTTTGGTTTGGTTTTGTAAGAACCAACTGGGTCAAGTCGCCTCTGAATCACAGTGACTCCATCAGGTTCTGAGAGTGTAAATTTTACGAGCCCTTGGAGCTACGACCAACCTTTCACTGGCAGCCCAGTAGGTTATACATGACACCACCGTGACTCCAACACCTGAGGCGGTAACATGTGAATAAATTACTATTCCTTTGTGAATGGAGTTTAGAAAATGATTCTAAATCTTACAGCTTTCTATGACATAAAATGAACTGAGAAGTGCTGGAGTGAGGGGTGGGGGAAGGAATAAATCAGGGCAGATCATGGAGAATGAATGACTGGTTTAGTTTTGTTTGTGATTTCAATGGCCTTGAACAGAATGCACAAAAACCCGGTGCCTCACTCTGAGACTTGCACTTGCCCTTGAGCAGAGAAACTTGCTGATGCATTGTAAGGTGAAGAGTATTATCACATTTACATTCAAATGTGACATGATATAGAAAGATTATAAGATTGCAAATCTTTGGCATACTATCTGGAACAAATTGTGGATAAGTGTCATGTTAAAAATCTTGTTCCATGGTGATTATAAGTAGAGTAGTAATCACAAATGACAGCTCAGAGAGGATAGAAAAACCATCTTGACACCTAAGTGATGGTATTATCTGTATTCTGAATAATTTGACTTATAACAGGTATTTCTCTGTAAGTTTATCTTATCCAGGTTTTGCATTATGAACCTCCAAGATCATTGGAGTTGGCTTTCATGCTTCTTAAATTTTGTTTACCCTAATGCTAATATTGCATAATCAGCTTTTGTTCAATTTCTATCACTTGTTTTCATCTGTTAATTATAAAATAACCTCCTCATTTCACCTCATTGCTGTGTAGTTTGAACCAATACATAGCTGACCCTCCAGTAGGTTTACTGAGGCTGTAAATTACATGAGAAGAAATTGTTCAACTTTTTCTCCTCCAGAGCAGCTGGTGGATCTGTGTGGCCTGCCTTTGGGTGGGCAACCAAATTCTATACTCACCAGAGCTCCCTGTAATATCACTTAGGTCATAAAATCACTTAAAGTGTGTCTTCTACATATGACATGCAGTTTAATGTCATTTTATTATTATTTTGAAGAATCTACATTTTACAAGAGGTGAGTTTAATCTGTCTGTACTTATAGCTGTGTTGTTAAATCCTGTTGAGTTGTAGACGACTCATAGTGACCCTATGAACGCAAGACCTGAACAGTTTTATAACTTTCATCATTTCTCCAAGTTCATAGAGTTTTTGGAAGCGAGCTATTTCAGAAGTAGATGCCACTCCTGTTTCCAAGCTTGTTTTATTAGGGGAGCTCCACTGAACACTGTCCTCCATGGGTAACCATTATCCATTTGGTGCATCAGTGTCACAGTGTTGAACATCATAGCAACCATGAGTTACCTCTCTACAGCCAATGGGCAGACTAGTGCTATACCATTTAGAAGAATGTTTAGCCAAAAAGAATTAAAACCAGACCCAAAATGCCTTTTTAAATAGGGAGCTGAAAACATTCACTCTCAATGGCTGATAAACATTATACCTTTGTCTCACCCAAAAACAAGATCACATCTCTGTAGAATCAGGCTGCTCCAAACCACCTTGAAGCCAGATTATAAATATATGTGTTTTTATGCAAGATTTCTTTTCCTTGTTTACTATTTTATCTTGTTTTAGATTATGTTGAGTTGTCCAGAGAGAACCCAGATGTAGGCAATTTAAAGACACCAGCTGCTCCATGGGAGAAAGATGAACAATATCCTTTTGTGTGATTTACTGCCCCTGAAAACCCACTGGGGGGTCATCTATGAGTGAGTTCCAACTCCATAGTACATAACAACATATCAGCAACAAATCTTTGTACAAGGACAGGGTCCTTCTCAGTCAATATGGCTGGTGGATTCAAACAGCTGAACTTTTGTTTAGTTAGTAGGTTACCATGTAATGCAATTTGCTGAAAGGGCCCTTAGTTCCTTAAAATGAGGATCTAGAAATGGTAGTGTATTTCTACATGCTTGAAAATGTCTTTACTTAACCTCTATATGGAATGCGAGCTGTGTAGTATGTGGAATTTAGGGTTAGTGGTTGTTACATGGTTTTGAGTTGTTTCTACATTATAGTGGCCCCATTTACAGTAGGTTTAATCCTGTCCGGTTCTGTGTTAGTGTCAAAATCAATGCTGAGTTTAAGTCCATTGTTTAGTTACTGTGACAATCACTCTTGTTAGGGTCTTTCTCTTTATCTCTCATCCTCTGTTGTTCTACACCATTAGGGTGGACTCTACTTTCAGGAGAATTTTCTTCCCCAATCATATTTTTCACTGCCTTCAGCCATGAGGGCTTAATTTTCAGGCACTGTATCAGATGGTGTTCTGTTGCTGTCGTACGGTTTTCAGAGGCTCTATATTTCAGAAATGATTGAATGTATACACACACAAACCAGCATACACATATATATGTGTGGATAGACAGAGATATGTATATATGTGTGTGTATCTCATAGCAGATATACACATCCATATATACATCTATGTATGTCCTTACAGAGAACTAGCTCAGAGAAAATAGGGAAGGTGAATGTTATGACTTGCAGAGATCACAGAATACTCTGACACATGATTGAAACCTGCCTGCTGGATGGGAAGTGAATCTAAAGAATATCTTGAGTATTTAGTCCTCTACTCTGTGGAACAGCTTCATGATAAAGCTCTGAGAGAGAAAAGTGAGAAAATAAAGTGATTGAAGCCTGCCAGCAAAGAAAATCAGCCAACATATTGATGAGTCCTCAGGCAAAAGAACTGAATCAAGGACCTATATTGTGTTAAATCTGCACCAGTTAACATTCATGAGCATTGGCTTTGGGGATAAAATTATGATATATAAGATTAAAGTGAAATATATGTATGTTTCCTTTCCTGTCTGATACTAAACCATTAAATAATGATTGAGAGATATAAAATTGTCTGATTAAGTACAATAAAAGATGATGATTTGTTAGTGTCACAACTAATAAGAACGTTTTACTCTCATCTCTTTCTACTGATTTGCACAGGTACATATCCACCACTCAGCCATAAAATGGTGATTTACATATTGCTGTGGTTCTGGAAGTTCTGCCACTGGTGTTTCAAATACCAGTAACAATTTGTCTTTGGTGGATAGGTATTAGCAAAGCTTCCATAATGAGGCTGACTGAAGTCATTACTCAATGGAAACCTTATGATTTGTAAGACAACAGTGTCTTAACCGTAGTCCTAGAAGATGAGCCTTTGAGGGAGGTAAGCACTTAAGGTACGACTGGGCAGATCTGCCACCTCAAAGTGGAGTCCACCTCAGTATGGAGAAAACCATTCAGCCACGCAAGGATCTTCATTTGTTGATGGAGTCTGACTGAAAATGAAGAGGGACAGATACAAATATTGAGTAATAACTGGCACATGGAAAGCACATAATGTGAATCTGGCAAAATTAGATGTTGTTACAAAATGAAATGGGACATATAAGATCAAGATCCAAAGCATTGGAAGAAAATGGGCTGACACTAGCCATTTTTAACTAGAAAATCATGTCATCTACTGTGCTGAAAATGGTGATATTAAGAGGAACAGAGTCACATTTATCAATAAGAACAAATGAGAGGCAGAGACTGCATTCATTAGGTAATTAACAATATTGCCATGGTGGAATACCTACAATGAACTTGAAGCCAAATTAGGAAAAATTCCAGTAGAAAGAGAGAAATCAGACACCAGCCATTGTAGTCTAACATTCATTTAAGTTATAGTTCAACTTGAAGAAGGGGGATAAAACACAATTCATAGTTGCTTTTTTGATAGGTGTATATGAATGGTAATAATGATTTATTAACACCATTACTAATATATCATAAAAAATGTGAGATTTTATTTTGTCTAAAGTTTCTGATATTTTCTGGTTAAAATTTCCACTTAACTTATTTCATATATTCCTCTTAATATCTTTGTTGTTACTGTTGTATACAACTAAGTCAGAACCAACCCATAGCTGACCCACCAACAGGTTCTCAGAGATAGTAAATCACACGGGAAGAGACTGAATATTACCCCAAAGCAGCTGTAATAGTACATCATCAGAAGACTTCCAGATGTGCAGGCTGGGTTTAGAAGGCAGTGGCCCAAGGGACGTTACATCCAACGTTAGATGGATCTTAGCTGAAATTAGAGAGTATTAGAGGAATGTCTCTCTGTATTTCATTGACTATGCAAAGGCATTTGGCTGTGTGAATTAGAACGAACTGTGGCTAACATTGAAAGAATGGGTGTCCCAGAACACTTAATTGTGCTCATGTGAAACCTATGCTTAGACCAGGAAGCAGTCATTAGAAGAGGGCAAGAAAACACTGCATGTCTCAGGATAGAGAAAGGTATGTGTCAGGGATGCATCTTATCTGCATGCCTTTCCAACTGTATGCAGAATGGATCACTCTGGAGGCTGGACTTTATGAGAGGGAATTCGACATCAGAACTGAGGGCATGAGGTGTTTGCTGCAGAAAGTCAAGGACTTCAGTCTTCAATATGTATTGAAGCTTAACATCAAGGAAAAAAATATTCTTGCCACTGGACCAATTAGTAGCATCATGATAGATGGAGAAAAGATAAAATATTGTTAACAATTTCAGCTTGGTTGGTTCCACAATCAACACTCTTGGCACCAGCCAACAGGAAGTCAAAAGATAAATTGCACTGGGGAAGTCTGCTATCAGGGACCTCTCTGAGTACTAAATAGCAACAATGTCAGTTTGGAGACTAAGGCATGCCTGATTCAGGCCAAGATCTTTGAAATTACTTGCATCAGAGAGCTGGACAATGATTAAAGATTACAGAAAAATTGATGTCTTTGAGTTGTGGTTCTGGAAAAGAGTGTTGGCATACTATGCACTGCCAGGAGAATAAACAGATCTCTCCCGGAAAGAGTGAAATCAAGCTGCTCCCTGGAAGTAAGGATTTTAAAGTCTTGTTTGACATATTTTGGGCACATGGACAGGGGAGACCAGTCCTTGGAGAAGGTCATCATGCTTGGGAAGCTGGAGGGCCAGCTCAGGAGAGGAGGACCCAAGATGAGATAAATTGACCCAGTGACTGGAATAATGGAGTTAGATGTGTCAGAGATGATGACATTGACTCAGGACAGAGCAAGGCTCAGAGCCATTGTACGTAGGATCACTGTGAATAGCACGGAACTCAACACCACATAGCAGCAACAATAACAATCTCTGCTATGTTTAAGCCCGTTGGAAATCACTGTGTCAATCATCTGAATTAAGGTCTTCTTTTTTTTAACTTTATTATTATTGTTTATGTGAAAACTAGACCGGGGGCTGATTGTGGAACAGACCACCAATTACTCATATGCAAGTTCAAGCTGAAGCTAAGGAAAATTAAACCAAATCCACAGGAGCCAAAATATGACTTGGATTTCATACCACCTGAATTTCAGAATCATCTCAGGA
>NW_006399752.1:4959108-4971562 GCF_000299155.1 Elephantulus edwardii | reverse complement strand
TGGATGTTGGGTAAAAGGAGAGACCTGAAAGATGTTTACTTGTGTTGTATTGACTATGCAGAGGAATTCAACTATGTGGCTGATAACATTGAGAAGAATGGAAATCCCAGAACACTTAACGATGCCCATGTGTTTCCCAGGAACCAAGAAACCTCTAGCAGGTTTTCAGAGGCTATATATAAATCACATAGGAGGATGTTGCCCCACTTAAATAAGACAAGGGGGTGCTGCATGTTTTAAAATTAAGAAAAATATGTGTCAGGAAGGTTTACTTTCTTTCTTTCTATTACATTTTTATATGATGAGCAAATAATCAAAGATACTAAACTAAATTAAGAGAAAAATAATTTCTGGTTCTATGTCATCCCCAAGACTGGTTAAAGATTGCACTGTTTTCATGCACAGGGTTTTCATGAGCTGACTTTTCAGAAGTAGACAACCATGTCTTTCTTCCTGACTCATCTTAGTCTAGGTGGTTGTTGTTGTTTTGTGCCGTTGAGTCTCTTGCGTCTCATAGCGACCCTATGTACAACAGCCCTAAACTCTGCTCTGTCCTGTACCAATCGCACTGTCTCTGACACTCCCATCCCAATTATCCCAGTCACTGAATCAATCCACCTCACAGAGGGCCTTCCTCTCCTGTGCCATCCCTCCACCCTCCCAAGCATGATGTCCTTCTCCAAGGACCATTCTCTCCTCACAATGTGTCCAAAGTATCTTAGAGGGAGCCTCAGAATCCTTGCCTCCAAGGAGCCACCCGGTTTAACCCTTTCCAGGACAAATAGTATTGTTTTAAGTAAGTGGTTCAGGTAGAAGTCTTACCTTCCAGGGGAAAACTCAGATGTGATTAATGACAAATACACCTCATGCGTGGGATTTTTATGTATTGCTGTATTGCTAAGTAAGCCTCACTGGAGTTTCAAAATGGAAAATTATTATAATAATGAGCAACTGTCTCAATTCATTGCTGGCAAGTCTGAACCTACTCACAGTTGACCCTCTCGCAGGTTTTCAGAGGCTATAAATCACATAGGAGGAGGTTGCCCCGCTTTCTCTCAAGGAGCAGCTGGTGGATTTGAATTGCTTGCCCTTTGGCTGATCGTACAACTAAGCCGCTAGAGCTCTCAGAATGCTACTGAACACCATGACCTTAAGTCGACGTTTGCATATGCCTATAAAATAATTATATACAGAAAAGGTAATATATTGCATCAATAGTTAGATTTTAATCTTCTAGAGAATAGTTCCATAAAATATTCTTTATAATTTAGCAAAGAGATGAGTAGTGGGAGTTTAAATGTGTGAAATGCTTCTCAAATAACATTTCAACTAATTTCCAGTTCAGAAAAAAAATCTTTGGGGAATCTAAACTCATACATCAAGACACATGTCAGTAGTTCATATGTGGTTTCTTCTTTTTAAAATCATAAACCATTCACCTTTTGTTAGTTTGATAAAGAATCTTTCTTGATGGAATTAGTGTGACACTTTATATAGTATTAGAGTGACAGTAATTAGTGATCGGATTAAGAAATCTCAATTCAAGCACAAATTCCTCAATGATGCTAGGAAATCTTGATCTTTACAGCAAATACTAATATGACTTTTCTAAAAGGAATCACTTTTAAAAAAGGAATCACTTATAGCTTGATGAAGGAATAAGTTATACAACGATAAAGTGATTCTTCTGCTATGTTATTTGTGAGAGAATAAGCTACCCTAATTGATAAAGTCTTCAAACCTATAGAATCTTCTATAAAAGTTAAGTTTCTTTTAGCATTCAGTAACAAGAATGAGGAAAAATAAAGTACCAGTAATTCTGCTTTAAAATGATAGTCTTCGGTTTGTTGTAAAGGTCACTTGCCCTTGGCCTCATTTTAGCTTAATTGGGGCAGGTTAATCTTCTTCTCTGTTGTTCTTCCAATTTGGAATGAAACTGAGGTTTCTGTTAGTCCTCCTCATCCATCAAATCGAGTGACCTTGAAAGAAGACAACGTCTCTCCTCCTCAGGAGAGAGTCTGAAAATGAGAATTAAAATAGGTCTTCTCAATGCAGAATCAAAGCAACATGTAATAAGACATGTGAAAAAAGATTCTATCATTGCAGGCTTTCTGTTGTATTTCTCAGAGTAACCTATGAAATCAAATAGAGAATTAATTTCATCTCAGAGTTTTAAAAATCAGTAAAAAGATATTAGATTCCTTTAAAAAATTAAATAAAATAATGTGTTAACATTTTTAATACACTTTAAGATTTTGCCGTTTTCCCTTTCTATATCCATGAAAAACTCAGAATATAACAATTTTTATCTTTATGAAGACCTCATTTAATTATTTTAATTTTAGTTTCATTTTTAAAAGTATGAGAAGCCATTTCTGTATAACTGAAAATTGGGCTGACTTTTCAAATAACAAATGAAAAATTATGATAATATATGATTGCTATAAAAAGATCTAGCATCTCGGTGTTGATTTTATTTTACTGTGGATACAATTTGATACTGCATGATTTAAAATCAGAAGCAGTAATTTTTTGCTGCTGTGAACAATAAGCATCTAATGCATTATACTCATTTTAAATATTTTGTTGTTGTTGTAAGCCATAAAGTCACCTGCAACCCATAGTGACCCTATGTACAGCAGCTCTGAACCCTGCCCTGCCATGAGCCAGTCTCACTAATTTCAAGACACCAGCCTTCATTGTCCCAGTCACTGTATCAGTCCTTCTCATCCTGGGTCTTCCTCTTCTGCATTTGTCCAAACATGATGTCCTTCTCCAAGGACCAGTCCCTCCTGGCTGTGTGTCCAAAGTATGTTAGTGCACATAGCTGACCTTCCAGCAGGTTTTAGAGGCAATAAATCGCCTAAGAGGAGATGGTGAATTAGAGGACAATTAGAGTCTTCACAGCTGAATCAATGAGGAAAATCATAATAAATAGATAAAGTATTGAAGTTGTCAATGGTTCTATTCTTCTTAGATCCACAAATCAGTACCCTTGG
The DNA here is from genome assembly GCF_000299155.1 of Elephantulus edwardii. Lineage (NCBI taxonomy): Eukaryota > Metazoa > Chordata > Mammalia > Macroscelidea > Macroscelididae > Elephantulus > Elephantulus edwardii. The sequence continues at coordinate 4,968,563 of NW_006399752.1, read as the reverse complement.
AACCACTATTCAAGAAATCAAACCGTATTGAGTCTTCCCATTGATGAACGGGAACATTTTCCCATTTATGTAGGTCTCTTTTCATTTCCCACAGTAGTGTTTTGTAGGTTTTGGGTTTTTTGGGTTTGTTTTTTCTTTTTTTACAAAGGTCATTTGATTCTCTAGATAAGTTTATTTCCAATTATGTCAATTTGTAATTGGCTTCTGTAAATGGCATTGCTGTCTTGGCTTCCTTATCTGTGACTTCTTTGTTACTATAGCGGAATCCTACTGATTTTTTGTATATTGATTTTTTTATCCTGTCACACTATTAAATTGATCTACTAGGGCTAATAGATTTTTGGTTGACTCTTTTGGGTTTTCTGTGTACTCTGTCATATCATTTTCATACGGCAAAAGTTTTACTATCTCGTTCATAATTCTTTTTTTTTTAAATCATATTGCCCTAGCAAGTAATTGAAGTACAATTTGAATAGTGGTAGTGACCATTATTGTAAAAATAGAAAGATAACTAATAAGTGTATGTGAAAGTCCAAGTAGGTAAGAGAGGGACCCGAGGTGTGAGGGCCTGAGGGTGACAGATTTTGGTGGGTGGAGAGAAGAGGTGAAGGCATTAGGAAAGATCTAGTAGGGACTTGAAAAGACAGGGTAATGGTGGACATAGATTAAAGATGTTTAATTTCATAATACAGAACATATGGGAATGATTGTATGAAACAAAATGTGAATGAAGACATGTGTGAAACACAATGTGTATGAATTTTTGTGCTAATCTATGTTGTTGTTGTTGCTATGTGCCATTGAGTCATCTGTAAATCATAGCGACCCTACATAAAACAGCTCTGAAGCCTGTCCTGTCCTATCCTAAACTAGTCTCACTGACTCTGACACACTTATCCACATTTCTCTAATCACTGCATCAATCCATCTCATCCTGGGTCTTCCTCTCCTATGTTGTCCTTCCACCCTTCTGAGCATGATGTCCTTCTCTAAAGGTCGGTCCCTCCTGGCAACATGCACAAAGTATGTGAGATGGAGCTTCAAAATCTTAACCTCCAAGGAGAAATTTGTTTCCACCTGTCTAAGACAGACCTATTTGTTTTCTTGGTGGCCCATGGTATGTTCAAGATTGTTCTCTAGCACCACAGCTCAAAGGCATAAATTCTTCTTCCGTAATCCTTAGCTGTTGTGCAGCTCTCTGATGCATAGCAAGTAATTACGAAGACCATCGTCTGAATCAGTCTCACCTTAGCCTCTAACTGACATAATTTTCTCCATAATGGAATTAATATTTTCATTTCCTGACTGCTGGTGCCAAGAGTGTTGACTGTGGAGCTGAGCAAACTGTAACTATAGCAGCCTCAAACTCTTCTCCATCCATCATGGTTCTGCCAATTGGCCCAGTGGTGAGGATCAATATTAAATAAAATCTAAAATAAAAAATAATCAAACCACATTGAATTGGGAAAGTATGCTACAAAGGATCTCTTTATAGTGTTAAAAAAATGATATTCCTTATAAATACTTATTTTGGTAAAGGCTTGTTGTTCAAAAGTGTTTCCATAGCCATTGGCTTGCCTTGGCCATGTGGATTTTTGGGAATATGTGACTAGGTTGCATTAATCTCTTCACAAGAAGATTGACCAGTCTCACTACTAAACTGAGCAGATTCAGCTATAGATTTGGGGAATCTGAACACCAGCAAAGAAGTGTAGCATGCAGATTGTGTGTCCTTTTGGGCCAAAGATGTCTGAGCAACTCAGATTGGGATTTAGAGAAAGGCAGCAGCAGAACCAGAGACACAGTATGAGACAGAGCTGGCCTTGGGACTGCTACCTCACAAAATGGAGTTAAAAGCCTTTGCCCAAAGTTTGTAGGGATATTTCAGAAAAGAGTCATAATTGGCAGGACTGAGAGCTCTGACACACTAGCCTGAAACAGTGAGGCTAATGTCTGAGGTGTCTGCAAGGACATTTTAGAGGGTGACTTGAATAAGTGACGTGCCTTGCTGCCATCCTGAAGTATAACCTGTTAATTACATTAATATGAATAAAGATGACAGAAGAAGAATTGTTACCTTTGAGCTGTTGTGCTGTAGAAGAGTACTGAACATACCATGGACTACCAAGAGAACCAGGTTTATCCTGGAAACTATAAAGCCAGGCTGCTTCTTGGAAGAAAAGATTATGAAGCTCCGTTTGACATTCTTTGAACATGTTGCTTAGAGGAACCAGACCTTGGAAAAGGACATCATACTTAGAAGAGTAGAGGGACAGCACAAGAAAGGAAGATAGAGGATGAGGTGGATTGACACAGTAACTGTGATAATGGGGATAGCTGGGTAGGAGTCAATGAGATGAGTTCAGGATAGGACAGAGTTCTGAGCTATTTTACATGGGTCACTATGAGTTACGGTGACTCAATGGCACATAAAATCAACAACAATATGGTTCTATGTGGTCTGTGAGCTATCACAACAGATTTGGGGCCCTGTAGAGCAGTCCCAACGGAGTGGAAGAGATCCATATTTGTTCCCATTCCCAAGAAAGGTGATCCAACAGAATGTAGAAATTCTCAAACAATATTACTATTTCATCCAAGCAAAATATAGTTGAGGATCATTAAAAAATGGACTAAAATATGCACACCCATGTTAATTGCAGTTTTGTTCGCAATAGCAAAGAGCTGGTAACAATCCAAGTTCCCATTAACAAACGAATGGGTAGAGAATCTGTGGTATATTCACACAATGGAATACTATGCTGCATTGAAAAACAAGGAACCCATGAAATACTATGGAAAATGGATGACACTAGAGGACAATATGCTGAGTGAAATATCTCAGCCATGAAAGGACAAATTTTGCACAGGGCCACTGTTGTAAGACAGGACTGACATCAGGGTTGAGGGAAGACAGAAAAGGAGGGGAGGAATGATGTATATTTCATTGAAACAGATGAGGGAGAGAACTGTTTAAAAGGGATATATGAATAGGTGAAGGCTGCATAGTGGAGTGGACTTGGGAAGACGGATTACATAACAATGAGAGAGTTTTTCTTTTCAAGAAGAGTGAATTAGGAGGGTGCAGGGGTGGGCAAGGAGAAGAGTGCAGCAATGAATGACTGGAAACCCTAAGTCTCTGTAAACTTTGATTAAAGTTAATTAAAACACACACACAGAGACACACAAAACACCAAAAAACCAAAATCAACCTACCTTATTAAATAAAACTATAATATCTTTACATTCTTTGAGACAAAATGACATAATTAAAAGTATATCAATTGAACCTACAAATCTAAATGTCTTTGTAATCTTGGGTGTCATAGTGAAAACTGTCTCAAAAATCAAGTGTTCTTAAAATCTTCAACGTCAAGAACACCTTAACAGATTAGCTCAGAAATCTCAAGTTTGTAAGTCATATGGCTACTTATGGTTGATTTTGATGAATATTTACGGAGGAAAAAAAACCCTTTTTAAATATAGTGTTTACATTTTTTTCTAATTATGATAATTTGTTGAGTAATTAGCCTATTTGATTAAGCTAAAATGCAACTCAAATTGCAATGTTTCACACAGTCTTACATAAATTAAAAACAATCTCAATTCTTAATATACACAGGAACAAACAGTGTACAGCACGTTATGTATTGTCTACTAATATGCAATGACTTCGATAATAGATTTGGTAATTATTTCATACTTATAGACAATAAAAAATTTCAACTGGAACTTTGTGCTTCGGTGACTATGCAAAGACATTTGACTCTGTGGATCATAATAAATTAAGGCTAACATTGAGAAGAGTGGGAGACCCACAATACAATGTGCTCTTTAGAAACCTAGACCTAGCCTAGAGGCTGTTGTGTGAACAGAATAATGAAACATTGCATGGTATAAACTTAGGAGAGGTGTGCATCAGGGTTGTATGATTTCTCTATACCTATTTGAATGTGGAAAAATCATGAAAGTTATACAAGTGTTCAGGTCTTTCATTCATAGGGTCACTATGAGTTGTCTACGGCTTGAGAGCACTTAACAAAAATAACAACAACATAGAGAGGGCTCTGTTAGCCTAGTGGATATAAAGTTATGCTACAAAGCAAAAGGTGGGTGATTTTAATCTTTGGCCCTTGGGCCTGGTTTTAATTGTTTTTGGTCAAACATTCTTTTTGAAAAAAAAATTTATTTTATTAACATTAATGAACATTTACAGAGATTTTGGATTTCTATTCATTCATTGTTGCATATTTCTCCCTACCCAGCCCCTCCCCCAGTTTGCTCCTCTCTTTGAAAAATAAAGTAAAAATTATTTCATTGGTATACAGTCCCCCTGCACACATCCCCCTCCCCCCTCCCCGAGTACACTCCAATATGCAACCTTAATTCTGGACTCTTGTGATAACCATAATACCCTATCATATATCGCTTTTAAATTGTTCTCTTACTCATCTGTTTCAATGCAGTATACATAATTTATCCAGTTTTTCTCAGTCTTACCCGAACCCTGATGTCAGTCCCATTCTACAACTGTGTCACCATGCAGTATTTGTCCTTTTGTGACTGAGATATTTCACTCAGCATAATGTCCTCCAGGGTCACCCATTTTGAATAATATTGCATGAGTTCCTTTTTTTTCAATGCAGCATAGTATTCCATTGTGTGAATATACTACAGCTTCTCTATCCATTCGTTTATTGATGGGCACTTGGCTTGTGTCCAGCTCCTTGCTATTGTGAACAAAGCCACGATAAACATGGGTGTGCATATATCTGCTTGGATGTTGGTCTCTTTAGGGTATATTCCCAGTAGTGGAATTGCTGGGTCAAATGGTATCTCTATTTGCAACTTTTTGAGAAAGCGCCACACCACTTTCCACAGTGGTTGCACCATTTTACACTTACATCAACAGTGAATAAGGCTTCCAATTTCTCTACCACCTTGCCAGCATTTTTTGTTTGCTGTTCTGTTAAGTGGTATAGCACTGGTCTGTCCATTTGCAGTACAGAGGTAACTCATGATTTCTGTGATGCTAAACACTGTGACACCAATTTGTCAAATGTGATAATGGTTAGCCATGGTGGACAATATTTGGTAGAGCTTCCTGATTAAAACAAACTTGTAAGCTGGAGTGGCATTACTTTTGAATTAGCTTGCCTCCAGAAACTCTATGAATGGGGAGAAACGATAATAGAAGAATAATTTATTTCTTTGAATTGTGTTATTGGAGAAGAGTACTGAATATCTCATTACTGAAAGAATAAACAGGTATGTCTTTGAGAAGATGCATCCAGAATGCTTCTTGGAGGCAAGGAAAATAAAATTTCACCTTCCATACTTTGGGTATGTCACTAGACTATTCATTAGAGAGGGATATCATACCTAGAATAGTGAATGGATAGCAAAAGAGAGGAAGCCCCTCAGTCAGGTTGATTGACACAGTGACTGCTGCTCAAGTGTGTCAGTGATTGTAAGGATGGCACAGAATAGGACAGGGTTTAGATCTATTCATAGGGTCACTGAGTTGTACTTGACTTGAGGACGCCTAACAACAACAACAACAACAACGACAGAGCAGTAAAGTTGGTATTGGAATTAGTAAAAAAGGTGCAGGAATGTGGGGGCATGTCTACTCATATGGGAATTGATTTTGTGCTATATCTGTCATGATTGGGAACAGTTTCCCTCTGTGAAGTTGTAGAGAACAGATGCGGCCATCCCCACATTGCTCTTGCTCTTTTTATAATGATAATGCAATGCTTTTTCTTGCATATCTTGAATATGTTATCAAGAGAGCCCAGTCCCTGCAGGAGAATATCATGGTTGGTGAAGAAGGGCATTAGGGAAAAGAGAGACTTCTTCAGACTGATGAATTGACACAGTGGCTTTGGCAATGAATGCAAAGATGGCACACGACTAAGGTCATGTTTTGTTCGGTTAACTTCTGTGTCACTATTGGATTGAAGTTGAAAAGACTTGATGGCACATAACAACAGCAACCATTATATGACTGATCACATGAAGTGTTGCGCATTCCCAACATTAAAAATTATCTCTTTATAACAATCCTGCCGTGCGGCATAGCTCCAGCAACTCATATTTGCAGAGATTACTATTGAATTGTGGCCCTGCAATTGCACTGTGCAACGGTCCTTCTGAAGTTGTGTCAGGTCCCTGGAATACTTAACATACTATACATTTTTATCTATGATATTATTGATGTCTTGGAAATGTACTACTTACACATTATTGCCTTAGGGATTTTTCTACCTTTTCTTTTTCTTTTCAAAGAGCAGTGCAAATGTATGCTGTTGCAAAACTATGAGAATTTTGGCAATAAATTTTAGAATGAAATGATAAAGCAACATAAAATTTAACTGGCCTATGCAAAGAGCCCTACTTAGCAAAGATTTGGGGGGTTTTTGGTGTTTTTTTTTTCAAACATCTAAAGGTTTTTCTTGGTAAAATATACACACTAACAGGCACTGGCTAATATAATTCTATCACCCTTAAATAAAATTATTTTTCCTGAAGTACTTAATTTTAATTGATTAATACATTTTTATCCTAAAATGTTTGAGCACTTTATCCCAAGATCGTGACTACCAGAATAGAAGAATATAGGTATATATGTGAATGTGTATAAATGTTTGTGTATCATATTTAGGAAAAAATAATCTCTGTAGTCAGAGTGCTAAAGAGCAATGATGCAAAGTGCATTTGATCCAGGTCATGGTATTCTCAGTTGCTTACTATGCACCTAAGAACTGAACAATGAATAAAAATGACTGAAGAAGGACTGATGTACTGAAGAAGAGAATTGAACACACCATGAATTTCCAAGAGAACAGGCCGATCCTGGAGAGGGTGAAACCAGTTTTCTTAAAGACTAGGAATTTTTTTTTCTTAATTTTATATTAGTTTATTTACAAAATTAGAATAGTGTTTTTGAAAACAGATTCCTTCAATTTCCCTCACCCCCCCATCAAATTGTACAACCCCATGATTTATCCCCCCTGAACATCCTCATCCCTCTGCTTCCACCCTCTCCCGCCCCTCTTGTATCCTTATATTCATTCTATGATAATGGTTTTATGCAATATTTATCCTTGTGGGACTGAATTAGTTTACTCAGCATAATGCTCTCCAGTCCCTCCCAAGTTAGGTAATAATTTACAAAATCATTGCATCTACTTGCTGTATAGTATTCCATTGTGTGAATGTACCATAATTTCTCAATCCATTTGTTTGTGGTCAGACATTTGGGCTGTTTCCATGTTCATCAAAGCTATCAAATGGGAAAATAATAACCTCTCCAACAAATGGTGCTGGCAAAACTGGACTTCCACCTGCAGAAAACTGAAACAGGATCCACATTTCACACCATTCAGAAAAATTAACTCAAGATGCATCAGAGACTTGGGAGTAAAGCCCAAAATCATAGCGTTCCTAAGAGGGAAACTGGGATCAAGCTTAGAAACACTAGTCTAAGTTATAAAGAGACACCCAAATATAATCAGAAATGCAAAATCTGGAGAGGATAAAATTGATGCAAAGGATCTTCTAAAGATTAAATCCATATGTGCATCAAAACCTTTTTCCAACAGGATGAAAAGAAAACCTACAGAATGGGAACTAACATTTGATAATACCATCTGAGACAAGAGTTTTATAACAAATGTTTACAGAATACTCCTGTACCTAAACACACACACACACACATTTTAACCCAATTACAAAGTGGGCAAAAGACATGGAAAGAATTTTCACAGAGGAAGATATTTGAGTGGACATCAGACACATAAAAAAATGCTCCAAATCACTGGCAATAAGAGAGATGCAAATCAAAACCACAAAGAGGTACCATCCTACCCCAGAAACACTGGCAAAGTTAGCAGGACAGCAAGTAATAAATGTTGGAGAGGATGTGGCAAGATGGGAACTCATACATTGTTGATGGGATTGTACAGTGGTATAACCACTCTGGAAAGTAGTTTGGTGCTTCCTCAAAAAGCTGAACATAGAAATTCCATCTGACCCAGCTATTCCACTGCTTGGAATATACCCTGAGAGAGACAAGGATTTTGAAGCTCCATGCTTGGAAGGGTCGAGGGTCAGTACAAAAGAGGAAGACCTTGGATGAGATGGATAGACACAGTGAATGTGACAATGAGAGTAGGTGTGTCAGAGATGGTGAGGTTGGCTCAGGACAGGGCAAGTTTCAAAGCCATTGGTTATAGGGTTGCTATGAATCATAGTCGACTTGATGACACATGCAAAAACAAGTTCTAATTCAAGTTATATTGATCCAATATTATGGGGCAGCTGGTGGACTTGAACAATGTACCTTTGTGTACCATTTAGCCACCACAGCTCCCTATATAGTTCTACATACTTCTCTTAAAATATATTAAAAAGAAAATTATGCAAAAGCCATGCTACATTACAACTCTTTAGAAACATCTCCACAGTAATAGAATTTCTGTAGGGAATTTTGCATGAACAGTTCTTCATAACCAGGCTCCCAGAGACCCACGATATGGATCAAGAGTTAGCTTAAGATCAGTGAAAGGAATGATATTTTCCATCCTCTCGTTGTGACCCACACACTGGCCTGAAACTGCATTCTGATTATGTGTTCTGCACCATCTCACCTCTTCTTATCATTCTGAAAACCGTGATCCTACTCTGCCATGGCCCTGAGGATGAGGTTTTCTTTAGTGCCTCACATGCCACATTAGAGCATAGGTCATAATTGAGCAATTCCTAACAAGAGTTTGAGTACAGAGGGAAGGAGTCAGAAGAGATGATGCCTCCAATCCGCTCCCAATAGGATTAGTAGTCAACTAGATGAAGAAGACATAGATAATTGCTCCATGTAGAAAAATAGCATGTTCAGAGGGTGTTTAGCGGCAAAGATCATAACAGGCATGAGGAAACAAGACTACACCACTGTGACTGAAGCACAGAGGATGAGAAGGAGCGTCTGGCTGGAAGATGGAAGGGACAATCAATAACCTGGTCAGGCTGAACTGTGTGTGTAGGGTTTTCATTTCTATAATAAACACCACCTTGTGTTGCGAAGTTTATTCTGAATCATGGTAATCCCAGTGTGTTAGAATAACACTGTTCCATAGGGTTTTTAATAGCTTATTTTCTTCATTAAAAAGAAGTTGACCACCATACCTTTTATCCAAGTCAACACAGGCGGGGAGACTAGACCTTTCAACCTTCTGATTAACAAACAATTGAGTGTATTAACCATTTACAGTACTCAGGGAATCTCTGCGTTAACTAAATGATGAGGATTTAATCAGGGAGTGAGTAGCATGATCAGCTTTACCAGGAAAGTCCTGAAAGGTGCTATTAGAATTTGGTTTTCTCAGCTGAGACAAAAGAAGAAAATGGAAATAGCAAGGATTGTTGATGAAGTAAGGAGACCTGGCTGGAGGGTT
>NW_006399752.1:4944235-4958664 GCF_000299155.1 Elephantulus edwardii | reverse complement strand
GAAGGCACGTGGTTCAAATCTACAAGCTGTTCTGTAGCAGGAGAGTGGACAGTCTCCTCCCATGTGCTTCACTGTCTCTGAAAACCTGCAGGAGGGTCAGCTGTGGGTCAGTTCTGACTCAGCGGTACACAGTAACAACAGATTACAATAACCAAAACCTTAGGAGGCCATACTGCATTGGCACATGGGATCACTAGTTGAAATGGATCAATAGTACCTAACAACAAGAAGAACCAAAAAAAGGGAAAAAAACAAACCCCAAAACTCATTTAGGAAGGAAATGAACAAATCTGGTTGGTATCAGAGAGGTAAGCCAAAGGGAAGTGTCAAGATTAACTTTCAGCTTTTTATTATAATTGTAATTAATATAAAAGATAAATTGATATATGAAACACATGAACACATGAAAATAAATTGGAAATGTTTTGTCTAGTTAAAGAACCATCATGCAGATGGCTTATATATATGCCGATTGATGATTGAAAAACTCGATGAATTCCAAATGTAAAATAAAGATAATATGTTCTCTGTGTTTTATAAACAAATAGTATTGTAATTTTACCTTATTAGGATTTACTTAAAGAAAGAGGCTTGATGTCCTAGGATGTTAAGTCTTGTGTTACTAACCATAGAATCAGCTGTTCTCATGTGAGAGAAGGATGTATATTCTCTCCAGTACAGTAAAGATTTGCACCCTCAGAAACCAAATAAAGGGTCATCATGAGTTAAAATAGAATCTGTGGTTGTGTATGTGTGTTTGTGGGCAGGATGAGAGGGTGGTGTTTGTGTGTTGCTTAGGATTAATAGCACTCAGTCATTGAAAAAAACTGTCACTCCAGAAAGTTGAAACTCAGATTTGCTAAATTAATATTTTCCTTTTCTTTTATTCTTTTTTTAGTTTCAGTTGTTGTTATGTGCCATTGAGTCACTTGTAACTCATAGTGACCCTATGTACAACAGCCTTAAACCCTGATCTATCCTTGCCAATCTTACTGTCTCCAACACGCCTATCCCCATTACCCCAGTGATAGAATAAATTCATCTCATTGAGTGTCTTCCTCTCCTGTGCTGTCCCTCCACCCTCCCAAGCATGACATCCCTCTCCAAGGACTGGTCCCTCCTTGCAACATGTCCAAAATATGTCAGACAAAGCTTCAGATTCCTTGCATCCAAGGAGGAGCCTGGCTTCTTCCTCTCCAGGACGAACCCCTATTTGTTCTCCTAGCAACCCATGGTATATTCATTCAATACTCTTCTCCAGTAGGCAAATTATAGAGAATATGCCAAATGCATTCCTAGATATACTTTTATAAATAACGCTTTAGTGGAACAATATATCTATTCACTTATCTATTTTCTGTGGCTACTTTCATTGCATAAAGATTGCAAAGATTTGGAGACAAGACACATCCTAACACACTCCTTTTCTTACTTTGAACCATGCAGTGTTTTATTGCTTTGTTCTGATGATAGGTTTTTTGCGTGAACACAGTCACATGTTGTGGGATTCCTATTCTCAAGGTTAGCCACAATCTATTGTGCTCCACACAATCAAATGCCTTTGTATAGTCAATGAAACACAGAAATAACTCCCATACTCTCTTCTTCAGGCTAAATTCCATCAAACCTTGAAAGCAATGTTGCCAGTGCCACAGCCTCTTCAGAACCCAGCTTGTATTTCTGGTAGTTCTCTGTTGATGAACTGTTCTATTTGATTAAGTATAGTCTTCAGCAGGATTTTGCTTGCATGTGATATTAGTGATAACATATAATTCCCACACTCTGTCGTATCACTTTTTTTGGGGAAATAAGACTAAATAAGGATCTTTTCTAGTCAGTTGGCCGGGTGGTTGTCCTCCAGATTCTTAACACAGCCTGGTAAGCACTTCTAGGGCTGCACCTGTTTGCTAAAATATGTTAATTGCTATTCCATCAATTCCTGGAGCCTTTTCTTTTTTTTTTACAATTCCTTCAGAGCAGCTTGGACTTCCTCCTTCATCACCATTACCTCTTAAACATAAGTTGTTTCTGGAGGTACTTCTGTGTCCGCCAATTCTTTTTGGTACAGTGTACTCCTTCTGTGCACTGAGACAATCAACACCTTTGGCACCAGCAGTCAGGACATCAAAAGCCAAATAACATTAGGAAAATCTACTGTCAGGAATCTCTCCAGGGTGTTGAAAAGCAAGGATGTCAATTTAGAGACTAAAGTGCACCAGGTCCAGGTCATGGTCTTCACAATTATTTGCTTTACACCAGAGAGCTGGACAAGGACCAAGGATGACGGAAGAACAGATGCCTTTGAGTTGTGTTGCTGGAGAAGTTTATTGAACATACCATCGACTACCAAGAGAAATAACAGGCACAGACCTGGACAGCACATAACAACAACTATCATTGCATCGCTGGAACAGAGAGTATATGGTCCACAAAGCTAAAACCTTTACTATCTGACTCTTTACAGGAAAAATTAAAAAAGAAAAAAATGTAGTGCCTTGTATTGAAGTATATTTTACTTGTCTTTCTTTTCTCTTCACTCAATATTGCTTGGTTTTTGTTTTTGGTGCCATTGAGTTGACCCCGTCTCATAGTGACCCTATGCACAATAGCTGTATCCTGGGTCAATCTCACTTGTGTCTGAAAGACCTACCTTCATTACCCCAGTTACTGTGTCAATCCATCTTATCTGTGGTCTTCTTCTGCTGTGTTGTCCCCGCATCTTCCCAGCTATGATGTTCTTCACCAAGGACTGGTCCCTCCTGGCAGCATGCCCAAAGTATGTGAAACAAAGCTTCTAAATCTTTGCTTCCAAGGGACATCTTGGCTTCACTCTCTCCATGACAGTTATTATTCTCAATACTCTTCCCCATCACCACAACTCAAAGGCATCAATTCTTCTTCTACCATCCTTGGTTGTCATACAGTTCTCTGATGAATATCAGGTAATTGCGGAGACAAGCCTGGATCGGTGCACCTTCACCTTAGTCTCTAGATTGACATCATTACTCTTCATCACTCATGAGAGGTCCCTGACAGCAGATTTTTCTAATGCAATTTATCTTTTGATTTCCTGAGTGCTGGTGCCTAGAGTGTTGATTGTGGAACCACAATCAATATTATGTTCATTATATCATTGTAGATTAACAGTTACATATCATTGATTAACAATACTGTTTATTAGATCATTCATATCTTTGAATGATATCTATTTCCACTCAACCAATACAGAATAGCTTCTAACTCATAGCTACTCTTTATTGGGTTGTAAAGACTATAAATATTTATGAAAAGAAATTGTCCATCCTTCTCCCTTGAGCACCTGGTAGATTTGAAGCCCTGACCTTTTGGTTAGCAGCCCAACTTCACTACTGGGGCTTAGATTTATATCCTTAAGTATAATTTTGCATATTGGATTTCTGGTATTTGGCTTTTTGCAGTGGCCTCAAACATATGCAAAAGAGGCATAGGCTTAAATTTAAGAATTTTACTGCTAATCAAAAGCATGCATTTCTAATCGACCAGCTGCTTCATGGAAGAAGGATGGGCAATCTCCTCTCAGGCAGTTTACTGCCTCTGAAACCTCATTTGAGAGACAGCTATTAGGCAGTTCCCATTCAACAGTATATAAAACAACATAATACACTAGAGGGAGCTCTGATGGCCTAGCGGATAAGGAGATGTGCTATCAACTGAAAGACATGTGATTCAAGTACACCAGCTGCTCCATAGGAGAGAGATGAGCAATTTCTTTCCATGAAACTTAGAGTTTTTTAAAAACCCCCTGGAGGGTCAGCAATGAATCAGTTCCAACTCAATGGCACATAACATAATATACCAAGCTTTCATTAAATATGTGAAAACAAGTTACATTTTTTTAAAAAGAACTTTGTCTTGTCCTTGATAGGAAATTCTTTTATGTGGGGTGCGGGGGGAAGAACACAATTTCATATATAATTTTGATTCTGGAGTAAATATAACTCACTAATAATTTTCCAATTCTTTCCCTTTTTTGTGATCTATCCCTTACTAGTGAATGAATATCTGACATATTCAAAGACAGGCTCCCATAGATTACAGAGATACTTCTCAGGTTTTCTGCATATATTCTAATAGTTCTATGTCTAATATATTCTAATGTCAATGCATAAGCTGTCTTATTAAAAAGATTAAGAAAATATTTGTGCACTAAAATGCATGCTTTATTTAAACAAATTATTTAAACTTAAATGACAAGAATTCATGTCAAAAGTAATGATAAAATATTGGCATGATATTTTGAAAGCTTACTTTCTTATGAGCAGTATCCTAATTGTAGGAACTTATCCTTTGAGAAGGACATTATGCTCAGAATGGTGGAGGGGCAGAGCAGGAGAGGAAGACCTGGGAAAATGGGGGTAGGTGTGTCAGAGTCAGGGAGACTGGCTCAGGACACAGCAGCCTTCAGAGCTGTTGTACATAGGATTTCTATGAGTCACAGGTGGCTCAACAGCACATAACAACACCATGTAGATTCCAAGAAACTCCAGGGAACATTGTTCTTAAAATTTAAACAGAACTATCTAAATGTAAATCAACGCACATGATGTCATCAATTGCATTTAATTTTATATATTTTAGTTTTGTAAATTGCTGATGAGTCAGTAAGGGGAAGTAATCAGATTGAAGCATTACATTTTTTAAGACTTTTAATGAACATACATATTTATTAATTTTCAATTCTTTATTTTTAACGACCAGATAGCTCTTTAATTATATTCTTCTGGGTGGAATAATCAGTAGACAATATAAAAGATCCTCAATTTCTTTTCATTACTTTGATATATTTAAAGCATCTAAATGAATAAGAAATTAGATTAGAGGTATTGTCTATCTTCTATTAGATTAGAGGTATTGCCACATTTTATTTAATTAAATTATACTATACATGATTTACTAATCACAAGTCAAATTATCTATAACAACCATCTAAGAATCCATTGAGCTCTAAAAATAAAGACCTTCCTCAGAGCATATACTAAACTAATTTATGTAGGGGGGGAAAGGATGTATCTTATTCATTCACAAATTGCTTGTTTAGAATCTAATGTGAAAATGGAAAGAAACACTATCTCTCCTTAAGAAAAGCATAACATTAGGTTGAAAATAATTGATGCTCAAGAAATAATTGTGGGGTAGATGAAAACACAGTGCAAAGAATGCCACACATTGATCTGTGTGTAAACAATCTGCCATAGAAGTACACAATGCTTTGGGGGATAGGGGGAAAAAAGTTATTGCCATGATATTGATTCTTATTCAGAGTAACTCTATAGGAAATAGCTGAGATGTCCCTTGGGTTTTCCAAGGCATTGTGAAGATTGATCACCCTGTCTCTTAAGGAGCAACTATTAGGTTTGAAACCTTCATTACTAGCCAAGTACTGAACCAACACTTTAATTATTTTTGGTGAAGCATTCTCCTAGGTCCTGTAACCCTGGTATGTCCACTTGCTGTACAGAGGTAACTTGTGGTTGCTGTGAAGCCAAACACCGTGACACTGATAAGTCAAATGTGAGAATGGTTACCCATGGTGGACAGTGTTTGGTGGAGCTCCCCGACTAAAACAAGCTTGGAAGCAGGAGTGGCATCCACTTCCACAAAAGCTTGACTCTGGAAACCCTGTGAACTTGAAGAAAGAACAAAAATTATGCATGAGGTGTCCAGGACTTTCGTTCATAGGGTCGCTATGAGTCTCCTGCAACTCGATGGCACTTAACAACAACAACTTGGAAAATTGGCAGGAAAAAGGATGGACTGTATAGAGCCTTTTATGCTCTTATAAGGATGTTAGAATGTTTACAATTTTTAAAATTAAGCGCAGGATGATTAGATACATAGAGTCAGATAGATAGTAGGTGTTACATACCTGAGAGTCAGAACCATCCCATGGCTGACCCTCTGGCAGGTTTTCAGAGACTGTTAATCGCACACGAAGTGATTGTCCATCCTTCTCACGTGGAGCAGCTGTTGGTCTTGAGCTGCAGTCTTAGGGATTACAGTGCAGCTTCTTGCCAGTAGACCACCAGCACTCAGGTAGGTAGGTAGGTTATACATAATTAGAGGTAGATAGGTAGGCAGAGGATAGAGATAGGCAGGACGGTAGGGAAGTAGAGAGAGAGAGAGAGAGAGAGACTATAAAAATAAAGCTTGAGGGTAGAACATGAAAATTGGTCTTGAGGGTTAGAAGTTCTACTCGCTCTTTGGTTCAGCCCTTGATGGGAAACAGCAGAAATCACTAGTGATGATGGATATATATGGAAACACTTAAGAAAGTAATTTTCTTTTAGAAAATCCATAGTAATGTGCTTAAGTTTAATATAAGGTGAAATAACACCTGAAAGCTGGAGTACCACTAAGGATAATAGAAGAAGAATTGATGAGTTGGAGAAGAGTATTGAATATCTCATGGACTGCCAATAAAACAAACAGATAAATGTTGGAGAAAGTGCAGCCAGAGTGCTCCTTGGAAGGAAGAATGAGGATGCATACATTGCGTACATTGGACATGTTGTTAGGAGAAAGAATCATGCATACAAAGGTGCAGTGATGGTGCAGGAGAGGAAAACCATTAAACAGGTGGATTAACATAGTAGGTTTGAGTGTATCAGAGATGGTGAGGTAGAACATTATAGGACAGAGTTCAGATCTTTTGTTCATAGAGTTATGAGTCGTACTCAGCTTGACAGCACTTAACAACAACAACATTATCATAAAACATTGAAAATCACTTTCCTTTAAAGGCAATTTAGAGGATTTACATTTTTATCTTTGCAGACCATCTGTCTGTCACTAGCATTAGTAGTGCCCATCAGAACTCTTAATAAAAGGGTGTGAAGAGTGACCCAGTAGTGAAGGGAGGCAAAATGGCCAGGCATGTGTCTACAACAACAATTCTGTAAAGAAAATAGGTAAAATAAAATTTCTTCCTACAATTAATATTTAAACAAAGTTCTCCCTTGTTTCACAGTTTGGAAAAGCAGTGAACTATTAAGAAAGATATGCAGATTATTGTTGTTGTGATGTATCGTCCAGTCAAGTATAACTCATAATGTCCCCTATGAAGAAGAGAGCTGAACCCTGTCCTATCCTGAAGCATTCTCATTATCTCTGACCAATTTGAGCCCATTGTTGCAGTCACCATGCCAATCTTTCTCATTGAAGGTTTCCTCTCTTTTGCTGCCCCTCTATCTTCTCTATTATGATGTCCCTTTCTGAAGAATAACTTGTCATAATAGTATACCCAAAGTATGTGAGATGAAGCTTTGTCATCCTTGCCTCTAAGGAGCACTGTGGCTGCACCAATTTCAAGACATGAAACTATTTGTTCTTTTGGAAGTCCATGGGATGTTCACAACCAACATCACAATTTATTCAGTCATCCTTATTCATCATCCAGCTTGCAGACACATAGCAAGTAATTGAAAAGACCATTACTTGAATCAGATATACCTTAGTCTTCAAAGTGACAATGTTGCTCCTCAGTACTTTGAAGAATTATTTTACAATAGATTTTTCTCAATACGATACCTCCTTTACTTCCTTGACTGCTGATGCCAAGGGTGTTGACTTGGGATCTAGAGGAAATGATTGACAAATTCTGTGTTTTCTCCATCAATCATGTCGTTGTTGTTGTTATGTGCCATCGAGTCACCTGTGACTCATAGCAACCCTATGTACAACAGCCCTAAACTCCGCTCTGTCCTGTGCCAATCACATGTCTCCGACACTCCCATCCCAATTATCCCAGTCACTGAATCAATCCACCTCATAGAGGGCCTTCCTCTCCTGTGCCGTCCCTCCACCCTCCCAAGCATGATGTCCCTCTCTAAGGACCGGTCTCTCCTCACAACATGTCCAAAGTATGTTAGATGGAGCCTCAGAATCCTTGCCTCCAAGGAGCCACCCTATTTAACCCTTTCCAGGACAAATCTGTTTGTTTTCCTAGCAGTCCATGGTATTCTCAATACTCTTCTCCAGCACCACAGCTCAAAGGCATCAATTCTCTTTCTATCTTCCCTGGTCATTGTCCAACTCTCTGATGCATAACAAATGATTGCGAAGACCATGGCCTGTATCAGACGCACCTTGGTCTCCAGAGAGACACCATTGCTCTTCAGTACTTTGGAGAGGTCCCTAACAGCAGACTTTCCCATGGCAATGAGCCTTTTAATTTCCTGGCTGCTGGTGCCAAGACTGTTGACTATTGATGGACTGGGTTTTTTTTTAGTCCATCAATCATAATATTGCCTATTGTCCCAATAGTGAGGATTTTATTCTTCTTGATGTTGAGACATAATCCATAGTGCTCATGATATCCTTCAACAAGGACTGGCACCTCCTGGCCATGTGCCCAGAGTATATAAGATGAAACTTCAAAATCCTAGCCTCCAAAGAGAAACTCAGTTTCACTCTCTCAAAGTCAGACTTACTTGTTTTCTTGGCAGTCCATGATATATTCAAAACTATTCTCCAGCCCCACAACTTGAAGGCATCGAGTCTTCTTCTGTCATGCTTAGTCATTGTCCAGCTTTCTAATGCATACCATATAATTGTGAAGATCATGGCCTGCATTAGACACATCTTAGTCTCTAGACTGACATCCTTGGTTTTCAATACTCAGGAGAGGTCCCTGACAGCAGATTTTCCCAATGAAATTTATCTTTTTATTTCTTGACTGCTGGTGCCAAGAGTGTTGGTTGTGTATCCAAGCCAGCTGAAATTGTTAACAACATCAATCTCTTCTCCATCTATCATGTAGCTGCCAATCGTCCCAGTGGTGAAAATCCTTGTCTTCTTGTTATTGAGCTTCAATCCATATTAAATACTATAGTCCTTGACCTTTTTCAGCAAGCACTTCAGGTTCTCCTCAGTTTCAGCAAGCAAAGCTGTATTATTAGCATAACGTAGGTTGTGGATGAGTCTTCCTCCAATCCTGATGCCACATTCCTCTTCATAATGCCCAGCCTCCCGAATGATCTGTTCTGCATATGGATTGAAAAGGTAGGGAGAGAGGATGCATCCCTGATGCACTCCATTCCTGATTTTGAACCATGCAATGTTTCCTTGCTCTGTTCTGAGGACTGCTTCCTTGTCCAGTGTTCAATACCTCAAACCTGTTCTTGAGATGGAGATAGGACACTTTCCCAATTTTAAACCATTCATTGTTTCCTTACTCTGTTCTGTTGACTGCCTTTTGATACAAGTATAGGTTTTGCAAAAGCATAATCAAGTGTTCTGGGATTCCCATTCTTCTCAGAGTCAGCCATAGCTTGTTGTGATCCACACAGTCAAATGCCTTTGCATAGTCAATGAGACAGAGACAGGCATTTCTCTGATACTCTCTGCTTTCAGCCAAAATCCATCTCACATTAGCTGTAATATCCCCAGTACCACGGCTTCTTC
The DNA here is from genome assembly GCF_000299155.1 of Elephantulus edwardii. Classification (NCBI taxonomy): domain Eukaryota; kingdom Metazoa; phylum Chordata; class Mammalia; order Macroscelidea; family Macroscelididae; genus Elephantulus; species Elephantulus edwardii. The sequence continues at coordinate 4,949,223 of NW_006399752.1, read as the reverse complement.
TGAACCCAGCCTGCACATCTGGCAGTTCTCTATTGATGGGCTGTTCCAGTCAGTTTTTGAAAATTCTCAGCAGAATCTTGCTTTTATGTGGTATTAATAATAATGTTCAATAATTTCTGTACTCTATCGAGTGACCTTTATTTGGAATTGAAACACATATAGATCTCTTCCAGTCGGGTGGTTGTCCTCCAGATTTCTTGGCAGAATGTGGTGACCACATCCAAGGGCTTTGCTTTTTGCAAATTATTTCAGAGCAGCTTGACCTTCTTCCTTCATCACCACAAGCTCATGCTTTATGTGTTCTTTCATGACATTCTTCTGTGCCATCGAATTCCTTTTCATACAGTGACTCTGTAGACTCCTTCTATATTCATTGCAATCTGTATGCAGAATAGATCATCTGGGAGACGGGGCTTTTTAAGGAGGAATGTGGTATCAGGATTGAAGGAAGATTCATCAAGAACTTGTGCTATGCAGATGACACAACCCTGCTTCTTGAAACTGAGGAGGACTTGAAGTGCTTGCTGCAGAAGGTCAAGGACTGCAGCCTTCAGTAAGGATTGAGGCTCAGCAACAAGAAAACAAAGATTCTCACCACCAGAACAGTTGACAGCATCATATGATAGACCTTGAAGAGACTGAGATTTTTAACAGCTTCAGTTTGTTTGGCTCTACAGTCAACACTCTTGGTATCACTAACCAGGAAATCAAAAGAAAAATTGCATTTGGCAAGTCTGCTTTCAGGTACCTCTCCAGAGTACTGAAGAGCAGAGTACTGATGTCAATCTGGAGACTCAGGTTCACCTGATCCAGGCCATAGTCTTTGCAATTACTTGCTATGCATCAGAAAGCTGAACAATGACTAGAGATGACAGAAGGAGATTGATTGATATCTTGTGTTACGATGCTATAGAAGAGTATTGAATATACTATGTACTGCTAGGCAACAAACAGGTTCATCCTGGAGAGAGTTAAACCAGACTTTTCCTTGGAGGCAAGGATTCTGAAGCTTCATCTGACATACCTTTGTCATTTTGCAAAGAGTAACCAGTCCTTGGAGAGGGACAGCATGCTGGGGGTGGGGCGGGTAGAGGGACAGAGTAAGAGAGGAAGACCCTTAATGAGATGGATTGATTCAGTGACTAGTGTCATAGGAGTAGGTGTATTAGACAGTGAGGTGGCACGTGATTGAGCAACGCTCATACTCTTACTATCAGTCGCAAGCTACTTGATGGCACATGACAACAACAAGAGCTTTCTTCAGATAATTTTTAAATTTATTTGGAGTCAAATCAAGATTATTTTGGGGGGGTTTTAATTCTTTTTCTTTGTGGTAACTTTTTTCCCTTCTGAGGCATATGTGGACAAATCTTAAAAATGTAATTATTCTTTATTATTTGTAGCACTTCTATGGTATAAAATAAATTTCTTATATCATGGTTTGACTAAGTAAAATACTGTTGGCAACTCCTGAAGATTATTTTTTTTTTCTTCTCTGCACTCTGTTGCTGAGGAATAAAGTTACCTTTCCTGAAATGGAAGTCCCTGTGGACAGCCTAAAGCTGTGTAATGTCTGAGATGAAGACCCACTCACATTCATCTGAAACCCACAGAATCCACTAATTCCATATTAATTCTGCTAAATCATGTGCCAAAACCTGCTAGAAAAGAAAAACAGAATAAGACAAAAGACCTCAAGGCACAGCATGGTAAAAGAATCATGAAAAAGCAGCAATTATTAACCACAAATGAAAGGTGCTATGCAAGAATAGATCTCTTCAGCCATTTGCACATATAGGACTGACTTTCAAAAATCAGAATTATCAATGCCTAATTTTAATAACAAAGATATCTAGTGATGCAAATAATTAAGCGTTTAGATGCTTAAAGCAAGGTGGAAGACAGAGACCCAACTAGGAGACAGACAGGCCCAATAATCTTGTCCTTTGGACTGCAGTGTGATTTTCAACTCACATCAACCTCCTAGAACAGAGTAGAACCACCATATACAGTTCCCACGACTATACTCTTTATGGGAACAGGCTGACTCTGCTTTATCTCTCTTTTTTTCTAATTAAATTTTTAAATATGAGGCCAGGCATTTATAGCACAAATCTGTGTCTTTGAGTGTGAGTCTACCAGTTAACACTTTGATACTTAACACCATACTTTTTTCTTGATACAACAGAACAGTTGGAATTTTTTCCTGCCAAGCAAAATAACTAAACTTGAAAAAAATTGAAAATAGAAAATGTAAAAGACCTGTGGATTTTCTTCTATGAGTAGATGTAAATGCTAATGAAATGCTCCTTAAAACATATTTGAATTAAACCATGAGCTCCCTTCAACGATTATATGAAAGTTCAAGAAGGATTGTAAATGTAACTGCCATTATGATAAGACATAGTACCGAGTTGCTGATAGGCCACATTCACAGCACTGTAACCAGGCTGAAGGTAGCTTTCCTGTTTCTGCATATTAATAATGACAGGTGGTGCTGGAGATAATTTTAACCAGATTATGGTGAGCTGTAGTTCTGATTCAAAGACTTTTTTCATTGCTTTGCTTGAATAGAGTATGACTGAACACACTTTAAAATTCATTTCTTTCCCAAAAGCATTTGAAGATTTTTGTGTGAGAACTGATGAAGCACTTGCCTATTTTTTAAAAGAGAATCTTTGAAAAACTTAAAGGGACTGATTTTTAAAGAGTTTCTCAGACATTTATTGAAGGTAGCTTTTTCTAATTCCTGAATGTGAAAGTGCCTGTTAATAGGGTTTCCAAATGGCAGAAAGGTGCGGGGAGGGTGGGTGTGCAGTATGTGGCTGGGTTTAAAATATGCAGGAAAAATATACAGGAAAATAATTTCTCACACTTGGACTTTCAAACAAAGCCATTTTTAATTGGCAGGATTTCAGCCAAACTCTTTTTGACATTTACATCTAGCAAGGGAAAAAAAGGTATGTATATATAACATTTCTTAGTAAGCTAGACCTGGAGTTAAACAGTCAAAAGGAGGAAAAATCTGTGCTCAGCATTTCTCAAGCTGAAAGGACTGAAAAAAAATTGTCAAACCTTGGTTTGCAATAGTGAGAGATTCTATAGGCAAAACATGGAATGTTGTAGGAAATATCAAAAGAAGATGGAAGAAATACACAGGGTCACAGTCCCTAAAAGAATTGGTTAACACTTACCATTTCAGAAACTAGCATAGGGTCCAGAAATGATGGCCCTGAAGAAAGATGTCCAAACTGCCCTGAAGGATTTGGCAAAGAGAACAGTGCTCCAGGGATTGGCGAAATATCATTCGAAATGTTTCAGCAAATGAATACAGCGCTGGATGTGTTCTCTTATCTATGACAAGATATTTGGTTGACATGTTGTCAGGTATCTGTGAGCAACAGCAGTAGGCAGTGGATGAACTAGAATCTGAATAGCATTTGCTTTTGGATTCATCTCTGAAGCATTTGAAAATCAGTCAGAAATCTTGCTACCTACAAAGAAAGCTTGAAATGATTGAATTATTATTGAAATTATTGAATACAGACCTGTATTAAGGCATGAGTGTGTGCCAAGGATGTGTTCTACTTCCATATCTTTTCAATCTATATGCAGAATAGATGATCTGGAAGGCTGGGTTCTATGCAGAGAAATTTGGCATCAGGATTGGAGGAAGACTCATCAATAATCTGCATTATGCAGATGACACAACCCTGCTTGCTGAAACTGAGGAGGACCTGAACTTCTTCCTGCAGCCTTCAATATAGATTGAGGCTCAATATCAAGAAGACAAAGATTCTCACCACTGGGCCGATTGGCAGCATCATGATAAATGGTTGGTGAAGAGATTGGGATTGTTAACAGCTTCAGTTTGCTTGGCTCTACAATCAACAAAGACAAATTGCATTGGGAAAGTCTGCTGTCAGAGATCTGTCCAAATTAATGAAGAGCAAAGATGGCAGTTTAGACACTAAGATGTGCCTGATACAGGCCATGGACTTTGCAATTACTTGCTATGCATCAGAAAGCTCGACAATGACTACGGATGACAGAAGGAGAATTGATGTCTTTGAGCTGTGGTGCTGGAGAAGAGTATTGAATATACCATGGACTGCTAAGAAAATTAACAAGTTCATCCTAAAGAGGGTTAAACCAGGCAGCTCCTTGGAGGCAAGGATTTGGAAGCTACTTCTGACATACTTTGGATATGTTTCAGGGTGGGATCAGTTCTTGGAGAGGAACATCATGATTGGGAGTGTGGGGGCACAGTGCAGGAGAGGAAGAGCCTTGATTTGTGGATTGATTCAGTGACGAGGGGATAAGTGTGTCTGAGACAATAAGATTAACACTAGATAGAGCAGGGTTTAGGGCTGTTATACATAGGGTTGCTATGAGTTGAAGGCAATTCGACAGGACATAATAACAACAGACATATATGTGGACATCTAGCATGCATGTTTAAGGATGTAAAGTGTCCTTAATGCTGTTGTTGTTGTTATGTGCCATCGAGTTGTTTGCTACTCATAGTGACCCTATGTACAAGAGCCCTAAATGCCTTTCTGTCCTGTGCCAACCTCGCTCTCTCAAACACATTCATTCCCACCACTTCGCTCACAGAATCGATCTATCTCATCGAGGGTCTTCCTCTCCTGCACCATCCCTCCACTCTCCCAAACATGGTGTCCCTTTCCAAGGACCAGTCCCTCCTTGCAACATGTCCAAAGTATGTCAGACGAAGCTTCAGAATCCTTGACTCCAGGGAACATTCTGGCTTCACCTTCTCCAGGACAAACTGGTTTGTTCTCCAAGCAGTCCATGGTATATTCAACACTCTTCTCCAGCACCATAGTTCAAAGGCATCAATTTTCTTTCTATCATCTCTATTCACTGTCCAACTCTCCAATGAATAGCACGTAATTGCAAAAACTCTAGCTTGGATCAGGCACACCTTACTTTGCAGCCTGATGTCATTGCACTTCAGTACTCTT
>NW_006399752.1:4859727-4943452 GCF_000299155.1 Elephantulus edwardii | reverse complement strand
TCAATGATATTGTTCGATAATTTCCACACTCTGTTGGGTCACCTTTCTTTGGAATGGGAGCAAATATCGATCTCTTCCCGTCAGTTGGCCTGATGGCTGTCCTCCAGATTTCCTGGCACAACTTAGTAAGCACATCCAGGGCAGCATCTGTTTGTTGTAATAAATCAATTGGTATACTGTAAACTCCTTAGAAAAGCAGCGTAAAAATTACAAACAAGTCTTCAGATATTAAGTTTAGAAATGAATTTAATAATAACTACTTATAGGTCTTTAAACTGCTCAGATAAGAGTTTTCATTTCCAAACCAATCAATGATGTATATGTTGCGATAGCATAAGAAGCATATCTAAACAATACCAAATAATTCTAGCACATATGTTTTTCTTTAAAATTTTTATTTTATTTATTATATCTCCAAAACAAAAATGAACTTACTTAATCTTCCTAATAGTACTATGGGTAGGAAATGTTAGAACCTCCATTTTATCTCATTATTAGATAACCTTTCTTCAATATGTGACCTTGAGACACAGACAACCCCAAATCCTACAGCTTCCAAAAGTGGTGAACTCCAGATATAAATTTAGTTGGACTTCTGTTTATGGCAATGATTTTGACAACATCAGAAACCATATCCTTAACCCTGATTGTAATTTGCCTTTAAAAAGTGACAGAGTAATGATGGGTAAGGTCGAATGGTGATTAATTTTATACAACATTATTCATACGAATGATTGTATGAAACAATGTGAATGAAAGATAGTATGAAAGACAATGATACAAACCTTGTAAGCAAACCAATTTAAAATATTGTCATCCATTGAACTAAAATAAAACCACTTTATACTTTGACTACGATTTTGGCTCAAAGCTTCATTCATGCCAGTGAATCCATTTTCATCCCAATAATGGACAAGTCTATAAAGTGAGCAATATTAGGAGACCAGTAAGAACTCCTTAGAACAATCATCCTTTCAAAGGTCAGCATTAACCTTTTGGATTTCTTCCCTATCAAATTTGACCCTCAAGGCCAAGAGCCCCAAAATAATCAACCACTAAAAATAGGTGAAAGGTAAAGGGGGAAAGTACTATGGCTAATACGTGTTTCTTTCTCTAAGTGCTATGTTTACTCAGAAGGGTTGTCTTTCTCTTAAGAAAGCAAAATAACTGTTTTCTCTAAAAGAAACATTAGGGGTTAAACTCAAGATTTACACTAAGAAATATAAAGAGAGCCTGCAAGAGAAGAATATAATTTTGATATTTTTTTAAAAAGTTTATCAGTGAGTACAATGTTACATTGGAAATTGGTTCTCTATTCAATCATTCATATACATTTTATTTTATGACATTAATTATAGTCTCAATTGAGAAATTAAAATATGTGTCACATTGGAAAAACTTGCTATCAAGACTCCTTCTATGTACTAAAGAGCAACCAATAATGTTAGTGTGAAGACTATGGTGTGCCTTATCCAGGCCAGGGTCTTTTCAAATCACTGGCTATGCATCTGAAAGTTGTATAATGAATAAGAATAAATAAAAGCAGAATAAGAACAAATGGCTTTGAGTTGTGATGTTGAAGAGAAGCATAAAATATCCCATGAACTGCCAAAAAATAAACCAGTCTGTCTCAGAGAAAGTGAAATCAGAGTGTTCTTTGGAGCCAAGGATGGTGAATACTCATCTCATGGGGTTTTTTTTTTGGCATGGCTTCAGAAGAGGCCAGTCCTTGGCAAACTGTGTCATGTTTGAAAAGGTGAATGGTAAATCAAGGAGAGAGAGAACCCGAATGAGACACAGTGACTGAATGAATCAGCTCAAGTATCTTAGAAATTATGAAGATGCCAGGATAAAGGTTCAGATCTGTTATTCATAGCGCCATTATGAATCAGAGTCAACTCGACAGTACATAACAGTAATTGTGATAGCACTCGTCCAATTTCCTATCTGTGATAATCATTTCCATTAATCCTTTTATACTATACCTTCTCTGCTTCTGAATTTCATCTATGCCAAATGGGGTGTTTTTAAACTTGTATGGTGATTGTTGTAAAGTGTGAGTACCTCCCTGATATTACTGTTCACCTTATAGGCATGTTTATTGCTTGTCTGAAAGTTGAGCAGGAGACGTGAGTATATTATTAATATTAGTTACAGTGTTAGATGAGAAAACAATACCATCCAAAAACATTGCTGTATTTATCAAATGCAAATCACATCACATTCGGTACTCAGGTGATGATTTTAAATTACATTTTCCAATTAAAGGAACTAAATCAAGACAAGGGATATACAAGATGAGTCTCAAGTGTCCTGTAATGCCATACATAACTGCTCAAAACAGAAATGGAAGGAGGGGTACAGAAAATTAGATCACTAGGAAAACAGAGATTAGTAGAAAGCAGGGAATGAGAAGAAATAGGTAAAATGCAGTGGGTACCTGATTGTCCAAAATAAAATGTACATGAATGGAAATATATATGTGAATAATATTATAAAAGTAAATGATGGTATAAATAATTGATAAATTTTTTAAAAAATAGGACTAGAGAACCCAGAATCAATCCAATTATCTGTGGTCAATTGATGTTTGACAAGGAATCTAAACCTATTAAACAGGGAAACGACAACTTCTTTAGCAAATGATATTGGCAAAATTGGACATCTATTTGCAGAAAACTGAAAAATAAACCATATCTCACACAATACACAAAAATCAATTCAAAGTGGGATGAGAGACCAAGGGGTAAGACATAAAATAAAAAATATCATAATAGACAAAAGGAGACCATATTTAGAAGACCTAGCCTGTGGTGTAAATGGACATGCAAAATACAGCCCAAAACACAGAACTGTTGTTCTTGTTTGTTAAATGCCCTCGAGTTATAGATGACTCATAGTGACCCTATGAATGAAAGACCCAAACTCTTATATAACTTTCATAGTTTCTCCAAGTTCATAGAGCTTCTGGAGGCAAGCTATTTCAGAAGTGGATGCCACTCCTGCTTCCAAGCTTGTTTTAATCGGGGAGCTTTATCAAACACTGTCCGCCATGAGTAACCATGTTCACATTTGATTTGACACTTTAGTATCACAGTGTTTAGCATCACAGCAACCACAAGTTACCTCTGTACAGCAAATGGACAGAATAGTGCTATACCACTTAGAAAAGTTTGACCAAAACCAATTAAAACCAGGCCTAGGGGCCACAGATTAAAATCATGCACCATTGGCTTGGTAGCATAACTTTATTGTTGTTAAGTGCCGTTGAGTTGTAGATGACTAGAAGAGTATAAAATCAACACATGAGACCTTTGAGAAATCGAATTGCTGTGTGAATCCAACCTTATATTGTAGAAAGAAAGACTGCAAACTGGAAAAAAAAATTGGTAATCACATACATGATCTCCACAAGAAAGACTGATAACCTAATCACAAAATCAGCAAAAATATGGAAAGACTCTTCACAAAGGAGGACAACAAAAATTGGAAGAAATGATTAAAATCACTGGTAATCAAAAAGATGCAAATCAAAGCAATAATAAGATACCATCTCACTCCGGCAGCAGTAGCAAAATTTTATAGTAGCAAATAATAAATGTTGGAAAGGTGCAGAGATATTAGAACCGTGCACTCCTGGTGGGCTTATTTTTATTATTATTTATTTTAATCTGATTTACAAAGTTTGAATAATTGTTTTTCACAAAAGATCCTCCCCAATTCTTTCATCCCATGCTGGTAGGATTTTAAAATGGTGCAATAGCAGTGGAAGGCAGTTTGGCATTTCCTTAAAAAAACTGAACTTAAATTCTAGATATAAGTCCCTTGTCAGACATATCATTACCAAATATTTTTTCCCAGTCTGTGGCTTCCCTTCTTATTCTGTTGGAGAAGATTTTGCATGTGCATAAGGATTTGATTCTTAGAAAATCCCATTTATCTACTCTATCCTCTCTTGATTGTTGGTTTTTCTAATATGCTTGGAAGATTGTTTATGTTTGAATTAGGGCTTCTAGAGTTCTACCAAGCTTTTCTCTAATGAAGTTTATAGTCCTTTATTTTAGTCCTAGGTTCTTGATCCACTTTCAGTTCACCTTTATATATGCTGTGAGGTGTCAATCTTGCTTGAGTTTTCTACAGAAAGTTTCTCAATTTTGCAAACACCATTTGTCGAAATGGCTGTCATTTCCCCACTTAACTGATTTCATCTTCTTGTCAAAAATCAACTGTCCATAGTTAGATGGGCTGATTTCTGAGTTCTCAGGTCTATTCCATTGATCTAGGTGTCTGTCATTGTACCAGTACCATGCTGTCTTGACCACCAAGGCAGTGTAGTAATACTTGAGCACCAAAACATGATGAAGGTAAATGACCCAGTTACAAAATGGGCACAGGATATGAACAGCCACTACACCAAAGAAGACATTTAGATGGCAAACAAGCACATCAAAATCCCTAACTCTAAGGGAGATGCAAATCAAAACAACTATGAAATATCATCTGATCCTAGTCAGGATAGCAAAGCTCAACAGAGCAGCAGACAACAAATGCTGGCAAGGTTGTGGAGAAACTGGAACCCTTATTCAGTGTTGGTGGGAGTGTAAAATGGTGCAACCACTATGGAAGGCTGTATGGTGCTTTCTCAAAAAGTTGCAAATAGAAATACTGTTTGACCCAGCAATTCCACTGCTGGGACTATACCCTAAAGAAACCGTAACTGCCACCCAAACAGATGTATACACACCTATGTTTATTGCTGCTTTGTTCATAACAGCAAAGAGCTGGAAACAACCCAAGTGCCCATCCACAAATGAATGGATAGGAAAACTGTGGTATATTCACCCAATGGAATACTATGCTGCATTGAAAGACAAGGAACTCATGAAATGTTATACAAAATGAGTGACTCTAGAGGACATTATGCTGAGTAAAATATTTCAGTCACAAAAAGGACAAATACTGCACAGTGCCACTGTTGTAAAATGAGATTGACATCAGGGTTGGGGGGAACTTAAGAAAAGCGGGGATAAATAATGTATAAGACATTGAAACAAATGAGGGAAAGAACTGTTTAAAGGAATATATGATTGGGTATTATTTTCATGGCAAGAGTCCAGAATAAGAGCTGCATAGTAAAGTGGACTTGGGCAGGGGAGGAGAAATGGAGAAATGGGGGGGCGGGGAATGGAAATTTGTATAACAATGAGGACTTACTTTTTTTTCTTCAAAGAGAAAAGCAAACAGTGTGGAGGGGTTAGGGAGGAAAGTGTGCAATAATGTATAAATGGAAATCCAAAGTCTCTGTAAACTTTCATGAAAATTAAAAAAAAGAAAACATTTTAAAAAGAAGCTGAACATAGATATCCCATATTAATCAGTTGTTCTATTGCTAGGAATAAATCCTAAGGAAATTAGAAATGAGGCAGAAATGAAGATTTGCACACCTATGTTTATAGCAGTGCTATTCACAGTAGCAAGAAGACAGAAACAGCTCAAATACCGGCCAGGAAATGAAAAGATTGAGAAATTGTGGTACATTTACACAAAACAATGATTTTGTAAAATACTATGTCGCATGAGGGAATCTAGAGAGCATTATGCTAAATGAAATATCTCAGTCTCATAAGGACAAATAAGAGCATTATTGTTAAAATAGAAGGATAACAGAGCAAGAAGAATATAAATGTTCAAAAGGGAGAGGAAAAGAGAGAAAACGGCAGATAAAGGAGAATAAGGAAATCACTGGGATGGCAAAGGTGAGGGGGTGGGTGAGGGGGGTGAAAGAATAGGAAAGATACAGTGGGAACTTGAAAAGTCAAGCTGATAATAGGCATAAATCAATAGTAATTAATTATGAAAAATAAAATGTATATGAATTGTTGTATAAAACACAATTTACATGAATGAAACACAATGTATATGAAGGATTGTATGCAAACCAATAAAAATATGTGAAATAAATAAGAATAGGCAGGAATTTCCTCAACAGAGAAAAAAGTGAAACGTATATTTGCAAAAGCCAAGAGCCAAAATAATTCTCAATAGATAAAGGAATTCCCTTGTGAACTGGGACCAGGCAAGGATTCCCACTATCACAAAAAACAAAACTACAACAATAACCAAAACAATCACAATGACCTAATGATGTGTGTATGTGACTCTGAGACAGGCACTAGCTGAGCTTCAAATACCCATCAAGAAAGAAATTGAGTTGCAAAGTAAATTATTGTAGTATAGTATCATAAGCAAAATATAAAGTAAATATTGATGTAAAGCTATCATGGTGATATAAATTATTCAATGTGTAAGTAATCTCTCAAGAATAGACAAGTGTCTCATGAAAAAGATACCAAAAATTTATGTTGGTGTGTTGTTAATATACCGTCGATTCAAGTCCAACCCGTAGCTGAGCCTTCAATGGTTTGGTTCTGACTCATGGTATACAGTAACATTAACAAATCACACAAGTGGAAATTGTGTATCTTTCCCCCACATATGTATGTACAGGAAATCAAATTCTTATATGCCCATATAGAAAATCACACCATAAACTTTATAATTTTTCTCTACATGTAAAACTACTCTGAAATAAAAACTTAATTTTAAACAAGTCAAAACTGTATGTAATACATTGAGTCATTTTATTGATTTTTACCCTGCCTTGGCACCCAGTACTTATAAGCTTACTAATATTCAAACAAAGCAACTAAAGCCTAGGGGGAAAGTAAAAATGGAACACTTTTAAAAAAAAAACCACACAAAACTTAAATTGTTTACATCAAGTGTTTGCCCAAAAGAATTATCTAAGTAGAAATTAAAATAGAAACTTACTAAAAGAAGCATTTCTTAGATGATCATTTTGCATCTTAATTTTTTTAACTAAGCATTATCATCCAATAGCAACTACTCATAGTTGACCCTCCAGCAAGTCTTTAGAGGCTATGAGTTACGTGAGAGGAGACTGGTCATCTTTCTCCCTCTGAACCACTGGTGGATTTGAATCACCAGAGAAGCACTGCCATTGACTTAGTAGCACAGGTCCCTATGGGCTAGGCCGCCAAAGCTCCCTAAGATCCTGCAGTGAAACACAGTGTGAGAATTTATGTAGAAATTTGAACTATTGTTAATGTTGTTAACAGTCCTTGGAAAAAGACACCGTGCTTAGAAAAGTAGAGAGTTCATAAAGCCCCCAATGAGGTGGCTTATTACAATAATTGCAACAAAGGGCTTGAGCATGTCAGAGGTGAGGATAGCACAGAGAGGGCCAGGTCCAGATTTGTTGTTCATAGGGTCGCTGTAAGTTGAAACCAACTTGATGGCACCAGTACCTGACAAGTATGCAGGTATAATTAAAAAAAAAAAAAAGAAAGAAAGAGGGTGAGAGAGAAAAAGAAAACATGAATTCCAATGAATTATTAAACTCAAATACAAAAACCATTCAGAACAAAACCAGTAAGAGCATGTATTCCTTTCCTTAGATTGATTCACTGCTTTACAAGGCTGAGACCCTTAACATTTTCTACATTAAACTGGTTGCAGAGTTAGAAAAAACACTCATCTTTGGACCTTATTCAGTTTTTGGTAGCGTTCTTTAGCTCTGGATGACCTGAACTTAATCTAATTGAAATGAGTAGGCCTTGTTTATGGAAAGACATTGATTCTGCTTTTATCATTCTTATTAGTAGTGCAACTTTCAAATGTGTCAGAAGCAATTGAAAACACTGTGGTTTGAATCAGACACTCCTTAGTCTTAATACAGACATCCTTGTTCTTTATCACTTTGAAGAAGTCCTTGAAAGCAGATTTCCTAATACCTATTGATTTCTTGACTGCTACTACCCTAGGTTGAAGTAAAATGAAATTATTGACAACTTCAGTCTTTTCTCCATCCATCATGATGTTGATGCAATGGTCAGAATTTTCATTTTCTTGATGCTGAGATGCACTCCATAAGTATAGTCTTTGATCTTCTTCAGTAAGTGCTTCTAGTCTTCTTCTTCACATATATGTACTCACGGGGTAGGACGTGGGGCACCAAGAGAATATTTGTGCAGGATATTGAGAACTTTTTTCACTTAAGACCTAAAATGTGTGGTAAGGAAATAGCTAACTCCCAACTATTTCTTACTATTTATAAGCTATAAAGAGTTTAATGTCAGCTCGTCTTACAGATTTTTCAGGTTTGCAAGTACATAAGAAAAAGCATATAGCTTGTAAGAAAAGGAGGACAGAGAAGATAATAAGATATATATGTGATTGACTTTTTAATTTTATAATACTCTTCCTATGTGTGGTGGTTATAGTCCATCAAATTAGAAGTGACTCACAACTGACACTCCACTGACTTTTCAGAGTTCACGTGGGTAAATTATCCTTGTTTCTCCTGCAGAGTAGATGGTGGACTTGAACCATGTGCCTTTGACTTGTTAGCACAACTCCTCACCACTTGGCCACTAGAGGTTTTTATCCATTTGTTAGGTTTATATTATTATTTCTAACTAAAAATAAAACTAATTTTTTACTTACAGTGTATTTAGATATTATATTAGTTATCTAGTGCTATTATTACAGAAAAAACAAAAGTGGATGGTTTTAAACATTAGAAATGTATTCTCTCGATCTGGGAGGATAGAATTTAAAACTTAGTGTGCTAAATTTAGGGAAAGGCTTTAATTGAACAAAGGTCTGTATTTTTCTTTCAACATCTGCATACATGTAATTCCTTGGAGATTAGCATGGATCTTGGTTTTGAGGAAGTTCTGAATACAGAGATCTGAGTTCAAAAGTATATTCTGTTCCAAGTTCTTTCTTAGTTTAAACTAAGGGCTCTCTGCTCTGTTCCCTTCTCTGTTTAAATCTCTTGTAAGAGAAAAGATGTTGCAGGCTATATACGGGGCAACACTCCTTTTGTTAACTCAGTAGTTAAGAATGTTGCATCTTCCTCTACCTTGTTTTACAATTGAATGGCCCACCTGGGGGCTCATTGTGTAACTGTCACATTACATCATTACATAACTGCCATGGCCTAGGGGTAAGAAACTGTGCCACAATCCCAAAAGCAGGTGGTTCATACCCAGCAGCTACTCTGCAGAATTAAGGCTAAGTAATCCCCTTTTGTGTGATTGCCACTGGAGTTCCAACTCAAAAGCACACAACAATAACAGCCAAAGTGACAGGTATTTTGGTGGAGCACAAATAAATTCATGACAGACATTATAATCATTATTATTGGGGTTTTACTACCAAAAATACCTTTGAGGTTTTCCTTTTTAGTTTGCTTGAAAAAAAGTAATTCTACAGATATTTTCTATTCTTAAAATATCTTAGGCATTCTTCTACTATTTGTTAATACTTTATGTCTGTTGCTATTAAATCAGTTACAAATGATGGTAATCTTATAAAACAATGGGAGAAACAAACTCTCACAAAGGCATTGACCTGTCCTGTGTGATTTCATAATCATCGGTATGCTTGAGTTCATTGTTGAATCCACCATGTATTTTGAGTGCTGTAAACCTAGAGCACTCTCAACAATTGGTTGTGATCCTTGGACTTTTCACTGGCTTATTTTCAGACGTGTATTTTCTAGATCTTCCTTCCTAATGTGTCTTACTCTTGAAGCCTTGATGAAAAGTCTCTACTATGGTTGATCCTATAAATTGTGATATTGGAGAAGAGCATTGAATATCCCAAAGACTTCCAAAAGAATAAACAAGTATCTCTTGTACAAAGTGCAATCAGATTGCTCCTTGGAGGCAAAGATGAAACTTCATCTCACAAGTTTGGACATGTTGTCTGGAGGGGCAAGTCCATGAGAAGGGACACTATGCTTGCAAGGGTAGAGAGTCAGAGAAGGAGAGGAAAAGCATGAGTGGGTTGGATTGACATAGTGAACGTATCAATGAGTTCATATAAGAAATACTGAGGATGGCACAGGATAGGGCACTCAGATCCCATTGTTCAAATTTTACTATGAATTGTAGACCCTCAATAACACTGAACAGCAACCTTAATGATATTTTAAATATCAGTGGCATAATTTCCAACATCACAGCAGTTTACAAACCATAGAGTATAACAAACTAGCACATACATGCTTATTCTTGTTTGCTTTTGAATCAGAACTGATTGAATCCTCCAGTGGGTTTTCAGAGGCTGTGAATTGAACAAATGGATATTGTCCCTCTTTCTCCCTTAGAACAACTGGTAAATTCAAATCTCATGCATTTGGATTTTCAGCCCAATTCCTTACCACCAGAGCACCCTGAGTACACATAGATGATAACAACAATTGGTAGGAAACTTTTGCATCTGTAATTACTCTGAAATGTGTTCAATTCCAATCAATTATGAAATTCCGATAACCAACAACTCTAGGAATATGGATAAAAATGAAGCTTTGATTTGCCTTTAGAGGGACCAAATGAAATTAGACTCAGAACAGTCAGAGAAAGACCCCAAATTTTTTTTTAAAAAGACTCTTCCTTAATGTATTGATAAACCATGTTGGAATAGGCTAACTTTTCTTGTAATAGCTGACATATTAGAGTCATGGATCTTTTCACAAGGGACCACTGCAAAGAAAATTAATTCTCTTAAGAAATATTAAATCTTTCCTGGGTAAAAGAAGAAAATACTATTGCCAGTTTTGCTGTTGTTGTTGTTAATTGCCACTAAGTCGAGTACGACTCATAGCGATCCTATGAACAAAAGACCTGACGCTTTTCTATAATTATCAGTTTCTCAACATTGATAGAGCTTCCATTTCTTGTTGTTAAATGTTGTCAAGTTGTAGATGACTCATGGTGACCCTATGAACGAAACCTGAACACTTGTATAACTTACTTCATTTCTCCAAACTCATAGAGTTTCCAGAGACAAACTGTTTTGGAAGTAGATGCCACTCCTGCTTCCAAGCTTATTTTTAATGGGGAGCTCCAGCAAACACTGTCCATCATTGTTGTTTTTATGTGCTGTTGAGCCACTTGCGACTCATAGTGACCTTATATGCAAGAGCCCTAAACGCCGTTCTATCCTGTGCCAACCTAGCCATCTCAAACGTCTTCCTTCTTCCCTCCTCAATCCGTCTCATTGAAGGTCTTCCTCTCTTGTGCAACCCCTCCACTCTGCCAAACATGATGTCCCTCTCCAAGGACCAGTCCCTCCTTGTAACATGCCCAAAGTATGTCAGACAAAGCTTCAGAATCCTTGACTCCAAGGAGCATTCCGACTTTACCCTCTCCAGGACAAACCTGTTTGTTCTCAACACTCTTCTCCAGCACCACAGTTCAAAGGCATCAATCCTCTTTTTGTCATCCCTATTCACTGTCCAACTCTCTGATGCATAGCATACAATTGTGAAGATTATAGCCCGAATCAGGAGCACCTTAGTTTCCAGCCTGATGTCATTGCTCTTCAGTACTCTTGAGGGTCCCTCACAGCTGACTTTCCCAATGCAATTCATCTCTTGATTTCCTGGCTGCTGTTACCAAGAGTGTTGGCTGTGGAGCCAAGTAAACGAAAACTGTTAACTATCTCAATCTCTTAACCATCCATACTGATGCTGTCAATTGGCCCAGTGGTGAGAATCTTTGTTTTCTTGATGTTGAGCTTCAATGCATATAGGAAGCTGCAGTCCTTGACCTTCTGCAGTAAGTGCTTCAGGTCCCACTTAGTTTCAGCAAGCAGGGTTGTGTCATCTGCATAACACAGGTTGTTGATGATTCTTCCACCAATCCTGATGCCACATTCCTCCTCATACAGCCCAGCATCTTGGATGATCTATTCTGCATACAGATTGAAAAGGTATGGAGACAAAATACATCCCTGATGGACCCCTTCTTGATTTTGAACCGTCCAGTGTCTCGCTGCTCTGTTCTGATGACTGCCTCTTGGTCCACGTATAGGTTTCACATTAGCACAATCAAATGTCCTGGGATTCCCATTCTTCTCAGAGTCAGCCATAGCTTGTTATCCACACAGTCAAAAGCCTTTGCATAGTCAATGAAGTAAAGATAGACATTCTTCTTTGCTCTCTGCCAAGATCCATCTAACAGTAGCTGTAATATCCCTAGTACCATGACCTCTTCTAAATCCAGCCTGCGCATCTGGCATACACTGTCCATCATAGCTGACCATTATTGCATTTGATAGATCAGAGTATCCAGAGGCATGTTATTTACAAAGTGGATGTGCACAGATTATATCCTTGGATCTTAGACTGTATGTAAATTTAAAAGAATCAGGATAGAATGGGTTACAAATCTTGTCCAGCTCCAAAATGGTTTGATATTGTAAGCTGGGAGGCCCTTAATGTTTACAAAAATAACTAGTTCCCATATTGTCATATGTCATTTTGTAAAGTTTTGTCCAGGAGTAAACTACCATTTATCATTATGGAAAAGAAAGTAATTCACTATAATCTTAGCATAATCAGACTACTAATAAATTTAATTTTCTTCTTAGTATCATTTTCTAAATATTTTATTCATGTTTTTATCTGTATTGAATTTAGACAGACAGTATTCCCTGTTTTAACGTTTAATATGTTATTATTTTATGGGTTGATTTTGTCATAAATTTGTTTTGTTTTAAATCAAAGGAAGGTAAAACTGAATTTGCCACCTTGCATAATTTACTTTCAGTTTGAGGGATATATTTGCCTGTTCTCTACCAAATAGAAAAATCATGAAATTTATGGATCCTAAGAGAACTGTATTGCTGCTGTACATCATACATATTCAATGGGAGAGAAAAGTTGATAGGTATCAAAATTCTTAAGTGTTACAATGATATGTGGACTTCAAAAGAGCCACAGTATTATAAGCAGAATGAATTATTTATGAGGTATTAACATTTCACTGTTAGTGGGAGTGGTTAGAAAAAAATAATTTACTTAAATTCATCGTTGTTGAATCAGAACCACTCATGACTGGCCCTCCACTGGATTTCAAGACTGTAAATCCCACAGGAGGAGACTGTCCATCTTTCTTGCACACAATGAATCCCTTATGGATTTGGACCCCTGTAGGGGTGCCACACAACTACCTATAGGCATACCACCAGGTTTACTGTGTCTTTCTTCTCACAAAGTTTATCTTGTGATTGTAAAGAGAAGTCCTGACAAGTCTCTTACAAAAATTAATGAAATTGTTGTTGTATGTGTGTTGAGTTGCCTGTGACTTACAGTGACCCTATGTACAACAGCCCTAAACCCTACTCTACCCTGTGCCAATCTTACTGTCTCTGACACATCTATCCCCGTTACCCCAGTCACTGAATCAATCCATCTCATCCAGGGTCTTCCTGTCCTGCATTGTTCCTCCACTCGTCCAAGCATGACGTCCCTCTCCAAGGACTGGTCTCTCCTTGCAACATGTCCAAAGTATGTCAGACGAAGCCTCAGAATCCTTGCCTCCAAGGATAAGCCTGGTTTAACCCTCTCCAAGATGACTAATCTGTTTGTTTTCTTAGCAGTCCATGGTATATTCAGTACTTTTCTCCACCACCACAGCTCAAAGGCATCAACTCTTCTTCTATCATCCCTAGTTATTGTCCAGCTCTCTGACGCATAGCAAGTGATTATAAAGACCACGTCCTGTATCAAGAGCACCTTAGTCTTCAGACTGATGTCATTGTTCTTCAGTATTTTGGAGAGGTCTTTAACAGCAGACTTTCCCAAGGCAAATTAAGCTAACTAGGTTATAAATGTATAAAATATTAATAATAAGAAACAGTCAAATATTTGTAGTTCCTCTAAAGAACAAATTACTGCACCACTGTTTGCTGAATGTAAGGAGATAGAGCCTGAATGGCGTACTATAAAAAAACTTCAAGTGAATTCTTCTTAATTATAAAAAAAAAAATTATTGTCCTGTTTGTTTACAAAATTATAGTAGTAGTACCTTATTAAAATGAACTTAACTAAAAAAGAACTTCAGAAGTTCTCATTTAAAAAAATATGAGCATCTGTTTTGTAAATGCAAACATGAACGAACGCAAAGTACAAGTCATCTAAGTTGTATTATGATCTTTTTATTTTTCATGTTTTTGCTTTAGTGATACTTTATCGATATTTTATAATTTACTTATGTTTAATTCTTCAATTTTGACCAAGCCTGTGATTTTTCATTGTTTACAATCCATTTATTTTTCTCTCTTGAGATTTTAATGAATGTTTATAGAGAACATGGATTTCCATTCATTCATTGTTGCATATTTTCCTGTCTCACCCCAGTTTGCTTTTCTCTTTGAAAGAAACTAACAAACTTTCATTATTGTACAGTCCTCCCCTGAGTCCACTTTACTATGCAGCTCTTATTCTAGACTGCTGTCATGCAGATAATACCTAATCATATATTCCTTTTAAGCAGTTCTCTCCCTCATCTGTTTCAATGCAGTGTACATTATTTGTCCCCTCTTTTCTTAGTTTCCCACCAACCCCAATGACAGTCCTGTTTTACTACAGTGGCATTATGCTGTATTTGTCCTTTTGTGACTGAGGTATTTCACCCAGCATAATGTCCTCCAGAGTCACCCATTTTGTAGAATTTTTCATGAGCTCCTTGTTTTTCAGTGCTACATAGAATTCCATCGTGTGAATATATCATAGCTTCTCTGTCCATTCATTTGTTGATTGGCACTTAGGTTGTTTCCATCTCTTTTGCTATTGTGAACAACGTGGCAGTAAACATAGGTGTGCATATATCTGTTTGGGTGTCAGTTTTGATTTCTTTAGTGTATATTCCTGGTAGTGGAATTGCTGAGTCACATAGTATTTCAATTTCCAACTTTTTGAGAAAGTGCCATACTGCTTTCCAGAATGGTTGCACCATTTTACCTTCCCACAAACAGTAAATAAGGGTTCCAGTTTCACCAAAGTTCACCAGCACTTGTTTTTTGCTGCTCTATTGAATTTTGCTATTCTTACTGGGGTGAGATCATATCTCATAGTTATTTCTATTTGTATCTCTGTCTTCACTGTGTATGTATTCTGTGAACTCCTTGGGTTTTTATAACAGACTAAACCTTTGAAAGGATCTCTATTTTAATTCTCCCTTAACCAAAATATGGGACCTTTGGTGGTGGATCCCTTAGGGAGTTGTGTTGCAACCTCCAAAGCCAGGCATCTCTATCTAGTAGTTTGATTTCACTAGTGGCCAGGAGGGACCAGTCTTTGGAGAAGAACATCAGGCTTGAAAGAGTGGAGGGACAGCACAGGAGAGGAAGACCCTGGATTAAATGGTTTGATACAGAAACTAGGGGAATGGTGGTTGGTGTGTCGGAATTTAGTGAGACTGGCTCAGAAAATTGAAGGTTTCAGAACTGTTGTACACAGGGTCGCTATGAGGCACAGGTGATGCAAGGTCCCATAACAACAACAGCAATAGTAATTTTCTAAAAGATGGCAATTCTGTCCAGTAAAGATTTAAGCCTTTGGAACCCAATGGAAAGTTGCTATCAGTCAGTACCACCCCAGTGGAAGTGGATCTCAAAGCAAAGCACAGTTGCCATCCTCAGAACTGACTTAATTGTTTAAGAATGTTCAAGAAAGATGAGATGTTTGTTTTTACTTAAAGATTTTATTTCTGTGATTCATCATTACAAAGGAAGATATAGTCATTTGCTAACGATGTTTGATTATGTAATTATATATATGTCCTGTTTGATCAAATAGTTCTTACAGCAACAGTTTATCTTTGTCATTTATTTTACTTTTTTTAACTAATAACAACAGTTATCATCTGAATCCTACAAAAATTCATTATACAAATGATCCTACAAATTGTACTAATTTAACCTAAACTATAACTGCATTTAAAGTCAAATTAATTCTTTCTTATTTTGCATATGTATATTTTGGGGGTTTTCATGTTATGTATGTGTAACATTATAGAATATTTCCATTACAGTGCATCTGTCAGGTTTTTAATATTATTTTTCACTTTGCCAACTTCACTCTGTATGTCATGACTATAAAAGAATAAAAGGAAAAGAGAATGTGTTTTGCATCTATGTGTTATACATTTTACCACAAGATAATAACATCCCAAAAGTGTGGGAACTGAATACAAAATGATAAATACAGAGGTAATAGAGAATACCAACCACTAAAAAAGTGAAAATCGTGTTATAACTTTTCAACTTTGACTTTTAAGGTTTCTCTTCTCACACTCTGACATCACTAATTTCAGCAAAAGTAATATACTTTACACATCTGTCTTCTTATTTCAAACCTGATGAAGAAAATGTTCAGGTTTTAGTCCATTTTTATGTGTAAAATATGACATATTTCCAGGGAGTTCTGGTGGCCTAGTGACAAGAAGCTGTGCTGAAATCCCAAAAGCAGGCAGTTTGAGGACACCAGCTGCTTTGTGGGAAAAAGAATTGGCAGTTTCCTTCCAGGTGATTCACTGCTTCTGCAAACCAGCTAGAGAGTCAGCTATGAGTCAGTTCTGAATCTAAGGTACACAATAACAACAACAATAATGAGAGAAATGCGTAGACATTATAAATAACAAGAAAAATTGTGATTAAGAATATTTATTTATAACTTAGGAAACTGATTTTTAATTTGTAATGAAAATGCTGGAAATAACATGTATTTTGATTATTCTGAAACTGAGTAAAAAAGGTGGTGTAAAAATTAAAAATGTGTATTGCCAATGATTCCATTTGCTTGGCTAGATAATCAACGCTCTTGGCACCAGCAGCCAGGACATTAATAGACGAACTGCTTTGGGAAAAGTCTGCTATAAGAGACCTCGCCAAAGTACTGAAGAGCAACAATGTCCATCTAGAGACTAAGGTGTGCCTGATAGAATTCATGGTCTTTGCAATCACTTGCTTTGCATCAGAGAGCTGAACAATGACTAGGGATGATAGAAGGGGAATTGATGCCTTTGTGCATCAGTGTTGGAAAGAGTATTGAATATACCACGGACTGCTAAGAGAACAAAAGTTTCATCCTAGAGAAAGTGAAACCGGGCTGCTCCTTGGAGGCAAAGATTCTGAAACTTGGACTGACGTACTTTGGACATGTTGTAAGGAGGGACCAGTCCTTGGAGAGGGATGTCATGCTTGGGAGGGTGGAGGGGCAGTGCAGGAGAGGAAGACCCTTGAGGATATGGATTGATTCAGTGATGGAAATTGGGTGTAGGTGTGTCAGAGACAGTGAAATTGGCACAGGATAGAGCAGGGTTTAGGGCTGTTGAACATCTGGTCGCTATGAATTTCAGGTGACACAATGGCACATAATAATAAAAAACAGTTGCCAATAATTAGTCTTATAAAATAGTGGAAAGAGTTCTTTGTATAAATCAATTAGTTAGAATCACATAATTAAACAGCTACTTAATAGTTTTGATTAGCCCATAAATCAGCTTCTCCCCAATTGAGGGCAACTGTTGGTGAGCCCATGTGCATCAGAGTTGAGTTGTGCTCCATAGAGCTTTGGTGGTTGATTTTTTGAAATGCATCTTCACGTCTTTCTTCTGAAATGTCTTTGATGAATTCAAATCTCTAACCTTACAGTTAGCAGCTAAGAAAATTAACTATTTACACCACTTAGATAGTTATGGACACCTATAACAAATGCCACACAGACATCAAATAGATTTTGATGCATGGTGACCTTCTGTTGAGTTTCTGAAACTATAAATATTTATAGGAGGATACTGCCCATCTATCTTCTGCAGTGTTGAGTTTGAACTATTGGTATTTAAGTTGTCAAGCAAAAGTATGGTAAAAGACCCCAACTAATGACTTCAGTCAATTTCTTGATCTTTTTTTGTGGAAATATGAAAGCTCAATAACTTAACATAGGTATGACAATTTTACATCAGAGCACAAGCATTAGGCATATATCAAAAGTGTCACACTAGAGTCCCTGGGCTAAGTAACTAACCAATAATCTCTTTGTGTTTGTTACATTCTTGTTAAATCAATTGGGCTGTCTTCATGCTTCCTAAATATTTAGATCATGAATCACTTTTGGGGGAAAAAAGATTAAACTTGTAAAAGAACTTCTTGGAAAAATATTTACAATATTTTCCAAATATTTCTTTTTAAGCCATTTCTGTATTTTCTCAAAGTCACTGTGTGAGCCCTTAATACCTATTGGTTCTCTGGGCTAGAGGATTATTTGTTGTTGTTATCATTATGTGCTGTCAAGTTGACTACAACTAATAGTTCCAATCTCACACCCACCCTCATTACCTTAGTTACTGCGTCCATCTGTCTCATCTGGGGTCTTCCTCTCCTGCGCTGCCCCTCCACTCTTCTAAGCATGGTATCCTTCTCTGAAGACTGGTCCCTCCTCAATGCCCAAATTACGTGAAACAGAGTTTCAGAATTCTTCCCTCCAAGAAGAACCTTGATTTGACCCTCTCCAGGACAGACCTGGTGGTTCTCTTGGCATTTCATGTTATGTCCACAGCTCTTCTGCAGCACCACAACTAAAAGACACCAATAATTCTTCTGTCATCCTTGGTCATTGTCCAGCTCTTTGATGTATAGCAATTAACTGCAAAGACCATGGCCTGAATCAGGTGTACCTCAGTCTCTAGACTGACGTTCTTGCTCTCCAGCACTCTGGAAAAGTCCCAAACATCATATTTTCCTAATACAATTCATCGGTTGATTTTCTGACTGATGGTGCCAAGAGTGTTGATTGTGGAGCTGAACAGGTTGAAATTGTTAACAATTTCCATCTCTTCTCCATCTATCATGATGCTGCCAATTGGCCACCTGGTAAGAATCTTTGTTTTGTTTGCTGTTTTGTTTTAAATTTTGAACTTCAATCCCTATTACAAACTACAATCCTTTATCCTCTGCAGCAAATGCTTTAGGTCCTGCAAGGTTACCACTAAGCCACCACAGCAGTGAATGCCAAATGGTGTGGCCACACTAGCCATTTGTTTTCACTTCATGTTAGTATATTGAGTACCTTTGTGCAGAAGATCCTTCAGATTATATGCATTGTTAAGAACGACCTATTTCTTACTGCTAATACAGGCCCCTAAAGGGGCTCAGGAATGGATTTCAGCAACATATTCATGCCTTGAACTAGGCATCAAAAGTTTCTTTATAGAAGAAATTAACCTGTTGTTGCCTGTTTCTTTTTACAATACTCCTGACCAGTCATTCTAAAATATAATTTCTCTAATTGCAACATTACTATCTTTGGAAAAGCTGTTAGGTATACACCAGAAAAAGAATTGATGCCTTTCACTTGTGGTGCTGAAGAGTAATATTTAATATACCATGGGCCACCAAAAGAACATATAGGTCTGTCCTGGAGGGGCAAAACCATGTTGCTCCTTATGGGCAAGGACTTTGAAACTCTATCTCACACGTTGTGCATGTTGCCAGGAAGGGGCAGGCCTTGGAAAAGGACATCATGCTTGACAATGTCAGCACAAGGAAGGAAGACCCCACATGAGATGCATTGACACAGTTACTGTAGCAATGAGGGCAGGTGTCAGAGCCAATGAGGTCTGCTCAGGATAGGACAGGGTTCAGAGTTACTACTATAGGGTCACTATAATTCCTTGTCTACTAGATGGCACAGAACAACAGTTGCACTTCTTGGGCTGTACCCAAGTACTTAACATGAAATCAGAAACTTAACTAAGAGCCCTAAATCTGTGTTTAAAAAGTTATCAGGTGATTCCAAAGCTTGCCAAAATATATAGACCCATGAAACAACCTCTCCCTACTATCCTAAAAAGAACTAAGTGGGCAGTAAGATTGCACTCCCTTCTTTTATCTCTCATCTTTAACTCAAACTCATTGTCATTGAGTCAGAACTGCCTCATAGGTAACCCTCCAGTGAGTCTTTGGAAGGAGCTCTATTGACCTAAGGAGCTCTGGTGGCCTAGTGGGTAGGAAGTTGTACTACTTTCTCAAAGGCAGGCAATTTGAATCCACCAGTTGCTCCATGGAAGAAAGATATGCAGTCTCCTCCTGTGTAATTTACAGCCTACAAAAACCTGGTAGAAGGTCCGCTTTGAGTCAGATCCAACTCAGTGACAGTGAGTGAGTGAGTGAGTGCGTGAATAAGTCACTTCAAGGGAAGAGGTTGCTTATCTTTCTTCCACAGAGAAGCTGGAGCATTCGAACTGCCACAGAGGCACCAACTGTGAATTAGCAGCAGAGCTCTTACAGGCTATCCCAACAAAGCTCTCTCTCCTCTTCTTGTAAGTCAAAGAGAATTTATAATGGTATGCTGAGAAGAGGTGTAAGTATCAAGGAATTATAACAAATATAAGAATTCTTTCAATCTAATGATATATCATTATTTCATATACACACATATATTATATATGTATACATACACACACACACACAATTTAAGTATTGCATCCTTCCTTTTTTTAAAAGAATACATATGAGCAATGACACATAATGTATGCCTTCATTGATGTTTCCTAAGTGGTTTTCTAACCTTTTTATCTATTTGCCTCTGCCTCACTTCTCTAAAACAATTCTGCCTATCAATGCCCCCATCATCAAGTCACTCTAGTCCCCATCTACAGCATAAGCATTCTATGCTCAATTGACCGTGTCTTAAAGTTCATGCCAGAGTTTTTATTCCCTAACTCTGTGTTCTCTGAGGAGCATATGCAACTAGACCCAAGTCTTAAAGACCCCCCAAAAAAAGACTTTGTTACTTAGATTTTTACTTAGGCTGTAATTCTGTAGAGGCATGGATTTCTTCCATTAGGAGTGGTGCCTTAATGATTCTAACCCACCTTAAGAGACTTATTCTAAGTATTATTGTGTTCTAATTTACATTCTTAATGTTAACTCTCCCAGGGCTCTTCAAAGTCATTCTTAACACATGATAAAAATGAAACATCATAGACAATTAGATCTCAGTATCACAAAATGAAATAGATTGAAACATGAAGAGGGTGTTGAATCATACCTCAAACTCTTTTTCTGATTATCTCAAAGAAATATAAAGTCTCTCTCCTTCATTTCAGAATGTTATAACAGGAGGGCTTAAGAGGAACTTATTTATGAAGTGTTTTGTATGATAAAGAGGAGTTATTTATAAAATGGAAATAGAAAATAAATAAATACCATTAATAGGGAAATGGCAATGACAAATATCTCTAAATCCTCTATTTTAATTTGTCAAATCTGCATTTTAAATTGTGTTTTTTCTCCTGATAAGGTATGTCTTTTAACATGTATTTCCTTTTTCTCTCTATACCGGAATATTGATTCTTGATTTATTAGCACTTTCTACTATGTTACTTGTATATATTCTTAATATCATCTAATATTCTAGAATTGCCTGATATTTTACATATATATAATCAATAACTTCTGGTTTGGGGCAAAGCAGTGTGACATACTCTTTACAGAATATGGAGAAAGGGAAGTTTATTCTGAGTTTCATTGCTTTCCTTGTCTGCTTAGGGGCTCGATTACTTGCTGTTTCCTGGGTTCTGAGAGAGCCAGTGGGGTTTGTTTGACTCTGGATCTGCCATTCAAGTCAAATCCTTGCTTAGTACCTGAAGTCTAATACTTTGCTTAGTATTAGAAGCTTCTTAACCTATGAATATTCTTCTATAAATTATAATTTATAAATAGCTTCATAATTGTTTATGAATCAAAGTAACCTCAAAGTTAATTAGGCACTTCCTGTGTAAATTTCATAAACTAGAGATTTAAGAAGTCAATACTAAATCACTTGTTAGTCTACATCATTAGTTCATTTGGAAAATCGAACACCCATTCTCATTAAAATAAAGCATTATTAGTCTATGTCTCTGAAACTCTTTCAGATTTATAATCAATTTGTTTCCAATCATTCCATTAACTTAAAATCTTTTATCAAAGAACTAATAACCTTGTTTACAAACTCCTCTTCAATGCGGGAAACATGGAAAGTTGATCACCTACTCCAGGAAAACTCTTTTCTGGAAAATGAGTGAACTGTGCAGGCAGAACCTTCGTAAATATCCAGTAGTCATATTTACTATGTGATTTAATGTATTCATCTTCTCAAATTTTAATGCTCTAACAAGGTATTTCAAAGCAGCTGTTAGTATGAACATTGCAAACCATGTGACAAGTCCATTAAAACTAGTTGTTTAACAGGTGAATTGTTAATTTTTCACCACTCAGAGTGGAAAATCCTATGGAGCCAGATTTCTATATACATGAGCTTGTTAGAAGTGAGATTTCACTTGATTGTGACAATAATTTCATAATTTGGGAAAATAAGGTAAATATTTTATAAGGTTATGTCTTCAAGGATTATAAGAGTATTGAAAATTAGAGAGAGCTCAGCAAAATATGTTTTCCAAGAATATTAAATCCTAGCTGGTACTTGCCCCAGATCACATGGTAATTTGAGGCTTAAACAACATAGGACAATATTTTAGGTCTTTTACCATATATAATGCCATCCAAGTTTTCTTTATTAAAATTAAAAAAGAAAAACTATTCTTTTCCTGCTTTCCAAGGGTTAATGATAGTGATATTTGTTTATATTCTTGTTATTAATGACATTGACAGAGGAAACGCTCCCAGTTTCCTCAAGTAACTTTACAGCATCATATACGGAATTGCACATCGCTTGTGTGGAGAGAAAAGTATGACTAATGCAGCATGCATCAAAATTAATTCCACTGTGCACAGCTCCATGTGAGTCATAGAAGCCACAACACTGAATTGTGAATAATAATAAGACAAGGAATAATGGCATCCTAAAATTTAATGAGCTAGTTTAGTTTAAACGTACATTGTTAGTGTACGTCAACCTAATGCCCAATGCAGGCAATGCTTTTTTTTTTTTTAACAACCTTGTGCAATGGGGCTGTAAATTACTATAATTAAATTAAGCCAGAACCTTATCCAGGCAATATGAGGTATTTGTACTTTGTTCCTGTAATCATATTATCTGCTCAGAACAGAAACCTCTAATGGGGGGGAGAGGGAATTAAACAACACAATCAACCATGTCATTTATATTTTAGTAAAAAGGGAAGCAAAACTACCTGGAATTATCTACCCATTTTCCAGGTGTGCCCATCACAAGTTTCTTGATTTAAGTAATTATGATTTAATACCTTTTACATTTTAAGCAAGGAAAAGTGGACTGGGGAGGGCGTGGATCTTACATAAACATGTTTGAATGTCCTTAGGTTTATTTCTAACATCATTTAAAAACCATACATTGATAGTGACTGATAACAGGATTGATTTTTCTGAGCTGGTAGAGACTCTGATAGAGAAAACTATGGTCCTGGAAGCAATCTAATGAAGTTAGTCCTTTTTTGTTTGCTTGGTTTTTTACTCCCTGTGGTTTTCATAAAACTTGGGCTGTGTTTGGACTATTTTGTGCAGATTATTTTGTTGGAAAATTGCTGGTTTCCACTGGACATGGTGATGAGAATCAGAAGAAGGTCCTTGATAATAAGATGGAAGGGACATTAGTCAGTTTCTCTGTTCTTTATTTAACCTTTGGAAACATCAAATAGCAACTGTTATATAAACAGAATTTCCTTTTGGACTGGCTCCCCGTCACACAAAATATTCATTGCAATTAGATCTATGGGATAATATACTAATAATATAATGACATACTAAATCTGTACCATTTAGACGCTAAATGCTTAATTAAAAAGAGGCTAAAAATGTTTAGTGGAAAAGAAAAAAAAATGACATCAATAAGATTTGTTTTATTCAGATATTATAGTTTAGAAATCTTAAATTTTGTTTTTTCCTGTAAGTTACTTAGATATTTCTATGTTGGTTTAAAAAGTTAAATTTGTTATTTTGGTTTTTGGGGTGTTCTTTTTTTCTCCCCATATCCAAGAGATTTGAGACATTGCCCTTTTTTTAAGATAAGGAAAATATGGGCCTTGGATTATTATTGTTTCTAACTCTGGTCTATAATTCATCACTATTGCTTTGTCTAATTCGCTCACAGTCAAAGAAAATTTATTAAAATTGCATTGAAAGTGTCATTCTGCTGTGTTGGCAGAAGCTACACTGCAATTTCAAAAGCAGGTGATTCAAATCCTCCAGCAGTTCTGCCGGAGAAGGAAGGGCGATCTCTTCCCCTGAAGTTTACTGCCTCTGAAAAGCCGCTGATGGATCAGCTATTGGCTCAAAACAATATGTGACACTTGTTAGTTAAATCACAGGTTATAGTGGGGATTTTGATGCAGTACTTCCTTTTTTCTTTCTTTTTTCTTTTCCTTTCTTCTGCTCATGCCTGGCAAACATCAACTGATAATTTTTCATGTTTGCATATACTTTTCCTTAGTCTTTTTTTTTTTTAAGAGAAAAATAAGAGCGGAGTCATGCAGTACTTCATGCTAGGAAAGGTGGAAGTTCAACGAGAGGAAGACCCTCAACCAGATTGGGGTGACTGTTACCATGGGCTCACTGATTTCATTTCTGACATGAGAAATGATGAGGATGGCTTAGGACAGGACAAGATTCAGATCTGTTCTTCATAAGATCACTATGAGTCATACTTAACAACAATAACATACAGTATTTGCCCTGTTGTGCCTGGCTTACTTAGCATCATTTCTCCCAGGTTTATCCGTGTTTTATGTATTCTTTATTATTCTTTAGGATTGAACAAGATTCAATTGTGTTTATTTACGATGTTGTTGATTTTCTCCAAGTCGAGCATGACTCATAGCAACCCTATGAACAAAATGCCTGAAGCCTTTCTGTAACTATTGATATTTATCAAAGTTCATATTGTTTCAGTTTATCCATGGGATCTTGGATTGTTTCCATCTCTTTGCTATTGTAAACTATGGTGCAATAAGCATGAATGTTCATTTGCTTTGTCCTGTCCTACCTCTTATTCTTTTGGCATATAAAACTCGTATTTGCAGAATTAAATATTTCCATTTCCAAATGTTTAAGGTAAACTTCATAGCAGTGGTTGCACCATTACATTATCCCATCAATGACGTATGTTCACGTCCTTCAAAACATTTTTACTTTATATTTTATTGAGCTTTAGTATTCTTGCTGGAGATGGTATCCGCATCACTCTAATGGTTAATTGAGAAGACTACTTCCTTATATGTTTTTTGATCACCTGAATGTCTTCAGTAAAATGTGTCTCTTTCCATGTTCTTGGTCTGTTTGTAATTAGATCCTTTAGCTTTTTGTTGTTTGGGTGTAGAATCTTTCTACTAATTTTAGAGATTAGCCCTTTGTTTATATTGCCATTGCTAAATATTTATTTCCCCAAGATTCTTTCACTCTTTTGGAAAAGTCATTTGAAACACATTTTAATTTAATTTTTAGAAAGTAAAAGTAATCTTATTTATTCTGTGGGGGTTTTGTTGTTGTTGTTGTTATGATTGTTCATCAATTTATACCGTATTTGGACCCCTAAATTTGGGTCTCACAAACTCTGAGGACTCCAGAACCCTAGGGGTATAGAGTTACATTGTATCTCCAAAGGCAGGCCATTGAATCTACCAGCTGCTCTGTGGCAGAAAGATAGTCTGTGGAGGGTAGTCTCCTCCTGTGCCATTTACAGCCATTGGTGGATTTGAACTGCCAGAGAGAAGTGAAGCCATCAAAATTATGTAGATAGATAGATAGATATAGATAGATAGATGGATAGATAGATAGATAGATAGATAGATATCGCTATGGCTATACATTGTGGTTGAAATAATAATTATATTAGGGATTACAGATTTAAAAAATGACCTTTGTTCGTGATTCACTGCTTCCTTGTTACCACACTAATGGCTGATGACTTTAATAATGGAAATATATAAGCACATGTAACACAATATTCAGTTATAGAGCTTTATACATTTTCTATGTGGTAAAAGAGCAAATAGTGATACTATTAATTTTAGTCATGTGAGTTTAAATGAATCGTGATGTACTATTTATTTTTTTCTTGTCATTGAATATGTCAGCCAGAAGGCTAATTAGTTTTAAAATCTCATTCATAATATCTTCCACTTTATAATCCTTTGCATGAGAATTGACAGTATTTAGTAAATGAGAACACAGTGCAATGCTATTAAAAAAATTTGTTCTTATATTTATCTTCTTGTGAGTGCAAAAGGTTAGAGTCCATTTTGTGTTAATTGCCATATGATTAAAAATTGATGATATTTCCTAGGTCCTGAAGATTTTATCAAATGCTTAACTGTATCTTCAGGAGGGAAGATATTTTCTAGAAAGAAGTTATTTCTTTCAGAAATGACTTATTTATTTTGCATAGTTTTCATGAGGCACGTATTATAGAGTTATAATGCATAATTTTCTGTACTTTGGAATTTCTAGTTGCAGTATTTGGATAAAAATTTATTCAAATTAATATCATCAGAGAAAATATATGTAAATTTTTAAAAAATGATGAGCTCTCAATTTTGAACTAAACACTTGCTAAGTGCTAAACATACATTATCATATTTACTTTTAATGTTTTAATAGACTTTACTCACTACAGCCATTTTTTATTTACAGAAAAATTGTTCAGAAAGTACATAGAATTCCTATATATACTCTTCTGTCCTGAATGCTGATTTTCATATATTAGCATTTCACATTCCTTTTGTACATTAGAAAATACTTCTCTTTTTAATAACATTTTGCCTAATATATTATTATGACCATTTTACAGATGAAGAAAGGGAAGTCGCATGCTAGTGAATGATAGGAAAGAGATTAGAACCCTCTTGTGATTAAGAACTTTGGCTGTGCTATGCTTTTCTCATCACTGGGCCAACTGGCAGCACCATAGATGAAGAAGAGAATGAGATTCTTAACAATTTCCGCTTACTCAGCTTCACAATCAATACTCTTTGCACCAGCAGTCAGAAAGTCAAAAGATGAATGGCATTGGGAAAATCTGCTGTCAGGGATCTCCAGAGTACTGAAAAGCAAGGATGTCAGTTTAGAGATTAAGGTGCACCTAATCCAGGCCATTGTCTTCACAATTACTTACTTTGCATCAGAGAGCTGGATAGTGACTAAGGATGACAGAAGAATTGGTGTTTTCGAGTTGTGGTACATGAAAAGAGTTTTAAACATACCATGGACTGACAAGAAAATAAATAGATATGTCTTGGAGAGGATTAAACCAAGTTTCTCCTTGGAGGGTAGGATTTTGAAACTCCATCTCACATACTTGGGCATGTGGCTAGGAGAAACCAATCCTTAGAGAAGGAAATCGTGCTCGGAAGGGTGGAAGGACAGTGCTGGGGATGAAGACCCTGAATGAGATGGATTGACACAGTAACTGAGCAATGGGGCTTGGTTTGTTTAAATCAATGAAACGCTCAAGACAGGACAAGCTTCAGAGCTGCTGTCCATAGGGTCAGTATGGGTCTCAGGTGACTGGAGGCACGTAACAAGAACAACAACATGCTATACTCAAAGTCCAAAGTCTTTATTTTATTCTTACTTTGTTACTAATTTATTGTTGTTATTGTTGCGTACTGTAGAGTCTGAACCAACCCATAGTTGACCCTCTGGTGGGTTTTCAGTGTCAGTCAATCACACAGAAGGAAATTGCACATCCTTCTCGCAAAGAGCAGCTGGTGGCCTTGAACCACATGCCTTTGGGATTGCAGTACAGCTTCTTGCCTCTAGACTGCCAGAACAACAAATGTATTTATTAATGAAATAATAATTTAACCCTTGTTAATTTCTGGTTCTTAGTTGACAAGAAAAAGATTTCAAGTTTTACTACTTTTGAAAATGAATGATACTGGATGTCATTGGAAATGCTGTAAGAGAGACTGTCTTGAACTTCAGATGGAATGCAGGTGAACACAAGCTTCTTGAAGATTTATTTATACCTTTCCCTCCCTCATGCATTCATAGCTAGAAATGTATCCCACAGGAACACAAGCATGTTACTTCAGGAACAACAAAAGATGTGAACAATGATTTCTGTCTTATCTGCAGCCAGGTTAGGAGAGAATTTCACTAATATCAATGAGTCTAAAATATGCAAATCATTAGATAAGTTGATGTGACAGGGAATTCTCTGTTTGAAAATGTGCAAGTAATAAAGGCTGCATGTGGCTAGTGACAGCATATAAAAGTAAAAAGAAAGATTGTGTATTTCATGTGGTAGAGCCATTAAACTTAAAATATACTTGATAGAACAGGAACAAGAGTGAAGGGTCTGCATTAGGATATGTTCATAGGTATCTAAGAAAGTCTAGAGCTGAGAATATATTTTCAATAGAAAAGATGCTGACAAGTATGCATGGTAGAAATTCATAGTACCTAGGAGCCATGGAAACCAGTGATATTAATGGAGTAAAAAAGAAGGAAAATCCCATCAATGTGTGCAAAATAAATAGCGACAAAGATCAAGTACAATAAAGATGAAGAAAAGGGCATTAGAGTTGACTATAACAGCTGATATGTTGTTGCCATTAATAGCTTACAAACTGCTTTTATGTTTTTTTCTAAACCTTCACACTACTCTGCAATATTCTGAATATTATCTCAAAGAGAGCAGTTTGTGTTATAGCACTAGGTCAAAAGTAAGGTTCTTGTGTGAATAAGTTCGTATTTTGACTTAAGTTTGCTATGGGCAGAATATTTAATGATCAAAGAAGCATCAAAAGAAGATGGAAAGAGTACACAGAGAGCCACTGAACCAAGAAGAATGGGCTGACACAGAATAATTTCATGAAGCAACATATGATCAAGAGGCAATGGTGATGAAGGAGGAAGTTCACGCTTCTCGGAAGGAATTGACAATAAACAGGACCCCAGAAATTGATGGGATACCAATTGGCATATTTCAGCAGATTCTGTCCTGAACATGCTCATCAAGTTATGTCAAGAAATTGGGAGGACAACTACTTGGACAACTGACTGGAAGAGATCTTTATTTATTCCTATTCCTAAAAAAGGTGACTCAAGGGAGTGTAGAAATTATCAAACAATATCATTAATGTCACACACAAGCAAAATCCTGCTGAAGATTATCCAAATAAGACTGGAAGAGTATATCAACAGAGAACTGCCGGATGTGCAGGCTGGGTTTAGGAAGGTCGTGGTACTAGGGATATAATAGCTAATGTTCTTGCTGAAAGCAGAGAATATCAGAGTAATGTCTGTGTTTTATTGACTATGCATAGACATTTGACTGTGTGGATCACAATAAATTGTGGCTAGCCTTGAGAAAAATGGGAATCCCAGAACACTTAATTGTGCTCATGCAAAACCTATACTTGGACCAGGAAGTAATAGTCACAACAGAGCAGGGAAACACTATATCATTCTGGATCAGGAAAGGTATGTGTCAGGGATACATTCTGTCTGTGTATCGTTTTCGATATTTGCAGAACAGATCATTAGGGATGCTAGACTTTATGAGAAGAAATGTAAAATTAGGATTGGAGGAAGACTCATCAACAACCTGTGTTATGCAGATGACACAACCTTGCTTGCTGAAACTGAGGAGGTCATGAGGCGTTTGCTGCAGAAGGTCAAGGACTGTGGTCTTCAATATGGAGTGAAGTGCAATGTCAAGAAAACAAAGATTCTTACCACTGGGCCAATTGACACCTCCATGACAGATGGAGAAGAGATTGAGATTGTTAACAACTTTAGCTTGCTTGGTTCTACAGTCAACTGTCTTGGCACCAGCAGCCAGGAAACCAAAAGACAAATTGCATTGAGAAAATGTGTGCCAGGGACCTTTCTAGAGTATTGAAAAGGAACGATGTCATTCTGGAGACTACAGTGCCCTTGATACAGGCCATGGTCTTTGCAACTCTTTGCTATGCATCCAAGAGTTGAACAATAACTATTGATGACAGGAGAAGGATTGATGCTTTTGAGTCGTGATTGTGGAGAATAGTGTTGAACATATTGTGTAGTGCCAGGAGAATAAGTAGGTCTGAGAGGGTGAAACCAAGCTGTTTCTTATAGGAAAGGATTTTTGAAGCTCAGTTTAACATACTTTGTGCACATGGCCAGAGGGAACCAATCCTTGGAGAAGGACATCAGGTTGGAAGGGTGGAGGGATAGCACAGGAAAGGAAAACCTAGGAGGAGATGGATTGACTCAGTGACTCAAGAAATGGAATGAAGTCTGTCAGAGATGATGGGATTGGCTCAGGATAGGGCAGGGTTCAGAGCTAAAGTACATAGGTTACTATGAATCACAGGTGACTCAATGCCACATAACAACAACAAATTACAGTGGTTATCACCTAAAAATAGAAATAACCTGATATTATGCATGCCAGGCTCAAAGATCTTAAATATAATTTGCATTGCAAGATATCATTGAAGACCTTCAACACCACTAAATCACTTAATATTGGAAATTTTGCTTCTGTTGTTCCTGAAGTATGTTCTCTCTGGTTTCCTGGAAGTAGTATAGCATGGAAGTCAAGAAGTGGAAGCAATCACCCAGAACTCACAATGGATCCTACCCCTCCTGCCCCTAGACAAATGCCTGAGCTAGGCAAGACACCGGTCTTTGTAAGGCTACTTTATTTCTTTAAAGTGGAGTTATGGTTTTGTGTGCCACTGAGTTGGAACAGACTCATAACTGACCCTCTAGCAGGTTTTCAGAGGCAGTATAAGATGTGATTTCCCATCTTTTCCTGTGGAGCAACTTGCTGATTCAAATAGCCTGTCTTTGGGTTGGCAGGGCAGCTCCTTACCACCAATATCTCCTTACAAGATTGCTATAGTGATTAAGTTAGAAAATTAAGATAAATGACTCAGTATTATCTGTTGTAACTCCATTATTAGCTATTATTACTATTAGTTCTGAGATAGATGGTATAAATAGTGGATGGTGCCTGATGTTATAGAAAATTTGAGAGTTCATACCCCACTTCATCCTACTCCCAAAGTGTCTTGTGAGAAAGTTCTGGAAATCTGCTGCCAAAAAAAACTGTAGCTATTGAAAACCCTATGGAGTACAGTTCTACTCTCACACATGCGAGGTTGCCTTGTATTATAATTGACCAGATGGCAAAGGGTGTTAGTATTAAGAAAATTTGAAGAAAACTGGGATCTAGCATATTATTTCATCACAGTGAGGTTATATTTAAGCATAATTTAATCAGAAAATCTGTGAGGCATATTTTTTCATATTAAGGACAATGTCTACCACATACGAAGGGTTCAGATGAATCCAATATGTCTGTTGAGTCTGACAACTTTATCTTATGGAAAGCTATAGAGTTATTTCTGGAGTTTTTAAATAATAATAGTAATGGATATCCATTGAACATGATCTCAGTTAGGAAATACTCCTGCGGATTCAGAGTAATAAAAATTGAAAATAGGTTTTATCATGAACACCCAAATCATATTAGAAATGCTGTCACATAATTGACTGATAATGATCAGGAAACATTTCCTCTGGGTTTAGTCTGCCAACGTTACAAGAACTAATTTCTACAGTTAAGAACTAATTAATTGTCAGTTGTAACTATCTTTGCTTTATACTCTTGTGAATTTTTTTGACCATTATGTATAGAGGCTAGTATTTCATATGTCTGGGTCTCTCCAATGAATACTATCGCCTGTTCAAAATGTTCCTCCTGTTTTTCCATTGATTCACTTAAGTTATACCAATTCTGTGCAGAATCCTGCAGTGGATATCTTTTATATCCCTACCTTCTCTTTATCAGCATAATTCCTCGGGTGTTGAGTGTGTGGTAAGCTACTGGTTCAGAGCTGTGTTTTCTCCAGAGTATGCCTTCAGTCGTTCTGTTGACTAAACAGGAACTCCTTATCATTTGAACTTCTTTCTCTTCAGTAGCACTTTGCTCCAAAGGAAAGAACCCTGTTTCTATAATCCACTTTAATCAGAATCTTTGTCTCAGAGAATCCAACCAACACATGATACCTTCTCTGACTTTCTAAACTAATCCTCAGTGGTTAAAACTTGGCTACTAACCTCATGCTTAGCAGACTGAATCCACCAGCTTCTCTAAAGGAGTGAAAATGAGGTCATCTGCTTCTGTAAAGTATTGCTCGCTTGGACATCCTATAAAGCAATTCTACTCCATCCTGTTGGGTTACTATGAGCTTGCATTGGCCCAATAGCAGTAAGTTTGGTCTGATTCAAGTCCTTAGATGAGAAACCCCACCATTACTACACTTCTTCCACTACCATAACCATTCTGCTTCCCATTTTCTTGATTTAGCTGCCTCTCTTCCTGATAAGACCAAACTCTTGAAAAGGAGATATTTTGTCTAATTACTTTGGAATCTTAGAATTTTATGTCATTCCTCTGGTGGTCTATTGATAACAAGCTGCACTGAAATCCCAAAGGCACACGGTTCAAATCTACCAGATACTCCATGGGAGAAAGATGGGTACTCTCCTCTTGTTCAATTTACTGCCTCTGAAAACCTACGAGAGGGTTAGCTCTGTGTTTGTTATGACACTATGGCACACAACAACAGCAATCTGTACATATTGAATTAATAACTCAAGATAAACTCCTTTGCATTAGCATTGAGAATATTCTTTTTGTATACTTATCTTTATGCACAAGAATATTAAAAATAATTTTAAATATGATCATCAGTGTTTCACATGTAATAAGTTTTTAATTTAAACTGACATTACATTTTTTAAAATGGTGCATTGTATTTTCAAATCATGAAAAACTGATTTTATATTTAAAAATTAACTTCTTTAATTTTTTCCAAATAATACAATAGTAATACTTACGTGTCTTTTGATTATCATCTACAAGACTTTTTAATACCCTCTGCAGACACATGTTTATCTTTTATTGCTATTGCTTTGCTTTGGAAAATATTAATTGTATTTAAATACTTAAACTTTCTTAAAAAAATCAAAACAGGCATTAACATTGGTAAAATAGGAAGGCAGGAATATTCACATCACAGTAATATTTTTCTGAAGCTTTTTCCTCCTTAGTGAATAGTATTCAAAAGTACTAAGAATTTTAAATATTCTTTTGTAATTGCAAAGGAATTAATATTCTACAGTTATTGGTGAATTCTATGCTTTATGATAATGTTATAATAAACACTTATTAACTATAATTGACCAGAAAGAAGCAGCCAGCAAGCAAGCATGTCTAATGACTAATTTGAGGCTTTCTGAGCAAGTACTTATATACTTTCACTAATTCTCTATCCATATGACAATATTTTGGAAGGGAAATGGAAAGGAACTTAAGTACATAGTCTAGAATTTTATTAACCCCCTTTGTTTCTTTCTTAATTACCCAATTTTTATTTCTACAGTTTTAGAATATTTCAGGTACAATTTTATATTCATTAGGTGAATCAAATGTGAAATTTCTCTCCTGGGTTTTTCC
This sequence comes from Elephantulus edwardii, assembly GCF_000299155.1. Classification (NCBI taxonomy): domain Eukaryota; kingdom Metazoa; phylum Chordata; class Mammalia; order Macroscelidea; family Macroscelididae; genus Elephantulus; species Elephantulus edwardii. The sequence continues at coordinate 4,910,136 of NW_006399752.1, read as the reverse complement.
AAACCCCCTGAGCTTTTCTAACTGCAGTGACGTTTAAACATTTAATTTCTGTTTTTCCTTTGACCATTCTATGCCTTGAGCAATTTCTGTCACAGTCTGACTATGTATGAACTGACTGGAACCCTGAGCAAATGCAGACACTGACTAAATCTGTGACACACCCGGCATCCTGCCTTTCTAAGCAGCTCCCAGGTGATGCTGGTTAACTCACCAGACCTGGAGGAACATGGGCTCACTTGCTTCTCATTTTTAGCCCCAAACTGATTTTCTAAAGGACATTTCTAAGAGGTGATGCCTTTGCACCTCCATTGTGACCTTTCACCTGGCTTGGATCTTTAAAACACAGGTCAGCTTCAGCAGTTCACAGTCTAGCCTTGGTTCATTTGGCTTAGCAGCAATGGTAGCACTAAATCATACATTATTTCAGCAAAGCTCCAGAAGGTTGGTCCTCTGGAAGAGTTTTATCAGACTTTGGTGATATTTTTTTGGCTACCAAGAAGGTGAAGTTGGCACAAGGTATAGAAACTTCACTCTGACAAGGAGGGAACGATAGCTGGTGGCAGTTTGACAAGTGTCTCTGCATGAAAACAAATTAAGATGGCTTGGCAGTTCTGAAAAAGCTGTTCTTTTTGGCATTTTATTTCGTCCAATACTCTCTGAACATCTTATCTCCATTCCTTTTAAAGCTCTACTTATAGACATTACTTTAGTAGCCAAGTCACACCTCAGAGTTCTGTCTGTTGTGAATAACCCTCAAGGATTTTTATTCTCCTGTCAAATGTGTCTGTATAGTAGTCCAGGCATTGGTCCTTTCATTTCAATAAAACTTTTACTTCCCAAGGTGCTGTCACAACTCTGATATGATTTTATCTTATCTTCTTTCTCAATAAAATAGTACCGATAACATTATTATTATTATTATTAAATTCACCGACAATATATAAATTAATTAAATTCCTGCTACAGGCATGGCTATAGTAGGTAACAAAGAAGATGTACTGATTAATAAGTCATGACACTACCCTTTGAGAACTTGTACTATGACAGGGAAATATAAAAAAGAGTGTGTGCACGAATTGCAAGGTAGACAGAGATAAGTTTTCAGGAAGATTATTGATCATGTACAGGAAAGATTCATCAAAGCATGGCATGATTTCCAGCCCAGATCAATGTGTGAGAGTTATAGAAGACACCACATTATAGTAGCTTCATATCTGGACATTGAATAATGAGTTGAATTTAGAGATTCACGGCCAGGCTGGAGCTGGGCTAAAACATCATAGAGCTGAGAGACTGGAAATCTTGCTAGAGGAATAGGTAATGCACTTGTTTTTTGCTTTGGTTGCTCGTGTTTTAAACACAAAGGAAGAAGGTTGGCACTTGAAGTCTGAGGTGTTATATTGGAAAGATTAAGGGTTATACTGTAGTGATACCCCTAAAATATCTTTTTATAACTAAATAAAATTATTCTAATGAGATGAAATGGCTCATTTGGGGTCAGAAAGCTAGTAAATAGCAGTTTTGTGGCTCTACCCTAGGATCTGGACTTTCCGTTCTAACATAATAGCGTGAGGGAGTCCAGCTCTTCCCCTTTGCCACAGTCTGCTGTTCCCAGTCACGCTGCTGGACTCAGACAGATGCACCACATGTCAGTTTTTACTCAGGGCCAGAAGGGCCAAATCGAACAGGTGACTGGTATTTATCTGGGGGTTAATGTGAATTTGGCTTTGTTCAGAGATTTTTGTACTAAAATATTTTCATTTTATTCAGTGCTTCCAGATCATTTTTACTTTTAATCATGTGAACTTTTTTTTGTCCTACAGTCATGCTTCAGGTGCATCCCTTTTATAAGATATATGACTTGCCACCAAAACACACAAATGTTCAAATTGCATTTGGCTGGCCATCATATTTAATTTTTTTTCTTAAACTGTGTTATTACCTCATAGGCACTTTCTGCAGCATGTTTGTTCAAAACAGATAATACATCATCATGGCTTTTCACAGTGAAGAAGGGGATTTTAATGAAAATGCCACTTTTAATAAGAAACCTCAATAATATGTGGTCTTGGTTGTTCCAGCTGAGATATTAATATTGGGCTTTTTTCTTCCCTTACAATTCAGTAACAAAGAGGTGGCAGGGGGTTGGAGTTTGAAGCCCAATGCTAAAGAACATGAAAACAATAATTGTCTTGAGCGAGGACGCCCAGTGTACATCATGTCAAAGTTTCAGGAGTTAGTGCATGTTATGTATCACTGTTTAGTGTAGCATTCTTCATTCTTACTGTTGCCAAGCCCAGAAGATTGGTTTTTGTTTTTCAAAGGATAAACAGATCAAACGATTTACTAAGATGAGTAAGATATACTTTCTGAGATAGATTGACACAGTCAATCTATCTGTGGGATTAAGCACAGCAGAGAGAGTGAGTAGGGCACAGGCTGGGTCCAACCTGTTGTACTTACATTTGTTATGTGTCAGACACTACTCGATGGCATCTAATATCTTAAACATTCATGGCTTTCTATGTATTTCCAGAAAAAGGATCCAAGAAACAATAACATTTAAAACAAATGTATTCCATCCTTCTTCTTTAAAATCTTCAGTTCTTTTTTAAAAATATTTTTTTTGTGTGTGTGAGAAAAATTTATTACATTTAGAATTAGCCCCCTGGACTCAGTTTAGATGATCCCAATTTAGTTGGCAACATCCAAAGCATCATAGTCAGGAGTAAGTCGAACATAGGCCTTCTTCTCTCCATCAGGCCTAATCAAAGTGTTGACCTTAGCCACATCAATGTCACAGAGCTTCTTTACAGCTTGTTTAATTTGGTGCTTATTGGCCTTGACATCCACAATGAACACAAGTGTGTTGTTATCTTCTATCTTCTTCATAGCTGACTCAGTGGTCAGGGGAAATTTGATGATGGCATAGTGGTCAAGCTTGTTTCTCCTCGGAGCATTCTTCCGGGGGTATTTGGGCTGCCGTCGGAGTCTCAGCGTCTTAGGCCGCCGGAACGTGGGTGACGTGCAGATCTTCTTTCCTTTTTGGCTGTGGACGCCCTTCAGGACTGCCTTCTATATTTTTTAAAAGATTTATCATTTTTGGTTGTGTACTGTCAAATCAGATCTGACTGGTACGGGAAGCGATTGCTCCTCCTTCTCCAGCAGAGCATCTGGTGTATCTGAACCGCACACCTCTGGGATTGCAGTGCAACTTCTTGCCAAAATGTTCAATTCTAAAGACATATTAGCCTTATATTATTAAAAGGAGATCTGAATATCTTTGTATTTATGAATAAGAAATTCTCAAAATGTTTATTCTAGATTTTTCTCTTTCCATGTCAACCAACTAGCCATATCACTAGTCCAAAGAATATAAATACTATTGAAAATGCCAGAATATTCCTTTTACCTTGTGTAAGCCTAAAATTAGAGGAAAGTTAAGAAATTTTGAAATGTGAGAGAGCTACTAAAGCATTGTTCATGCAGCCAATACTGAGACTCGCTGTGTGCCAGGTGATGATGTGACAAAGGACTTAAATTAAAAAATACATTGCCACTGAGTTGGAACCAACTCGGTAGTTGACCCTCAAGCAGGTTTTGAAGGCTGTAAATAACACTAGAGGATATTGCCCACCTTTATCATGTGGATTCAAACAACCAAAGAGGTGAAGCCTTTGGATGAGGAGTGCAGATTCCTAGGGTCTATACCTTGGAAAGGGCCTTTATGCTTGGAAAGATGGAGGGGAGGCAAAAAGAGGACCTTCAACCTGATGGATTGACATGGTAACTAAGACAATGCACTTGAACGTGTTGGAGATTGGAAGGATGGCACAGGATAGGACAGTATCCATATCAGTTGCTCATAAGTCGTGCTCAACTCAACAGTACCTAACAACAACAACATATCACCAGAGATTCCTGGCAAAGAGACTGATATAATTAAAGTGGCAGAGGCCACACTTATATGGTCTAGTAGCAATAAAGGTAACTGAACTGTTATAGAAGTCTGGAAGTCAGCACAATAAGAATCATCCTTGATCAGTTATGAAGAGGATGTGAATGATGGGGCAAGTGTGAGCATGAGATTTATAATCAACCATAAAAAAAAAAAACAAAGCTGAAACCAGGAACACAAGTAAGTAGAACAGAAGTAGGCAGAAGCGTTCTAAAGAAGGAACCAAGAAGAAACCTGATGCAATTGCTATTGAAGCTGGACAGCATAAATTTTCAAACACATCTTTACCAGGGTAGGGATAGCAGGGGAATCCCACATCATGACCCTGTAATTGTGTTGTTGTTACATGCCATTGAGTCACGTGTGACTCATAGCAACCCTACATACATTAGCTCTGAAAGCTTCCCTATCCTGCCCAATCTTATCAGCTCCAACAGACCTAATTCCTTGGCTCCTGTCACTGAATCAATCCATCTCATCCTGGGTCTTCCTCTCCCATGCTGTCCCTTCACCCTTCCAAACATGATGTCCCTCTCCAAGGACAGGTCCTGCCTAGCTGTGTGCCCAAACTTTGTGAGATGGAGTCTCGAAATCCTTCCCTTCAGGGAGCAAACTGGTTTTGCCTTCTCCAGGACAGACCTGTTTGTTCTCCTGGCAGGCCACAATGTGTTCAACACTCTCCTCTAGCACCACAAGCCAAAGGCATTGATATTTCTCCTAGCATCCTTAGTTATTGTCCAGCTCTCTGATGGATAACCAGTAATTGCAAAGACCATGGCCTGGATGAGGTGTACCTTAGTCTCCAGACTGACATCACTACTGTTCAGTACTCTAAAGAGATCTCTGACGGCAGACTTTCCCAATGCAATTCGCCTTTTGCTTTCTTGACTGCTGGTTCCAAGAGTGTTGAATGGGAATCAAGCAGGCTGAAGTGATAAACAATCTCAATCTCTTCTCCATCCATTTTGGAGCTTCCACTTGGCCCAGTGGTGAGAATCTTTTATTTCTTGATGTTGTGCTTCATTGCATACTGAAGACTACAGTCCTTGATCTTCTGCAGCAAAGTCCTCATGTCCTCCACAGTTTGAGCAAGCAAGGTTGTGTCATCTGCATAATGCAGGTTGCTAATGAATCTTCTTCCAATTGTGATAGCCCATTCCTCCTCATGAATTCGAGCCTCCTGAATTATCTGTTCTGTGTATCGATTGAAAAGGAATGGAGATAGGATACATTCCTGATACACACCTTTCCTGATCCTGAACCATGCAGTGTTTCCCTGCTCTATTGTGACTACTGCTTCCTGATCCAAGTATAGGCTTCACCTAAGCACAATTAAGTGTTCTGGGAATTCCCATTTTTCTCAAGGTTAGCCACAATTTGTTGTGATCCACATGGTAAAATGCCTTTGCATAGTCCATAAAACACAGAAATTTCTCTCCTCTTCACTGCTTTCAGCCAAGATCCCTCTAACATTGACTATGATGCCCCTAGTGCCATGGCCTCTTTTAAGCCCAGCCAGCACATCTGGCAGTTCTTTGCTGATGTATTCTTCCAGTTGTTTATGAATAATCTTCAGAAGGATCTTGCTTGTGTGTGATATTACTAATATCATTCAAAAATGTCCACATTCTCTTTGATCACAATTTTTTTGGAATGGGAATAAATCCTGATGTCTTCCACTCAGTTGGCAAGGTTTGTAACTGCCTTGAGTTATCCTCCAGATTTCTTGATAATCTGGTGAGCATGTTAAGGGCAGCATCTGTTTGATGAAATACATCAATTGGTATTCCATCAATTCCTGGGGCCTTGTATTTTGTCAATTTATTTAGAGCAGCTTGCACTTCCTCCTTTATCACTACTGGCTCTTGATTATAGGTTGTTTCATGATATACTTCTATGTCAGCCAATTCTTTTTGTGCTTGTGTGTACTCCTTCCATCTTTGTTGAAGCTTCCTGGATCATTCAACATTCTGCCTTCAGCATTCTTAAGCATTGCAACTCAAGGCTTGAATTTGTTCTGTTCCTTCAGCTTGACTGCTGACTGTTTGTCCCTTTGATTTTCTGACTTTAGATCTTTGCACATTTTGTTACAATACTTTGCTTTGTCTTCCTGTGCGGCCTTTTGAAATCTTCTGTTCAGTTCTTTAACTTCTTGGTTTCTTCCCTTTGCTTTGGCTTCTCAGTTTTGTAGCGCAATAATCAGTCTCTTTTGACATCTATCTTATTTTTTCTTTCTCTTCTTTGTAGTGATATTTTACTTTCTTCATGAATGTTATTTTTTATATTCTCTTACAGCTCATCTTTTCTTCACTCATTAGTGCTCAAGACTTCAAACCTGTTTCTGAAATGGTCTTTAAACTCTGGTAGGATAGACTTGAGGTCAAACTTTGGTTCTTATGAATTTGATTTGGTTTTCTTTAGCTTCAGTTTAAACTTGCATATGAGTAGTTGAATGTCTGTTCCACAATCAGAACCTGGCCTGGTTTTTACAGATTATACTAAGCTTCTTCAATTTTTCCTCCCACAGATATAGACCATAATGTGAAGTCAATGTATATAGTTACCACTTATGTTTCCTATCAAAATTGTTTGCAATGAATAGGTAATTGATTGTTGAGAATTCTGTCATTCTGTCTCCAGCCTCATTTCTGTCACAAGGTCTAAACTTTCCAACTCCTGATCCTTCTCCTTTGTTCTCAACTTTTGCGTTCTAGTCACCCACTATTATTTAAGTATTTGTTTTATGTTCAATAGATTTCTGACTGCAAAAGTTGGTAGAAGTCATCTATCACCTTCTCTTTGGCCCTGATTGTTGTTGCATATATTTGAATGATAGTGGTATTATCAAGTCTTCCTTGTGTGCATATGGATTTTATCCTGTCACTCACATCAGTGTATTTCAAGAAACACTTAAAAATGGTCTTATAACTATAAAAGTTACCCCATTTTTTTCTCATCTTTTCATGTCCTGCATAGTAGATCTTATGATTCTCTGATTCAAAATGTCCTATGCCAACCCATTTCATTTCACCAATGCCTAGTGCGTCAATATTTATGTGTTTCATTTCTTCCTGAACAAACTCTGACTTTCCTACATTCATGCTTCTCTCATTTCATGGTCCCATCAGCAGTGTCTGTTTGCAAGTGTTCTTCCTTCTCTTTGATTTCCAGTGAGATGGTTCTGCCTCTGGTGACAAATCTGCTAGTCTAACCTAAATGTGCTCTATTTTACATAGGGCTTTCTGAGGCCTGTAAATCTGGGAGTGGCTCAACTCTAAAGCAGTGTTCCGCAGACAAGAATTATTGCCCAAAAGAGCAGTTGAGAGATATTTCTCATTATTCAGGTAACAGATCAGATTTTGGTCCTGCCTGCTACCCCTTTAGATGAATGTGTCTTGTTTCCACCCCTCCTCTTGCTGTGCCAGCATCCAGCTCAATTCCTTCTTGTTGCCCCTCCAGCACCTTGCATCCTCTGCTCCCAGCCAATCCTTATTGGAAGGCTCAGGCCTCCACCCATCTCTATCCACTCACTACCTTTCTACTCCCCTGTAATGTTGGTGTTCTTACACAGCACAGGTAGGGCGTCCTCCTTCTGAGATCTTGTCTCCTGATATCTGTTGTCCTTATTTGTGTCAGAAGTGGCACAAGATAAGGGGCACTAATGTAAGCAATGTTTCTTGTTTCTACTGCTGTGAGTCTGTAGAGTGGCTTGGCACTAGGATCCTTAACTCTCTTCTCTACTCTCTGTGATGTGTCAGGTTCTTGACTTCATTCTTTTATTAGATGAAAGTGATGTCTTGACAAGATATTGCATATTGGTGATTCCCCCCTTTTGTGACCTGGGGACCTCAGATTTTTACTCATGGAATAGGAGAATAATTATACTTTGGCTTGAATATGATATTGTTGTTGTTAGGTGCTGTCGAGTTTAGTACAACTCATAATAACACTATGAATAAAAGATCTGAGTCTTGTTCTATGCTGTGTCATCCTCACACTTCCTGACACACAAGAACCCATGAAAGCAGTCACCATGTCAATCCACCTGGTTGAGGGTCTTTCTCTCTGTTGTTGACTCTCCACCCTTCCCAGCATTATGTCCTCTCCAAGAAATAATGCCCTCCTAGCAACATGCCCAAAGTATGTGAGGTGAAGCCTCATCACTCTTGCCTTCATAGAGTACTCTGACCGCACCCTTTCCAAGACATACCTTTTTGTCCTTTTGTCTGTCCATGGGATGTTTAGTGCTCTTCTCCAGCACCATAGCTGACTGTCCAGCAAGTTTTCAGAGGCAGTTTACAGCCTCTGTAAACCTACTACCGGGTCAGTTATGATTTGATTCCAACATAACAAAAATGCATTATTATTAATTTGTTTTCATTATTAGGTGTTATGTCCTTAACAAAGGATTGGTCCTTCTTGATAATATGTCCAAAGTATATAAGAAAAATTCTCCTCATCCTTGCTTTCCTGGCTTACTCCCTCCAATACAGATGTTGTTGTTTTTTTTATTCTTCTGTTAGTTCATGGAGTAGTCAATATTCTTCACCTATTTAGGTAAATATGAAACTGGACAATGAATAAGAAAAATCTTAGCAGAATTTATGCCTTTTATTTACTATATACATAGATATCTAAAATAATCTAATCTACAGAACAGTGTCATTGATTTCACATGCAAGCAAGATTCTACTGAAGATTATCCAAAAACGATTAGAACAGCACATCAGCAGAGAATTTCTGGAAGTCCAGGCTGGGTTTAGAAGGAGTCGTGGTACTAGGGATATTGTTGCTGATGTTAGAGGGATCTTAGCTGAAAGCAGAGAATACCAGAAGAATGTCTATCTGTGTTTCATTGATTGTGCAAAGGCATTTGACTGTGTGGATCATAACAAACTGTGGCTGACTCTGAGAAGAATGGGACTCCCAGAACATTTAATTGTGCTAATGCGAAACCTATACTTGGACCAAGAGGCAGTAGTCAGAACAGAGCAGGGTAACACTGCATGGTTCAAAATTGGGAAGGGTGTACGCCAGGGATGCATTCTGTCTCCATACCTTTTTAGCATGTATGCAGAGCAGGTTATCTGAGAGGCTGGGCTCTATGAGGAGAATTGTGGCATCAGGATTGGTGGAAGATCTATTAACAATCTGTGTTATGCAGATGACACAACCCTGCTTGCTGAAACTGAGGAGGACCTCATGCACTTGCTGCGAAGGGTCAAGGACTGCAGCCTTCAGTATGGACTGAGGCTCAATGTCAAGAAGACAAAGATTCTCACCACTGGACCAATTGGCAGCGTCAGGATGGATGACGAAGAGATTGAGATTTTTCACAGCTTCAGTTTGCTCGGCTCCACAGTCAACACTCTTGGCACCAGCAGTCAGGAAATCAAAAAGCGTATCGAGATGGGAAAGTCTGCTGTTAGGGACCTATCTAAAGTACTCAGGAGCAACAGTGTCTCTCTGGAGACTAAGGTGCGCCTGATACAGGCCATGGTATTTGCAATCGCTTGTTATGCATCAGAGAGTTGGACAATGACTAGGGAGGACAGAAGGAGAGTGGATGCTTTTGAGCTGTGGTGCTGGAGAAGGGTACTGAATGTACCCTGGACTGCCAGGAAAACAAACGGATCTGTCTTGGAGAGGATTAAACCAAGCTACTCCTTGGAGGCAAGGATTCTGGGGCTTCGTCTGACATACTTTGGACATGTTGCCAGGAGGGACGGGTCCTTGGAGAGGGACATCATGCTTGGGAGGGTAGAGGGACAGCGCAGGAGGGGAAGATCCTTTATTCGATGGATTGATTCTGTGACTGGGGTAATCAGGATGGGTGTGTCAGAGGCAGTGTGGTTGGCGCAGGATAGAGCAGGGTTTAGGGCTGTTGTGCATAGGGTCGCTATGAGTTGCAAACGACTCAAGGCACATAACAACAACAACAACAACAATCTAATCTAATCTAATAGAATATAATAAATATAGATAAAGGTCTTTCTCAGTGGATAAAGATCTTTCTCAGTGGTTATTCAGCCCTCACATTCACATGAGACATTTGAGAAATCCATGTCTTGATTAAGTTAAAGTGAACCTACTCTTTAAACTGACGTCTTTGCTCTGTAGCATTTTGTAAAGGTTTTTCAGCAGAGTTCCCCAATACAATGCATTATTTAATTTCATGATTGCTGCTTCTGGAAGTATTGATTGTATATCCAAGTAAATGAAATCTTTGTGTCTTATCTACATTTCTTAGTGTGTTTCTTATGGGTCCAGTTGTAAATGTGTTTTTTGGTTTTTGTTGTTGTTGTTTGATGTGAGGTGTATGCATACTGAAGCCTATAATCAGTAAGAACTTCATCAGTAAAGTTTCAAATCTTCATCAAAAGATCTTCATCAGTCACACCTTCAAATCCTCTTCATTTTCTACAAGCATTGTTGTATCATCTGCATATTTTATGTAGTTATTCGGTCTTTCTTCAGTCCTGATCCCACATACTTATTCATCTAGTCCATATTTTCAGATTATTTGCTTACATATTCCTATGTCGTTGTTAAGTGCTGTTGAGTTGTAGATGACTCATAGAGACTGTATGAATGAAAGACCTGGACACTTGGATAAATGTCATCATTTCTTCAAGTTTCTGGAGGCAAGTTGTTTCAGAAGTGAATGCCACTCCTGCTTCCAAGCTTGTCTTAATCAGGAAGCTCTAGTAAACACTGTCCACCATGGATAACCACTATCTCATTTGACCTCTGTACAACAAGTGGACAGACAAGTGCTGTAACACTTAGAAGAATGTTTGACCAAAACCAGATAAAACCAGGCCTGAGTGCTGCAGAGTAAAATCACCCACCTTTGGCTTGGCAGCATAACTTTCTATTCACTAGCCAACAGAGCTCTCTGTTGTAGGTGGTGTTGTAAAATGCCTTCAAGTCATAGATGACCCATAGATGACCCTATGAACAAAATACCTGAACACTTGGATAACTTGCATCATTTCTCCAAGCTCATAGAGTTTCTGGGGGTGAGCTATTTTGAAAATGAATGCCACTCCTGCTTCCAAGCTTGTTATGGATTGCTATAGGCAAATTTTAAAATATTGTTGTTAATTAGTTAAACATTTTAAAGTCTTTTCTTCATCACTTAACTTTCTTCTAAAACAGATTGTTATTAAAAGGGAACTAGATAAGCAACAAGAACTAGCTTTTCTCCTGCCTCTTATACTAATGAACCATGTAATGAAATAGTCTTTCTACAAAAGAGTTTAGATTATATGATGACTATGAATAATATGATGGCTAGAAATGTAACCTTCTTGTAATTCTAATAAAGTGATTCATTATGCACTCTTTTGGAATTCTTTATTTTCCATTTTTATAAGTACAACTTTTACTAACACTAATATAAACTCTGAAAAGGAGGAAAAAGAATAAATTTGAGTAGCTTCTTATCTTAGGAAGTCCTTACTATGTTAGTTTTCTTTTTAAATTATATTATACTAGTGTTTAGTTGTTTGTGGGTTTTTTGGTAATTATAAAAAAAACCATCTTATTATGCATTAATTGAGAATATTTCTCCTCATTATTGTCTCAGCTGTGTGATTTGTTTTATGTTTGTGTTCCGGCTGAAATAAAAAACATGTTCTCTTCTGGGAATCTCATCTCATAAACTTAGATTGACCCACACCTATGAGAAGCAATAGTTTTTCTGTAGGTGAAAGGTGGACAGCTCAGCTAAATCCAGGAAAAAACCTTTATACCTTTTCACAAGACTTTAAGATCCCAGAAGATAAAGGAGGTCAAAAGTGGAAAGACCCTTGGTTAGATTTAAGAGTCTTTCTGATCATATCCTGTGCTCTCTGAAGGATTTATACAGCATTATATATGGAAGAAAGAAAGGCTCTCTGAGCCAAGAATTCCCAGTACTGTAGTTTATTTAAAAATATACTTTATGTTCACATTTGGAAGACTAATGGTTCTCCACCTTCTACATATTTGAAAATTCATAGAAAAATAATATGCAATTAGACATCATAGTCTATGTGTCTTTACTAATACCTAAAAATAAACTTTCTCTATACTGTCTTTCAGAAGGTTCTAGTGTTCCAATGAGTTATTAGCTCTAATGAAAGATTATACCAAAATCTTAACATAGTATCAGGAATATAGTATAGGAAGAATAAATATTACTAGTGTTATTATTGTTACTACACCTTGCTTTTTCAAAGATGGACAAATTAGAAGAATGTCATTTATCATAACCTTTTCTTCATTGTTAGATTATCAAAATTTCTGGAAAATTTTTTAAAAATTTGTATTATTAAATGTTTCTAAACTTACAACTTCTTTTCATGGAGTGAATTGGGAAAAAATTGAGGAAATATCAACCTAGAGATAATAGTCTAACATTAAACTATTTCAGTCAATTATGTATGTATTGATTTGCTTCACTGTTAATGTTCTAACCTACATTGCCCTAAAAACGGATACAAGGAAATGAGATAAAAATACTGGTATCTTTTCTAATTTAAAATGAGGAGATAGAACTAGCTAATGTACACAACCTAAGTCAAGACAGAACATGATGCGTAATAAAATGCTGACATGACTTGTTCTTTCTGTGTATGTGTGTGTGTGTGTGTGTGTGTGTGTGTGTGTGTGTGTGTGTAAAGTTGATAGTAGGTGGAATAGAGAATTTTGGACTAAAGAATATTTTATGAATATTGAGTTATTGTGTGAAAGGTTGGAATTTGAGTAAAACTTTAAGATTAGGAAATCCTCTGTTTGGCACAAATGGATAACTGTTAAACTACTGGCCAAAAAGTAATAAAAAGATTGGTAGTTCAAATCTTCCAAGAGAGGTCTCTGAAAAGAAAGAAACGTCTTGGTCTTGAAAACTCATGGAGCTCAGTTCCACTCTGAAGTATGTTCATGACTTGGATACTGTTTGATTACAATGAGTGTAATTTGTTTTTTAAAGACCAAGATGGCCACTGTAAATGAAGACATAGTTGTAGAAAAACATATCAAATTGCTGAAGAAAATATCATTAATAAACAATAGGGAACTGTATTATGAGAAAGAGAAAATGAGGTAGGAAAATGCTACTTTATGTGTATTACATTGAAAACAAGCATATTACTCTATAAACAATCATTGGATTGGAATTGGAAGTCATGGAAGTCAACAAGGACAATCAGTCTCATAACTTGAAAGAAGAGTGTGGGTAGTGGCTGTGCCAAGGCAAGGAAAGGAATGTTTCTTTCAGACCATAGTTGCCATGGTTACAGTGAAGATTAGAGGTACAATCATTCCATGTTATTTCTGGGTTTTCCCCTTTTCCTTTAGGTTATATTCTTCTTTTAAAAAAAATAAATTTACTGAAAGAACAAAGTTATAGGTTGTGAAAATATCCTTTCCATCCCTTCTATGCCCTATAACTACTGATGATTCAGTTTGTTTTGAATTCTTCCATGCCTGCTTTGTATATGTTAAGGGAATTGTGATGTGTGTCTTCCCAATTATAGGAATGTGTGACTTGTTAGGGAAATAAAATGAACCCATGTTTCCTGATATTTCTCCTGTATTTAGAACTAACACACTCCAAAATTACAAAAAAAGAATTATTATGATTTTTGCTAATACATTTATTGGTTTTCTTAATAGTTAAATATTCATGATTCTGAGATGTTACAGTATTTTAATTATGTTCCAGAAGCTTATTCTAGGCATGTAAGAATTTGTTATTTTACTCACTGATCTACATACTCTTTGAGCCACAAATTTTAATCCTGTATATCATGGAACTATTTCTGAACCAAATGTACTGTTGTACAGATTTGCATACTTATTCAGATAGCAGCGCCACACTCTTCAATAGTTGGTGCACTCAAAAATGTCTTTGGCTCTGTCAATACATGCATCCACTTTTACTATCCTCTTCTAGGATTTTCTTGGAAATTCATACCTCTATTTTTCTACATGAATTTTAGTATCATCTTGCCTGTAGTTAAAAAATAATTATAAGCTGGAGAACAGTATTAAGCAACCATGGACTGCCAAGAAAATAGCTCTGTCTTGCAGAGGATGAAACATTTCTCTTTGGAGGCAAGGATTTTGAAACTCCTATCACATACTTTGAGCATATGGCCAAGAGAGCCCAGTCCTTAGAAAAGGACATCATGCTCAAAAGAGTGGAAGGACAGTCCAGGAGCGGAAGACCCTGGATGAGATCGATTGACTGGGGTCAAGGAGTTAGAAATGTTGGAGTCAGTGAGACTGGCTCAGGAGAGGGGAGGGTCAGGCTATTGTACGTAAGGTCACTATGAGTCTCAGACAACTCAACAGCACATAACAATAATAACAGCAAATCCTTTTATTAAGTGTCATTATTACAACAGCATTAAGTTTATAGATTCATTCAGAACAGTGAATATTGTTATGATATTAAGACTTTGTATAAAAGAAAAGGATATCTTCATGCTTTTCATTTATCATTTTTTACATATAGGTATCGCACATTCTTATGTATTGTGTAATGAGTTATCTAATTTGTTATATGTGACTGTATAATGCATTCATTTCTAACTCTGTCAGGAAAGCAACTAGTAAGGCAATGTCTTAAAGGAAAATGGATTGCTCTAATTAAAGTGTACTTCATAGTGTAGTCCAGGGTGTGTTGTACAGCTAGCCAAAAGATTTCACATCTCTATCTGTTCGAATTCACCAGCAACTCTGAGGGAGAATCATGGGCAGTCTTCTTCTGTTACGATTTACAGTCTCAGTCAGAATCTACTCTGACAATGAGTTTGAGAAAAGAAACTCTTATTTGGAATGATAGTTTGGGGAGAAGGGAATCTCCTCTAAATACATTAATAAGTATATTCAAGCTATGATTTCTATTTGACATCTCATTTTGTTTATTTTTGTTGTTATGTGCCCTCGAGTCACCTGTAACTCATAGTGACGTTATATACAATAGCTCTGAATTATGATCTATCCTGAGCCAGTCTCATTGTCTCTGACACACCTACCCTCATTACTCCAGTTATTATGTCAATTCATCTCATCTGGGGTCTTCCTCTCCTGCTCTGTCTATCCTTCCACCCTTCCAAGCATGATGTCATTCTCCAAGGATTTCACTGTCCTTCAACCCTTCCAAGCATGATGTGTTTCTCTAAAACTTTTCCTCCTGGCCATGTGCTTAAAGTATGTGACATGAGCTCCAAAATCCTTGCCACCGAGGAGCAGCGTGGTTTCACTCATCTCCAGGATAAACCTGTCTGTTCTTTTGGCAGTTCATAGTATGTTCAGTACTCTTCTCCAACACGATAACTCAAAGGTAGAATTTCTTCTCTCAACCCTAGTCATTGTCCAGCTCTCTGATAGTAAGCAAGTAATTGTGAAGATGCAATGTGGGAAAAGTAGCCAAGAACTACCCAAAAATAGTCTCTACTTTCACATTATTGAGTGACTAGAGCAGTGTTTGTATAGATAAAATAGTGTAAGAAGATAGACACAAATTTCTTACTACAGAGTTTATAACAATCAGAACTTTTCTTCTTCTTGTGTGAATTAGTTGTTTTTCACTAAACTGATATTTATCAAACACCTACCACATGCCAGTTGCTGTGCTAGGGCTGAAGCAAAGTTTGAGAAAAAAAAATCTGATGAATATTTCACATTGTAAAGCATATCTCATAGGTTTAAATATAATTACCTAAGTTTGAAAAGTAGGCTAAATGACTAATTCCATTTCATCACAGAGCTCTCTTACTGACAAAAATTTTACATTCCAAGAGGAGAGGTTCTTTGGGATGTGTATTTAGTTTGTTTTAGGGGAGGGTTAGGTTATATTTGTTTTTGATTTTTTGCTTACTATTTACAATTAATTATAACAAATTCTACAAATTACTTACCAACTGGAGAAAAATGTAAAATAGAAGGTGGTATTTTGTCTGCCAAAATGTGATAGTCCCTGGGGCTGTCAGAAAAGCCAATGTCAGATGGATCTTGGCTGATTGCAGAGAATACCAAAAATAATGTCTATATCTGTGTTTCATTGACTATGCAAAGGCATTTGACTGTGTGGATCGCAACAAATTATGACTAAACTTGAGAAGAATTAGAATCTCTGAACACTTGATTGTGCTCCTGCAAACCCTATACTTGGACTTGGAAGCAGTTGTCCTACTAGAGCAAGGAAACATTACATGATTTAAAATTAGATAAAAGGTGTGTCAGGGATGTATTCTGTCCCCATACCTTTTCCATTTATATGCAGAACAGATCATTTGAAAGGCTGGACTTTATGAGGAGAAATGTGACATCAAAGTTGGAGGAAGACTCATCAACAACCAGTGTTATGCCAATGACACAACATTGTTTGCCAAAACTGAGGAGAACCTGAAATATTTGCTGCACAAAGTCAAGGACTGTAGTCTTCAATATGAATTGAAGCTCAATATAAAAAAAAAACAAACAACAAAGATTCTCACTATTGGGCCAATTGACAGCACCATGACAGATGGAGAGAGGTTAACAATTTCAGCTTGCTTGGTTCCACTATCAACACTCTTGGTATAGGCAGTTAGGAAATCAGAGATGAACTGCATTAGGAAAATCCGCTGTCAGAGATCTCTCCAGAATACAAAAGAACAATGATGCCAGTCTAGAGATCAAGGTGTGTCTGATATAGGCCATGATCTTCACAATTACTTGCTATGCATCAAAGAATTGGAAAATGACCAAAGACTACAGAAGAAGATTCGATGTGGTGCTTGTGAAGGGTATTGAACATATCATGGACTTCCAAGAAAACAAACAAGTCTGTCTTGGTAGTGTTAAATCATGTTGCTCTTTGGAGGCAAGTATTTTAAAGCTCCATCTCATATACTTTGTGTATGTGTCCTTGAAGGACCAGTCCTTGGAAAAAGAACATCATGCTTGGAAAGGTGGAGGGACAGCACAGGAGAGAGATACCTTGGATGAAAAAGATTGACAGAGTAACTGGGGTGTGTTAAAGTCAAGGAGATTGGCTCAGGATTTGGCAAGGTGTTCAAAACTATTGTGCAAAGTGTCACTGTAAGTCATAGGCTACTCGACAAACCCATAGCAACAACAAAGTATGAAAAGAAGCTGAGCTGCAATTCCAAAGGGTTGTGGTTAAAATCCATCAGCTGCTCTGCGAAGGAAGGATGGACAATCTCCTCTGTGTGATTTATTGTCTCAGAAAACCTGCTGAGTGGGTTCAGAATCAATGGCACACAAGAACAAAACAGAATCATAGAGGGTATGATATTATTCCCGAGTAAGATCTTAAATTATTTTACATTTAACTTAACAAAAAATGCGTCTTGGTTGTGTTATTTCAATTTCTTCTGATAATGATACTCTCAATCTGTTCACCTAGTAAGTAAAAATTGCACTTCCAACACAAAGACAGGTGGTTTGAAATCCACCTTGAGAAAGAAGAGTAATTCTTCCTGTGTGATTTAGCCTCTAAAAACCCAGTAGAGGGTGGGCTGTAGGTTCATTCCCACACTATGGCATGGAATCATAGCAACAGGACAGAGTAAAATTCCCTGTAGTGTTTCTTATGCTACAATCTATATAGGACCAAATTTTTCTGCTGTGGAACCTCTGTTGGTTTCAAATTGTCAAACCTTCAGTTACTACTGAAGTGCTTAACCACTGTGCAACCAAGACTACTTCTTGAGCATCTGCGTCACCATTTTTCAAATAATCAGCTATATCTAATATGATTCTAATTTTCTTTAAAAAAATGGGCATATCAGTGAGCATTGGGCACAATACAAATAAAAATATTTGGCTTTCATTTTTGTATTCTCAGTCAGAAAAGTTTGAAAACAAGTGGTTTAAGCATCTTTTGCTACAATCTATTACCAGATAGTGGTAAGCATATGATTTGACAGTTAAAGCTAAGAACTGCTAAATGGCTATTCCCAGTGTGCTCTGATGACCTAGTAGGTAGGGAATTGCACTGTTAACTCAAAGGCAGATGATTTGAATCCATCAGCTGCTCCAGAGAAAAATATGGGAAATCTCTCATGTTATTTACAGCCTCAGAAATCCTACTGAGTTGTCTATAATCAGTTCCAGCACAATGGCCATGAACAACAACAATCCAGTGTCCAAGTATTCAGAGGAAGCAGATATTCAACAAGTAGCTAAAACAATTGCACTTTTACCTACATCCTTGCTTTTTCTTTAAATGGACGCGTGTCACTATAGCCTGAGTCCTTTACTGTAAGACTATCCGCCAGCCGTTTTCTAGTCCTGGTTTTTATGCTGTGCTTACCACAGAAATAGAAGAAAGGGCTTTAGAAATTGATTCCTAATTCACCTGACAATCAGATCTAAACCTAGGTCAAGAAGTTCTGAAATGTTCAATAGAGGAATAAAAACTGAAAGAAATGCTATTCTGTGATTAAGATGAAAAAAATGTTAGTGCTTATCTGTGTTTTATATTCAATGCACATAGTGTAAAATATTCTACCTTATTTCACTTTCCTAATGTATTCTTGAAGTTCAAGTGGTATTTGGCCCTCTTCAATATGGATAGCTCTGTGTAATACTATATATATATATATATACTCAGGATTTTGAAATGAAAATGTGTTATGAATTTGATTATAAAAATAACATCCAAATACATTGAATCTTTACAACATATTCCATCAAATTATTATTCATAATTGTGACAAAGGATTTTCATTTTAGGCAGGAAAAAAAGAAACTTTTACTCAAATAATTCCATGCTGAGATAACCTTTCAGTTGGAAATATCTATCAGCCTACAAAATGTGTTTTAAAGGCCAGTTTAAGGTTGTTGGCTGTCCTTGATGGAATTTGACCATTGTGATCTGTAGAGTTTTCTGTGATCTGTCACCAGACCCTCTTCTAGACATATCTTTGTTTGCAAGCTCCCATGAAGGTTGCCAAGCTTCCCAGCAATATACAACCTCCACCAGCAGAGGAGCAGCTGCACAAAAGGTCCATTAGCCAGGAGGTGAGTCAGGGCTCCTGCATATGAAGGCAAGAATCCTACTACTCACTCATAATCACTGCCTCCAAGTAGCTTAAGGTAGTTGTTGTTTGGTGCCATTGAGTGGAGTTCAACTCATAGCAACTATATGTACAACAGAACAAAGCCCTGCTCAATCATGCCCTATCTTTGCAATCTCTGCTACACTTAAACCCATTGTTTCAGTTCTTGTGTCAGTCCATCTTGTTGAGGGTTTTCTTTTCTTTTCACAGACTCTACTTTTCAAGGCATACTGTTCTTCTCAAGGGACTGGTATTGAGTTCGTTTGTTACCAAATATGTCAAACATTTATAAATTCAAGTAAGAGAGACAAAGTTTAGATTCTCTTAAATAAAAACGTGCGCGTGTGTGTAAGTGTGTGTGTGCAAAATAGTGACTCAAACCCAAGGTGAGACATGATAGGTACAAGTGGGTGAAGTTAATGCCCACAGCATCTGAATTATTCTCATAGGTTCTTCATTTAACAGTTTCTTCCTTTATCTAACCGCCTCCTGTTCCCGACCCACGGACACACAGGTACCACCTCTAAAGACAGCCTTGGTGTGACACAGGTGGGGGCGTTTCCTTCAGGACTGTTAGGATATAGTATCATCAGAACTTTTCATTTCCCTTGACTGGAAGATATTGTACTCAAGAGTGATTTCTTTCTTTCTGTATCACCCACATCTGCACTACATCCTCAACAAGTTCCCGCTTAGAAGTGGCCAGAGGAAGTGTCCTACGCACCTTCGGTGTTTAGAGGGTAGAGCAGTAAGGGCTGGTCGAGTGCGCCGTAATGTGCACTCTCTGTAGGAGTGATAGTGGGTTTCGCTCATCCCCAAAAGGGTCAGCAAATTGAAGAGCTATTAAATTTGCTATAATGGCCCCAATTGAGCTTTCCGTTCTTTTCTCCTCTCTCCTACAGTAGAATTTAACTCAATGATAGGAGCTGGGCTTAAGAATGTTTTTAGGGCAATTGCAAGTAAAAGCTTTCCCAGGGCAAAGAAATAATGAGCTCGAAGCCCAAGAGACATTGTTTTAGTGGAACTATTTTCTCTGTAAACTACTGATTTCAGAGTTCCAAGTCGGGGTTGGTGGTGGCGGGGGGAAGAGGAAAAATGTTGAGAAAGAAATGTATTTCTCTGAGCTTTGTAGGGTTTTTTATGTACATGTCTCAATGTATAGCTGGGGCTTTTGCACTGTATTTCTTATATTGATCTAAAAGTCATTGCTACTTAGGATCTAATTCCCAGATGAGTTGCATAAGTATCACCTCAGGAGCCAGCCTAAATTCAGAATCTCTGACCCTACCTCATGCCTTCTTAATCAGACTGCACAGTACTAATAGACCACCAGTTGATCTACATGAACATAAAGTAAAAAACAAAACAACAACAAAATAACACAAACCCACACCCAACAACCCCACCCTATCCTAAGTGTCATCCTCTTTCTATTAAAATATTTGTGGAACTGAGTAGCTAGTAAAATTCTACAACTAGACTAAAAGGGAAGGATTAGTACTTTAGAATTTTTTGCCACTAATTACCAGTTGGTCTTCAGATGTTATTACTGATTTTATTTCTACCAGCAGGATATTAGAAGGTCTCTTCACTTGTGTTTTGTGATACAGATTTTTATTTCTCAAATTGTGATAGTTACATTTTGAATTCATAGGATATTTACAAGATTTAATTACTATGAAGTGACATGAATCTCTAATTTTCTTGATTCTTATATAGTTACCCAGTTTTCATAGGGTCAGTAAATTATTGAGTTTCTTTTTTGTACTCAATTAAATTTCTGTGTTTACTCAATTTTTATGACAATGCTTAGAACTCAACACTCTTTTCATGAATATCTATCCATTCTTATATCAGTAACATAATATATTAATTTAAATGGTTTTATTTATGTTTGAATGTGTGGTTTTAGTAGACAACTTGTTAATTTTAAATTGTATCCCAGTCACTCTTATGATCTCAAGTGTAACATAAATGCTTACAGTACTTTACAAATGTTCTCAGGGCAATCTTTTCCAGTGTGATTTACTGTTTCTGAAAACTAGCTGGAGGGTCAACTATTCTGACTAGACAGTACTCAACAACGTAAGAAATATACATGTAAAAGAGGCTAACCATTTCATTCCACTTCTTTTACAGACATAAATATTACAGAAAAATAATACTTGATCCTAACACTTAAGGAGCTAATATTGAGCTCACTTTGGCTTAATGATACCAAAGGCAATCTGTACAAATCCATTATCTGTTCCCAGGAGAAAGATGAGTAATCTCCTCACATTAGATTTACTGCCTCTGAAAACCCACTGGAGGGTCAGCTCCAACTTGCACACTACAGCAACATTGTCAAAACTGCTAGTCTCTATTTATACCACTTGAATAGTAAAACATTTAGGTTAGTCGACTGTAAAGTCACTGGAGACTGCCTATTTATAAGTTATTGGTCACTGGTAATTCTTTTTCTTGCTAGTGAGCTATTTTCTTTATTTTGTTTAACCATAACACTTGTAATTCTAAACAACAACAATAAAAAAAATGTTTTCTTAGTACGGGACTTTTCTGGCCATCTGGCACCCTATGGAACTCTTTGTACATATAAGTAGCAATTGGTGAGCAAAAACGTAGGTGCTTGATTAAAGTGTCTCCTATCAGTCTTAGTTTGGCTGTTGTCTTCCAAGTCTATCCTACCTTATTTTGATGATTTATCATCACGTGATTAAACGAGATTCTAAGACACAGTATGTTAGAAAGGATACATCATGAATGGTTGGACTTGTGCAGCCATGTAAGTATAGACATTAGTTTTATGCCTATTTCAAAATAAAGACTAGAATAAATGGAAATGTGGTTTGTTTAGGTAGAATAAACATCATTTAGCTTCTCAGACACACACAAACAGATGTTCTTCGAAATCTGTTCAAACCAAGATTCTCTTTAACACTTGACCAGCTAATTTAATCTGTTTTTTTTCTATAATTATATTTTATTAATTTTCATAAACATTTACAGAGATTTTGGGCTTCCATTCATTCATTGTTGCACTATTCTCTCTACCCTCCTCCCAGTTTGTTCTTGTCCAAATGCCACAGTGCTTGTCAAAGCCAGTTCTGATTAATCTTCTTTGTCAGTGTGTCCTTTGCCATTCCCTATCACGCCTCCCTGAGAGAGACTTCACCCTGAGTCATAAGGAAAAGGGGATGGTGTATTCTCTTAGCTACTTCCTGCTGAAAAGGGACGCTGTGGGTTTCAGGGTGAAGATCTTCTCTCACTACTCTAAAGGGCCCCTTTGGCAGTAGGAAACACATAGACTATTATGGAGATTGATTTTGGAATTTAGATGCACTCTTATTGATTGTGCTTGGCTGTACATGTTCATATCCTTGAAGATGTATCATGGGGGTGTTGCAACCTAGAAGACACAAATTTGACTAACAAGTTATAAGTACATGAGTCCAAAAATTATGGAAAAGTAAAAGAAAAGATTCTTTCATTGTTTTACAAACCCTCCCCCAGGTCCCCTCCACCATGTAGCCCTCGCTCTAGTCTCCTGTGATGACAGAAATACCCAGTTATATCTCTCTTTTAGACGGTTCTCTCCCTCCTCTGTTTCAGTGCAGTATACATTATTGAACCCATCTTACTCAGTGTCTCCCTAACCCCAAGGACAGTCCCATTCTACAACAGTGGCATCATGTAATATTTGTCCTTTTGTGACTGGGATATTTCACTCAGCATAATGTTCTCCAGAGTCAACCATTAATCTGTTATTTCACTGTTGTTGCCCAGGTAGGGAAAAAGTCCTTACAGGGATAATTCTTATTTTTTTAATCTTGGAAAAATCTTTGGTGTCTTGGTGGGAGAAATAAATATCTTTGTGTTAATATAATGCTGAATCTCATAAAATAAAAAAAAACCCTATCTTACTGTTCTTATTGTTGTTGTGTACCATTGAGTGATAACTGACCCATAGCTTTCCCTCCAGCAGGTTTCAGAGAAAGATAATTTAAAAGGAGGAGATTATCCATCTTTCTCCCACAGAGGAGCTGGTAGATTTGAACCATGTGCCTTCAGGGTGGGATGAAGTCTCTTTGATTTATTTTTAGCATAGATAATCATTTTTTGTATGTAGGTAAATGTAAAGAAAATTTTCATTATTATTTTAAATTATTTTGAGAAGTATTTGAGTCTTTTCTTTTAAACAAAATGTCTACCATTATGGAAAAATCTACTCTATGGCATGGAATCTTCCATGTATTTGATCAAGAGAGATTCAATGAAATGTTTAAATGGATTTTCCTTCACAGATATTTGTAAGTGGCTTAATTTCCCAAAATTTTTCAGAGCATGTGTCAATGGTGTCATGAGGATTGGTGTCACCCAGTGTGAAGATTCCTGGTATCATACCACCCATGTACACCTCTTCTCACACCAGACCATGAATAATTCTTAACAATGTTTATTATACCCTTTTTATTATAACTTTTGACCATAAAATCTTATTGCTGTTGGAGTTAAGTTCCAACTATGACTCAAAGCAATTCTATGAACAATAGATCAGAATAATCTTAATAATATGTGGTAAATATATTTGTAAATCTCTAAAATGTAAAACTTCTTAGATTATATGCATAATAGCAACAAAATTATTTGTAAAAAATGTCCACATTTCATTAAATTTTCCTTTTCCTCTAATTACTACTTCATTTTCAAATGAAGTTATTGATATCGGTTCACAAGAACAAATGACCACATTATTGTAGCTAAATCACACACACACACACACACACACACACACGACAAAATCAGCAGCCACGAACACAGCAGTACTAGCAAAACAGCAGCATATGCTTGTGGCACATACAAAGGAAACCACATGATTTGAAGTATCATTGTGGTAGAATAATAATGATAGTTCTCCGTGGAGCACATTAGAATGCTCTGAAGAAATAGGATAGAGATTTAGCTTGGCATGTTTATTGATACATGTAAGCTGGGTTTACCAAAAATGGGTTTGTTCTTAATAAGGAACTACAGCAATATTTTCATAAAAAGTAATAAATGGCTGCCAAAACAATACACATTCAGACAAAACATTTCTAGGCAGTCATTTTGCTGTAACCCTTTAAGACTGTGTCGTCCAGAGAAGTAGCCCTTCCCTTACGCCCTCCCTGCCCAATGATGCCACCTGTCTCCACACCACCTTTATTCATTTAAAAGATTCTTGCTGTTGATAATGCATTCTATATTTACAGTTAAAAAAACAATGTGCCAAGCAATCTGGTTTGCAGCTAGCCATTTAACTTGACATTTTATAAAACATGGACATTTGAGGCCACCCTCTTTTCTGTTTATTTTGAACTAATACGTGCATCTTACATGATGGATATGCATGATGTGAAAGTAAAAATACTTTCAGAATTAACTGACATAAAATCATGTCAAGAAGTTGCAAATGTCAAGAACCAATGTTAATGAATGAAGAATTTCAAAATTCTCTGAAGGCATTGGCAAAAAATAGGCCCCTGGGAATTTATGGAATGCCAATTGGCATAATTCAACAGATAAATCCTTGGACGTACTCACCAGATTGTGCCAAGAAATTTAGAGGAAACCTACCTGAAGTAGGAAGTCCTAATTGCTTTAGGACTCACCTAGCTCTGGTTTGATCTCATACACATAACCAAAGAAGATCCCTTTCTCCAAAGGCAGCCACAGTTACAGATACAAGGAACAGGACTTCTACTCTTAGTTGCAAGGGTACAATTTGATCTATAATATTAACTCTTATCCATATGTAAAAAAAAATTCTAAAAATTAATTTTTACCAATTAATGAACTTAAGTTGTATTTTCCCAGTGTTATCTATTGTTGTTGTGGGGTGCCCTTGAGTCAAGTACACCTCATGGAAACCCTGTAAACAGCCGACCTAAACCCTGCCCTATCCCGTGCCATCCTCATCATCTCTGACACACGAGATCCCATTGCTATAGTCATTGTGCCAATCCTTCTCATTGGGGTCTTCCTGTCCTACACTGATTCTCTATCTTTCAAGTATGATGTTGCTTTCCAAGGAGTAGCCTCGCCTACCTATATGTCCAAAATAAGAAAGATGAAGGCTAAATAAAATATGTTTTTAAATATATATGTCCTTTGGTGGAGAAATTATAACTTCATCTCAATGTACAGATATGTGGTATTAGATTGCATAGTGACAAACTAGTGCATGCTGTCAAAGATAGAATTGATAGCACTCGTTTCAAATGCATTGAAACCAGCAGTAACAAGATTAGAAAATAAAAGCAAACAAAATTATATATCCTAAGTTTGCAGCAAGAAAAATGGTGGTTACTTGTGATTTATTTTAAGACATACGTTTTAATCTTCAAGTTTATATACATATTGCATCTTCATTTAGAGATTATAAATGCTGTTTTGGATCAAATGGAGAGGAAAATAGACTAATATCATTGTGTGTGTGTGTGTGTGTGTGTGTGATTTTAGCTTTTTCTTAAGCCTACGATCATGATGAGTTCTACCTTGGAGCAGTTCCGAGTGCTGACTGTGCCCTGAGTTCAAGATATTTTTGTTCAAATAGGGTAGGAAATCATAAGTCACTTGTGCCTTCTTCCAAAACTGCCCCATAGGAAATGATGGCCCAAGGAAATGAGAAATGAACAAAAAGATTCTATGCAGTTTGTGCTTTTGATTTTCTCAGCTTCTTCTTTTTTTATTTTATTACTTTTTAATTTTAGTATATTTTTTCCTGAGAACAGTTGACTTTCAAATATTTTAAGACTGTGATTTTTTTTAGATTTTATTGTAATAATTTTCATGAACATTTACAGATATTTTGGATTTCCATTAATTCATTGTTGCACTTTTCTCCCTGCCCAGCCCTCTCCCCTGTCCCCCCCACCCCAGTTCGCTCCTCTCTTTGAAAAGTAAAAGAAAAATTATTTCTTTGATATACAGTCCCCCCGCACCCCTCCCACCTCCACAAGTACACTCCACTATGCAACCTTAATTGTGGACTCTTGTGATAACCATGATACCCTATCATACATCGCTTTTAAATTATTCTTTCCCTCATCTGTCTCAATGCAGTATACGCAATTTATCCAGTTTTTCTCAGTCTTACCCCAACACTGATATCAGTCCCATTTTACAGCAGTGGCACCATGTACTATTTGTCCTTTTGCAACTGAGATATTTCACTCAGCATAATGTCCTCCAGGGTCGCCCATTTTGAATAATACTGCATGAGTTCCTTGTTTTTCAATGCAGCGTAGTATTCCATTGTGTGAATATACCACAGCTTCTCTATCCATTCGTTTGTTGATGGGTCCCTGGGTTGTTTCCAACTCCTTGCTTTTGTGAACAGAGCTGCGATAAACATGGGTGTGCATATATATGCTTGGATATCAGTTATGGTCTCTTTGGGATATATTCCCAGTAGTGGAATTGCTGGGTCAAATGTAGAGAAACTGGAACTCTTATTCACTGTTGGTGGGAGTGTACAATGGTGCAACCACTGTGGAAGGCAATATGGCACTTTCTCAAAAAGTTGCAAATAGAGATACCATTTGACCCAGCTTCTTTCTGTACGTTTCTAACCTTTTCCTGGAGAAATTTGTGGGGTGGTTGTTGCTCTTTCTAGCTTCCCTGAAAACACAATGGATCAAATAAACAATCAAATAAATGAGTAAAAACCTAAAGTAATACGCAAATTCATTCAAATCGATCCTCCAAACAAATCTGGCTTGGCTGAAGTGTAACTCGGGCGGGCGCTCTGGGCAGCCAGGCTGGTAAAACTGCTATCACGGATTTCAAGCTTGTTGTCAGAAAGAGCCAGTCAAGATGCCAGGAAAGGCAGCCCATCAGAGAAAGAGAGGAAGATTCCCAAAAAGGTGAACCGACAAAGTGACTGTCAACAATAGGCTTGAGCCAAACAGAGGTTATGAGTAGGGCCCATGATAGGGCAGTGTTTCTGATCTATTTTTCATAGGGCTTGAAGGCACCTAATACCAACAATGAAAATACATAGTGAATTATCACATTTCTGGGTGATATTTTAATAATAGTAAACGTCTGAATTTTGAGAGATTTGAGGTCTCAGCATTCCGATGGGATACATTTTGGGGTGATCAAGGGCTCATTGGTATCCTTCCCAGGCTCCAATAGGGTGATTTATTTGTTGTTGTTGTTGTTGTTGTTGTTATGTGCCGTCAAGTCGCTTGCGACTCATAGCGACCCTATGTAAAACAGCCCTAAACTCTGCTCTGTCCTGTGCCTATCGCACTGTCTCTGACGCTCCCATCCCGATTATCCCAGTCACTGAATCAATCCACCTCATAGAGGGCCTTCCTCTCCTGCGCTGTCCCTCCACCCTCCCAAGCATGATGTCCTTCTCCAAGGACTGGTCTCTCCTCACAACATGTCCAAAGTATGTTAGATGGAGCCTCAGAATCCTTGCGTCCAAGGAGCCACCCGTTTTAACCCTTTCCAGGACAAATCTGTTTGTTTTCCTAGCAGTCCATGGTATTCTCAATACTCTTCTCCAGCACCAGAGCTCAAAGGCATCAATTCTCCTTCTATCCTCCTTGGTCATTGTCCAACTCTCTGATGCATAACAAGTGATTTATTTGTTAGGGGGGAAAAAAACAAACAAAACAGCTAAGAAATATGTGGTCAAATTTCTCCTGCCTACCTGAACCCCTTTTCTAGGTTGCTGCTTCTTTTAACCCAAGAGCCAATCTAATTAGAGACAGAGTGAAAAATAACTTTTTGTGTGTTCCCCAAACAATGCCTGTTGACATGTATCCCATATGACCTTGTATTTCATTCATATACATTGTGTTTTATGCAATCATTCCTATGCATTATGTTTTGTAAAATGAATCACCACTGATGTATGACCACAATTAGTTCTTCTGTTCAGGTCCCCACTGGATGTTTCCTAATTACTTCAACCCCGTCCCTCAAACTCTATTACACATTCCCCCCCCAAGACCCCTCCTCTTCCCCTTTGAACTTTTAAAAACATTAATTATCCTTCTACAATTATAGTCTTATGCAGTATTTATTTTTATGAGACTGAGTGAGTTTCCTCAGCATAATGCTCTCCAGCCTCTCCCATATAATGTCTTTTTCAAAATCATTGCTCCTGAATGTCATTTTTTTAGTTATTTGAATTAGAATATTGTTTCCAAACTAATAATAAATATGCAAAGTTGTATATGAAAAAAATAATTTCTTTAGCCCTCTTCTATTATTTTATTCTTGAGTTTTCTCCAGATATGTTACAGGCAAACTATATATTAAATACAAGTGCAGGTAACCTCTGGCTAACATAGCTACATGAAACATTTTGTGTGCACTTCATTTTTTATGGCCATCCTTTGGAAAATAATAGAAAGAAGGCATATTTAGTAGTGTCCTCAGTTTATGCTGCATATAGCAGCTAAATAGGACTCAGAATCGTACCCAAGCACATCGTGGCGTGATCTTCATTTCATCCACAAGAGGCTCCATCTCTCATTGGCAGGTCAGAGAAGACTCAGCCAAGAATGAATGTTGTTTATGCTCCAATAAAACATAATCTAAATAGATGAGAGTCAAGGCCCCTATAAACTTTACTGAATGATTCTCAGTTACTTAAATTATCTGATGTTTTGAAAGTAGTCAACTTGAAAGGACAGGAAGTCAACAATATGTCACAGAGAAGTGGCCATGAAGAAAATGGAAATGGCTTTGAGAATATAAACAAGTAGAGAAGGAAGTGTCCTTCCACCACATAGCAGGTGCAAGAATCCATGTAGGGTACTCAGGCCCCTGCACTTTGTCATTCATTCCGAGCCACAGTCTGTCTGACCTACAACTCTGAATAAGGCGTGCACTCTATGGTACCTTTGGAAGCAGGAGTGGCATCCACTTCCAAAAAAAGCTTACCTCAAGAAACTCTATGAACTTGGAGAATAGATGAAAGTTTTGTGTTTGAGACTTTCTTTCTTAGGTTCGCTATGGGTCGTCTATGACTCTATGACACTTAACAACAACTATTGCACCTAGACCTCTGCTACAAAGGTTGTAGGCTGTTAAGGAATAGTGGAAATATGGGAGACAACTCCAAGCAAATAGATGGGTATAGGTGTCTGATCCAAGAATTTTGCAGCAGTTCGTCCACTGTTGAGTTTATAGACAGGAGGAGCAGTGAAAAAAAGGAGTAGAATTGTCGTTTCAAAACTGTAATTTATGAACAACTTGTGTTGGAAAATCAAGATACCTTATTACATATTCAAAATGAAACAAAGAAAGGAAAATGTATGGCATTTAGAAATCAGAAACATATCACAGAAACTTGGCAACCTATCTCATATGTGCATGTAATTGATATGATAATGGCTCCACTGGTTACACACAGGACATTATAGACCATTAAACACTGATGATCTTTCAAAGCATCCAGTTTGACCTGAGTTGCCAATAAAACTTCTGAATCACCTAGCACTTGGAGAAACCATTTGTAGATGCTAACTAGAGATTCAGAACAAGAAAGTTGCAATGGAAATGAGACAGTGTTCCGGGGAGTTTTCTCTAGGACTTTCTAACTTTTCAGATTTTGCTGTTGTTGTTGTCATTAAGTGCTATTGAATCAAGTGAGACTCAGAGCACTACTGTAACTACAGATCTGAACCTTGATCTGTTTTGCACCATCCTCACAAACTCTGATTTACTCAAACCTATTGTCATAGTCACTGTATCAATTCTTGAGAGTCAGTCTTGCTGAAGGTCTTCCGACCTTTCTCTGTCCTCTACCCTCCCAGCAAGAACTGACTCCTGATAACATGCCCAAAGTATATGAGACAAAGTTTCATCACACTTGCCTCTAAGGAATGTTTTAGTTGAAATTCCTCAAAGGTGGGCTTGTTTGTTCTTTTGGCAGTTCATGGGATATTCAGCACTCTTTACCAATATCATAATTCAAAGGTATCACTTCTTCTTTTGCCATCCTTCTGCATTGTCGAGTTTCAGACAAATCACATGTTAGGAAGAAAGACTGAAGCCCTACTCCAGATCTACTGAATTAGGAACTCTTATTTTAATAGGCTTTCCAGATGATTCTTATTGTTTTTTAGTGCCCTAGCCACTGGTTCGATAGGCAGCATCATGATGGTGAAGAGATTGAGATTGTTAATTTTAATTTCCTTGGTTTTCCTCTTAACAGCAACAGCCAAGAAATCAAAAGATGAACCACATTTGGAAAATCTGCTGTCAGGGACTTCTCCAGAGTACTGAAGCTCAATGATGACACTAAGGTGCACCTGATCCAGGCCATGGCCTTTGCAATTGCGTGCTATGCATCGGAAAGCTGGACAATGACTAGGGGTGATAGAAGAAGAATTACTGCTTTTCAGCTGTGGTGCTGGAGACAAGTATTGAATATAGAATAGACTGCTAAGAGAACAAACAGGTTCATTCTGGAGAGGGTGAAACCTGGCTGTTCCTTTAAAGCAAGGATTCAGAAGTTCCATCTGACATAGTTTGGGCATGTTGCAAGGAGGACACGTCCTTGGAGAGAGATATCATGCTTGGTAGGGGGGTGGGGGCAGTGCAAGAGAGGAAGACCCTTGATGAGATGGATTGACTCAGTGACTGGGGTAATGGGGATAGATGTGTCAGAGACAATAAGTGTGTGCAGGATAGAGCAAGATTCAGAGCTGGTGTGCATAGGGTAGCTATGAGTTGCAGGCAACTTGATGACACATAAAAACAACAACAAATTCGACTCTAACTCTTAGTGACACTATGAGCATAAATTAAAAC
This sequence comes from Elephantulus edwardii, assembly GCF_000299155.1. Classification (NCBI taxonomy): domain Eukaryota; kingdom Metazoa; phylum Chordata; class Mammalia; order Macroscelidea; family Macroscelididae; genus Elephantulus; species Elephantulus edwardii. Next base: position 4,879,290 of record NW_006399752.1, on the reverse strand, counting down.
CTTGCCCTACCCTGTGAAATCCTCACAGTAGTCTCCACGCTCAAGTCCATTGTTGTAATCATGATGTTCATCTGTTTCTGTGGAGGCTTCCCTTGTCTAAGCATGTTGTCTTTTCTCAAAGAACTGGTTCCTCCTTATACTGTGCCCAAAGCTTATGATAGGAAGTCTCACCATCCTTGCCTCAGAGGAACATTCTGGTTCCACCTCCTGCAAAACAGATTTCTTTGTTCTTTTGACAGTTCATGGAATATTCAATATTCTTCCCTAACACCACAATTCAGAAATACCAATTCTTCTTTTGTCTTTTTTATTCCCTGTCCAATCGTTCACGTGATTCTAAGATATGCAAAAGTTAGATAGACTGCTAGTATTGACCATACCACCTGAGATTTTGGTATATAGGTTCGTTGCAAATAACAATTATTCCCTGGATCCAGAAGCCTCCACAGTGAGTGAAAAGTTTCAAGGGTTAACAAGCATTTATGCAGTAGCATGAAGTACAGAATTATCTTTAATGATTAAATTGGCTGCAGCACCCCCCTTGTATAGAATATTTCTTTAATAAAATCATCTGGAGTACTTTAAAAACATCCACAACTAAGTTTCATCCCCAGAGTTCTGAATCATCTGGTGGGTGGTGAGGCTATGTACTTTAAGAAACACTCAAGGTCCTTCCAGTCAGCAGTTATATCTCAGAATTTCTGTGTCAGAGGTTGACTTACTAACCTTCTCCCACCAGGATCCTATGAGAAAAGGCAAAGAAAACATTTTTTTGACAGCAAAAGTATAGGGAGTTGTATTTTAAAATACATGAAAAGTTATTCTTGGGTTGTATAGAATTTGTGATACTTCCTGTATAGAATGACATTAATAAAGGACCTTATTTAACTTAAATGGTGGAATAGCATAAATATTTCAGTGAGATAAGGGGGTTACAATCAGGTATCCTTATTAAATTATTTTCAACTCTAAAGAATTCTGGAACCATCTAATTAAATTTCCCCCCATTTTTAAAGGCATTCCTACTTTTAACATCCTCTATTTTATTCCTGAGTTCTTTCTTCCAATTATTGTGTTCACCTCAAGCACCTTCTACCATCATAAAATGTTGGGAGTTTTAAAAAAATTATTCAGTATCCAATTACTTCAACTTTTAAAAAAAGTATTTCCTAAGCAATTCTTCTGGGGGTTTAAGATGACTTTCATAGTTGTGTAATGATTTCTCCAAATTATTAAAAACAAATAGCTGCTAAACTTCTACAGTGTTTCAGGCACTAGTTTTAAGTTATCAGAGTATATTATGAAACAGATCATATAAAGATTGTACCTTTGAGGAAATTTTATTCCACAGTGGTAAGGGACAAATAATAACCAACCAATTTTAAGAATATAGATTAAAATATATAACAAAACAAAATAGTTGCTGTCAAGTTGATTTCATTACATGGTGGCCCCATGTGTGTCAGAGTAGAACACAGTGACCCCATATGTTCCCCTTAGTGTTTTCAGAGGTTGATTTTTTTCTCCCTAGAAATAACTCACTAGGTCTTTAGTCTCAGGTGTCCCTGGGTGACCTTGCCCACCAACCTTTCAGTTATTATCCAAGCATGTGAATTATTTGTGCCATCCAGAGACCTCTGACAAACAAACAAAATCAGACCTTCACCTTTGACTGAGTTCTGATTAAAGTGACCAGAGCGTTCCTGAGGAACTTTAAAGAACTTTAAAGTCCTGTCTTTAAAGAAGGACACTTTTATTTTACAGAGCAGTAGATGTATTTGAACTGCCAGCCTTTTGGGTTGTAGCCTGATATGCTCCCCATTATGCCTGCACAGCTCATTGAGAATATAAATTATTCTGGAAAATACAGAGCATGGTTGTTGTTGTTATAGCCTGTTAAGTTGAAACCAACTCATCTCTCAACTTCTAGTGGGTTTTCAGAGGCTGTAAATGACACTAGAGGAGACTGCCTATCATTCTTCTGTAGAGTGGCTGATCAATTGAAATCACGTGTCTTTGTGTTGACAGCATGACCTTTTAACCTCTAAGCCACCGAAACTCCCTCAGAGTATGGTTAGAAAAGAGAAAATAAAATAAAGCAGTGGAATCCCAGAACCTATACTTGGAACCTAAAGTGGACTGCAAAACCTGTACTTGGACCAGGAAACAGTTTTCAGAACAGAGCAAGAAAACACTGTGTGGTTCCAGATCAAGGAAGGAGTGCATCAGTGAGGCATCCTATCTCCATACTTTCTCAATTTATATGCAGAACAGGTCCTTCCTCAGGTTGGACTTTATGAGGAGAAATATGGCATTAGGTTTGGAGGAAGACTCATCAACAACCTATGTTATGCAGATGACACAACCTTGCCCACAGAAACAAAGGAGGACCACAAGTGTTTGCTGCAGAAGGTAAGTATCAAGAAGACAAAGATTCTCACCACTGGGCCAACTGCTAGCACCATGATAGATGGAGAAGAGGTTGAAGGTGTTAACAATTACAGCTTGCTCAGCTCCACAGTCAACATTCCTGGCACCCGCAATCAATGATCTGTGGAAGGCTACTGTCAGGAACCTTTCAAATGTGCTGAAGAGCAATGATATCAGTCTATACACTGAGGTGCACCTAATCATCAGAGAGCTAGATAGTGACCAAAGATTATAGAAGAATTCATTCCTTTGAGTTGTAGTGCTGAAGAAGAGTATTGAAAATACTATGGACAACAGAGAGCATATAGGTTTATCCACAAGAGGGTGAAACCAAGCTACTCCTTGGAGACAAGGATTTTTTTTAATATTTTTTTTTATTTTATTTTCTTATTTTTGTGTGAGTGTACCATCAAATCAGATCTGACTGGTACAGGAAGAGATTGTCCCTCCTTCCCCGGCAGAGCATCTGGTGGATTCGAACCGTGCGCCTCTTGGATTGTAGTTGCAGCTCCTTACCACCAGGCCACCAGAGCTCCCCAGAGACAAGGATTACATACTTTGGGCACATGGCCAGAAGGGACCAATCCCTGGAGAAAGATATCACACTTGGAAACGTGGAGAGACATGCAGGAGAGGAAGACCCCAGATAAGATAGATTGACACAGTAACTGGGATAACTGGGGTAGATGTGTTGGAGACTGTGAAACTGGCTTGGGATAGAGCGGAACAGAGTAATTGTACATAAAGTCACTATGAGTTGCAGGTAATTCAATGACACATGACAACAAGAGTGGAAATTGGTGGTACAGATTGTTCTGTGTACCCTCATAAAATTCCTAGGGAGTTTGCATGAGCAATCATTTGGTTAATTGTAAACACTATAAATCCAAGGTCCTTAAAAGGAAGGATCCCAGGGCCTACTACTATATTTTAGCTCTAACTAATTGCAACCATCATTGGGTTTTTGAGAAAACACCACTGGGCTTTTGAGGCTGTAAAATCTTTACAGAAGGACATCACCCATTTTTCTCCTACAAAATTGCTGGTAGATTTGAACCACTGATCTTTCATGTCACAACATATAATATACTAGATCACCAAAGTGCAGGGATAGGGAATAGGGGTTTCAAACAGGATAGTCATAGAAGATTTCATAGAGAAAGAAACATTTGAGTTAACATTGAAGGATGTGCAATTATTTAAAGGCTATTTCATAATACCACATTTGACAGAAGATTGTATAATAAATGAAAAGTTAGGTTTTCTAAAAAAAAAACAAACCCTGCTTCTATAATTAAACTGGACTGTTCTACTTTCAACTTTCACCCTGTGTCATGTTAATATACATTGTTAGCAGATGACATTTCTGGCTTGGGATGACATTCATGCTTATTTATGTTCCATAGCACATTTTATAAATCACAAAGTTTACAGGTCTGCTAACTTCATTGTCATTGTTGGTACCTCTGTATGCATTTCCAGTTGCCTTGCAACACGGATATTTGTATGTCACAGCATTCCAAGTTTCCATAAATCCACTGCTCTGTGTGTGTGTGTGTGGGGGGGTGTTTTAGTCATGCACCCTGCTGTGTATGTAATGAGACCTGCATCACAACCAATTAGACACCTGCAGTAGAGTCACTCTGTGCCCCCAAGTGCTCATTTCTACTGCTCCCACCTTACAGCAAGCCAACACTGTTATTTCCCTAGAATCTTGCTGCTGCACTGGGCCTTTGGCTTAAATAGATTTTTGCAATATTAGGTATGGAAAGCACTTTCAAACTTAAAGATGTTAATTAATTAATTAATTCTCCAAATAGATATGAGTAAATGTGGTGAAGAAAATTTGTGAGTGTTTTCCACGTACAAGGAATGCTATTGGAGTAACTTTCATGCACTTTAACGATCCTCCCTCAATTTTAGATATCTTTAGGGAGTTATTGTGATTAGATTTGGGGGACCAATTATATCTTATAGCACTTAAGATCAAGTGGAATTTGCACAAGTTGTAAGTGATAGAACTAAATTATTGGTCAGAAGTGTATATATGAAACATTTGAAATAAATCTTGCTGTAAGTTCAGTAATTAGAAGTGTTCCATTAGAGAGGCACTCTAAACTAAGGAAAATAATGTAAAATCACCTTTAGGGCAGAATAGTTTAATTTCTGTTTCTTGTTTATTTGTTGTAGAAACTAATGATCTCCAGATCACACCCAGAGGAATTCTGATCTTTGTTCCCAGCACTGACTTATTTTTTGCTTCCCAGATTTATACCCCAAAGCGCTTCAAGCAGCAACTTCTATAATAACACCCTTCATCAAAAGTGTTACTCATTCTTGTCACTAAAGATTTAAAAGGGAGAAAACACGAATGTACAGGCTTTACTCCATTCCTTTTCCTTCTAATCCATCCCATGTTATTTCTCCTGAATAACCTCTAGCTTGTTTTATGATATTCTTGTTGTGATTTGCCCCCAAGTCAACTACAATTTATGGCCCTGTGAACAACAAATCTGAGCCTTAAGCCCATCTGCACAATCCTCATCTCTGCAATACTTGGGTTTATTGTTACAGTCATTGTGTCAGTCCATGTTACTGAGGGTCTTCCCCTTTTTCTCTCACCTTTCAAAGCATGACACCCTCTTTTTTCAAGGATTCTTTTTGTTGTTGCTATTGTTATCTGCCATCAACTCGACTACGACTCATTGTAACCCTATGTACATTAGCTCTGAACCTTGCTCTAGCCTTAACCAATCTTGCTGTCTCTGGCACACCTACCCTCATTACCCCAGTTATTGTGTCAATCAAGCTCATCTAATGTCTTCCTTTCTTGCGCTGTCCCTCAACGCTTCCAAGCGTGATATGCTTCTCCCAGAGACTAGTCCGCCCTGGCTACATGCCCAAAGTATGTGAGATGGAACCTCAAAGTCCTTGTGTCCAAGGAGCAGCCTGGTTTCACCCTCTCCAGGACACACCCATTAGTTCTCTTGCAGTCCATGGTATGTTCGGTTATCTTCTCCAGCACCACAACTCAGAGGCATCAATTCTTCCTCTGTCATCCTTGGTCATTGTTGAGCTTCTTTGATGCACAGCAAATAATTATGAAAACCATGGCCTGGATCAGGTATACCTTAGTCTCTAGACTGATATCCTTGCTCTCCAGCACTTTGGAGAGGTCCAAGGACTGGTCTCTCCTAACTGCATGCCCAAAATATGTGAGACAAAGCTTAACTGACCTTGCTTCCACAAAACACCATGGTGACATTTTATATAAAAAAAATGTGTCCATTCTTTTGGCAGTCATGAGATATGTGATAGATACTCTTCACCAACTCTATACCTCAACTATACTGATTTCTTTATCTGTTATTCTTCATCACTGTTCAACTTTCAGATGCATAACAAATAACTGAAAAAGACCATGGCTTGCATCAGATGCACCTTAGTCTTTAAACTGACATAATTTCTCCTTAAAATGCTGGAGGGGTCCATGACAGCAGATTTACCCAGTGCAATACAACTTTTGATGTCTTGACTACTGAGGCCAAGATTGTTGTTTATGGATCCAAATCCATAATTAAGTTGTTGACACCTTAAATATTTTCTTCATCTATCAATGTTGCCTATTGGTCTAGTGGTGAGGACTTTTGTCTTCTCGATCTTGAGATGTAATCCATATTGAAGTCTGTAGTCTTTGTTCAACTGTAGTAAATGGTTCAAGTCCTCTTTTCTTTCCACAAACAAGGCTGGTTAAGTCATCTGAATAATACAGGTTGGGGATGAGTCTTCTTCCAATCTTGACGCCACATTTCTCTTCATAAAGTACAACTTCGTGAATGATTTGCTCAGCATATAGATTGTCTAGACAGGAAGAAAGGACAGTGCACATCTGTGTTGGTTTTAAACCTTGCAGTGTTTCCTTGCTCTGTTTGCACAACAGGTTCTTGGCCTAAGTATAGATTTCACAAGAGCAAAATCAAGTGTTCTGGGATTTCCATTTTTCTGAATTTTAACGGTAATTTGTTATGAACCACATAGTCAACTGCCTTTGCATAGTCAATTAATACAAATAGACATTTTTCTGGTATTCTTTGCTTTTATCCAGGATCAATCTGACATCAGCATTGATATCCCTAGTGACATGGTCCCTTCTAAACCCAGTTGAATTTCTAGCAGTTTTTTGTCAATATACTGTAGACACTATTCATCAATACCACAATACAAAAGCATCAATTTTTCTTTTGTCTTCTTTCTTCATTGTCTAGTTGTCAGATACTTAGAAATGAATTAAAAACAGCAAGGCTTGTATCATATGCTCCTTAGTCTTGAAACAGTCATCTTTGCTTTTTAGAACTTTAAAAAGGTCCTTGACAGCAGATTTTCCTATTGCAATGTCTTGATTTGTTGACTGCTGCTATTTTATATGTTGATAGTGAATCTGAGTAAAATCAAATATTTTGACATCTTCAGTATTTTCTCAGTCAGTCTTGATGTTGCCTAATGGTCCAGGACAAGGGATTTTTATTTTCCTAATGGTCAGGGACATAGAGTTTTCAGAGGCCTGCTGATTTGGAATTGGATGGCCAGTCCTTCTTCCTATTGTGTCTTAATCTGAATGTTCAGATTTAGAGAAGTATCCAACAGGTAAGCATGCAAGCAAGATTCTGCGGAAGATTATCCAAAAATGACTGGAACCGCACATCAGCAGAGAACTGCCAGAAGTCCAGACTGAGTTTAGAAAGGGTCATGGTACTAGGAATATTGTAGTTAATGTTAGATGGATCTTGGCTGAAAGCAGGGAGCACCAGAGGAATGTCTATTTGTGCTTCACTGATTATGCAAAGGCGTTTGACTATGTGGACCATAACAAACTGTGGCTGACTCTGAGAAGAATGGGAATCCCAGAACACTTGATCGTGCTAATGCACAACCTATACTTGAACCAAAAGACAGTTGTCAAAACAGAGCAAGGAAACACTGCATGTTTCAAAATCGGGAAGGTCGTACACCATGGATGTGTCCTGTCTCCATACCTTTTCAACATGTATGTAGAACAGATCATCCGGGAGGCTGGGCTCTATGAGAATAAATGCAGCATCAGGATTGGTGGAATATCTATCAATAATCCGTGTTATGCAGATGACACAACCCTGCTTGCTGAAACTGAGGAGAACCTCAGAAGCACTTTCTGCAGAGGGTCAGGGACTCCAGCTTTCTATATGGATTGAGGCACAATGTCAAGAAGACAAAAATTCTCACCACTGGACCAGTTGGCAGCATCAGGATGGATGGTGAAGAGATTGAGATTGTTCACAGCTTTAGTCTGCTTGGCTCCACAATCAACACTCTTGGCACCAGCAGCCAGGAAATTAAAAGACGTATTGCAATGGGAAAGTCTGCTGTTAGGGACCTCTCTAAAGTACTAAAGAGCAATGATGTCTCTCTGGAGACTAAGGTGTGTCTGGTACAGGCCGTGGTCTTTGCAATCATTTGTTATGTGTCAGAGAGTTGGACAATGACTAGAGAGAATAGAAGGAAAATTGATGCCTTTGAGCTTTGGTGTTGGAGAAGAGTATTGAGAGTACCATGGTCTGCTAAGAGAATAAACAGATTCATCCTGTAGAGGGTTAAACCAGGCTGCTCCTTGGAGGCAAGGATTCTGAGGCTTTGTCTGACATGCTTTGATCATGTTGTAAGGAGAGACTGGTCCTTGGAGAAGGACATCATGCTTGGGAGGGTGGAGGGCAAGTGCAGGAGGGTAAGACCCTCTATGAGGTGGATTGATTCAGTGACTGGGATAATCAGGATGAGTGTGTCGGAGACAGTGAGATTGGCACAGGACAGAACAGAGTTTAGGGCTGTTGTACATGGGGTCGCTATGAGTCGCAAGTGACTAGATGGCACATAACAGCAACAACAACAACAATGGTCAGGTGTTAGCCATATTTACAGTTGCAGTCTTTGATCTTCTTCAATAGCATTTCAATTCTTTTTCCCTCTCTGCAAACAAGATTATGTCATTTGCATAATGTAGGTTGTTGATATGTTTCCCTCCAATCTTGATGCCACATTTTTCTTTATATACTATGGTTTCCTTAAATTTTGTATTGCATACAGTTTGAATAGGTATGCAGAAAGGATGTACACTGATACACACCTTCCCTGGTGTTAAATCATACAATATTCCAACTATTTGGACCACAGTTTCTTCATCTAGATATAGGCTTTGCAGAACACAATTAAGTGTTCTGGGAATCCTGTTCTTCTCAATGTTATCTATAGTTTGTTATTATTCTCAATCATCAATTGCATTTGTATAGTCCTTAAAACATAGTAATATTTTTTCTACTGTTCTCTGTTTATAATCAAGATTCATCAGACATCAGTGATGATATCTTTCAAGGCGTGGCCTCTTCTGAATCCAATTTTAATTTCTGGCAGTTCTCTGTTGATGAAATGTTCCATCCATTTAAAAAACAATCTTCAGCATTATTTTATTTGCATGTAATATTAATGATATTGTTTAATAATTTCCCAACTCTATTGGATTGCCTTTATTTGTTTGAAATCAAATCAATTCTTGATCTTTTCCAGTCAGTTGACCTGGTAGTTAGTTGTCTTTTAAATCTCTTGGCATGGATGCAATTAGCATAACCAGAGCTTTATCTTTTGTTGAAATGTTATATTAGAAGAGAAATAATAATACTGTATATGTTTCTGGGTTTTTAAAATACCAGTTGTTGTTGTTGTTATGTGCTGTCAAGTCACAGTGATCCTATGTACTACAGCTCTGAAGCCTGACCTATTCTGAGCCAGTCTCAAAGATTCTGACATCCTACTCTTATTACTCTAGTTACTGTAAAAAAGGAAATATAGATTGGCATTTTCAAAGTGCTAAATTAAAACTGTCTTATTGTATTCTCTTGTACTTCCAAGAAAGAGAATTTTAACATATGCTATATTCCATCTAAAATTTCTTTTTTATAAATATTTTTGAGAGATGCAAACAATTCTTGATTCAAAATGATTTAAACATTCATGGTTAATTTCGTATATTTTTATATTCTTAAAAATTTTAAGAGAGGAGCTTAGAGATAAATATACTCAAACAACATTTGTTTTAGACATCCAATAAAATGTACACTTAGGATTTATTCTGTTAAAAATTTATATTATATCATAAAAGCCAACTTTTTATTTTTAAAGAACTAGTTTATTTTATGATGGTATTATATTAATGACTTTATCTGTGGAAGCAGGCAAAAATTCTCTTTGTACATTTTGTTGAGCTAGCCATATTTGTATAATTGGCAATATATAAGAGTTCATAAACCCCAAGTTGTTACTATAATAATCAATGAAGTCTGTAGTAAAAACATAATAAAAAGAGGCATAGTACTTCAAGTTATACTGTAAAACAGATTTTCCTCCCTCATCTCAAACTGAAAAAAGAATCACACACAAAACCCCTCAAAATCATGACCACTGAGTTGGCGCTAACATAATTCACCCTTCCTTGGGTTCTTGGGGAGTTAAATCACACTGAAGGAAAATGCCCATCTTTCTCCCCAGTTTCTGTTGGTAATATTAAAGACCAACTCAGGTTTTCAATACCCTGAAAATTTGGGTTAACAGTCCAATTCCCTCTAAGTATGCCACTAGAGCTCCCTTAGTCTCAAAAACTCAAACTTACTCTCTGCAAGTAAGAACTGATTCATAGCTGATACTCAAGCGGTGTTTCAAATGTAAAACAAAAGGAAGAAGGTTGTCCATCTTTATCCCATGGAGCTGTTGATTCAGACCTTTTGTTGGAAGTACAACTCCTTGTCTTATAGCCCACTAGAGCTTGTCCATGTCCTGATCCATAACCTTCCTATTCATATTCATTCTCCTAGTAGTGTTATTCATTATAGTTATTGATTGCCATAGAGTTGATCATGACTCACAGCGACTCTATGAACAAAAGATCTGAAGCCTTTCTATAACTATCATCATTTCTCAAAGTTCATAAAGTTTCCCGAAGCATGTTTAGGAAGTGGATGCCACTGATTCTTGCTGCCGCAATTCTTGACTGCTTTGGTTAAATCAAAGAAAGAGATAAAGGATGAATGGGCTTCAATATGTCATCACTTGAGTTAATTGATCCATGACATTTAGACCTTTGTGATTCAGGATACTCGAGACTATGTCCTAAACGTTGTTTTTATTAGATGTCATTGAGTTTTCTAGGACACCCAGAAAATTTATGAACAGCTCAGAAATTTGTTTTATCCTATACCATTCTTCTGATCTCTGATATGCTCAAGCTCATTGTTACAGTCACTGTATCAGTTTAGTTTGTGGACAGTCTTTCTTTCTTTCACTGACAGTCCACCTTTACAAGCATAATGCCTTTTTCTAAGGACTACTCCCTCCTGACTACAGTCCCAAACTATGATAAGAAGCTTCACCATCCTTACCACAAAGGAGCACTCTTGTTGCATCTCTTCTATGACACACTTGCTTGTTCTTTCGGCAATTCATGGAGTATTCAATAATTTGGTACTTTTCTCCAATATCACTCTCAAATATATCTAATCTCCCATGTTATTCATTGTCTAACTTTTGCATGTATAGGAAGCAATTGAAAAAATGCTGTGTCTTGGATCAAGTGTATCTTAATCTTTAAACTGACATCCTTGCTCTTCAGCACGTTGAAGAGGTATTTGACAATGTATTTTCCCAATGCAATTCATCTTTCAATTTCTTGACTTTTTTGTGACTTTGGGTGTTGATTGTAGATCCAAGTATAATTAAATCATCAACATCTTCAATAATTTCTCTAGCTATCATTATTTTGCCTATTAGTCCAGTGGTGAAGATTTTTCATTTCCTGATGTGGAAATGTAATCTACATTGAAGGATGCAGTCTTTGTTCTTCTGTAGCAAATGCTTCAAATCCACTTCACTTTCTGCAAGCAAGGTTGTGTCATTTCCATAATGCAGACTGTTGATGAGTCTTCCTCCAATCCTAACAATATATACTTCTTCATATAGTTCAGCTTCTTGAATTGTTGGCTTGGTATACAAATTGAATTGGCATGGGTTAAGGATACAATCATTTCTGTGATTTTAAGCCATGCATTATTCCCTTGTTCTGTTTATACAGCAGCTTCCTGGTCTTGGTATAGGTTTTGCATACGCACAACTAAGTGTTCTAGGATTTCCACTCTTCTCAATGCTTTCAATAATTTTCAATGATGCTCACATTCAAATGCATTTACATAGTCAATAAAACACAGATAAGTGTCTTTCTGGTATTCTTTGCTCTCAGTCAAAATCTGTCTGATGCCAGCAGTGCCAGGGTGCCATGGTCTCTTCTGACTCCAACTTGATTTAATAGCTGGCATATTCCTGTCAATGAATTGTTCTCGCCATTTTTGAGTACTGCTAATTCAGCAAATATTGAGGGATTTTTAAAGAAAGTATTTTCTTCTTAAAACGAGAACTACCAGAACCAACTCTTGTTATTTGTTATAGAGTTGAAACTGATTTATAGCAGCTGACCCTCCAGCAGGTTTTCAGAGGCTACAAACTGTATGGGAAAAGAACTTTCTCTTAAGGAGCTGAATTTGGATTTAAATTATGTGCCTTTAGATTTGTAGCAGAAGTTCATTCAGAGCTTCCTGGGACCAATTTGACTGTCATAACTGACAACAATAACAACAACAATAAAAAGAGTTTATCACATCACATAGACACAGACAACTGTTGAAAATCAAGTTGGGAAACAAAGAATAGAGAATGAAGTAAGATCACACTTTGTTAACCAACATCAAGAATGAAATCAATATGTTGAGCAAAATTATTTGTAGAGGTAGGACAAACAGCTCAAAAAGACAAAGAGCAAGAAAGAATGTGAGAGAGACAAGTTCTGAACAAAATATGAGTGAGTACCAAAATGCAGGGATTGTCTTGAGGTTCTTAGTCGACTGGATTGGACAGTGAACAAAGATGAGAATTTACTGGAATATCTCTTAGTAAAGCATATTCCAATGAAGAGGGACAAACAAGGATTTTAAAAACTTTCATGTAGACCTGAAATTCTAAGTAGTGAGAAAACCACACATATTGCACTACTGATTCTTGATATATTTGGAGAAGCAACAACTAGAAATCAGAATCTCAAATTTGAGGCATAGAAATTATAACTTTACAGCACTCTTGGAAAAATGTTGCTGTAGCTAAGCAACTTCAATTCAAGTAAGCACAATAATCCTTGCAGATTTTGAAAGTTTTATGCAAGATCCTGATTTCTGTGTGAAATAAGAATGGCTTCAATGTTAAAGGATGAATAAATATCTAAAAAGATTAATTTCATATGTAAAAACAGTTCTTAAATTTAAATAACAGGTTTGAGAGTCAGTAATCCTATTTATAATTCAATGAAAAAGGATAACAGAAGAATTACTCTCTTTGAGTAGTGTTAGAGTACCCAGTAGTGTTAGAGTCCCAAGGACTGCCCAGGGAGCGAACAAGTATGTTTTGGAGCAAGTACAACCAGGGTACTTCTTAGAGGCAAGATTGATGAAAATTAACCTCATATACTTTGGACATAATTGTTAAGGGAGAAACCAGCATACATACAGAATGTTGTAGTTGTTGTTATGTCCCACCAAGTCAGAACTGACTTATAGTTGACCTTCCAGGGGAATTTTCTAAAATTGATACCCACCCATAACTGAACCTGCCAAAGGCTTTTAGAATCTGTAAATTGCATGGGAGGAGATTCTCCATCTTTCTCCCATGAAGCTGCTGGGAGATTTGAACCATGTTCCTTTGGGAAGGGAGTGCAATTCCTTGCCAATAAGTCACTAGCTCACTTATTGTTGTGTATTGTAGAGTCAGGCCAAGCCACAGTTGACCCTCCAGTAGATTTTCAGAGGCAATAAATCACAAAGGGGTATATTCTCCATGTTTCTCCAAGGGAGCGGCTGGTATATTCAAAACAGGTTCTTTTAAGTTGTCAGCACAATTCCTTATGACTAAGTTATCAGGGTTCCCTACAAGTGCACTAGTGCCTAACATATGATTATTTATGCCTTCCACTTCATTTCTGACAACTCCAAACTGTCTTAGATTCATAACTTGTACATTTCATATTCTAGTTATTGAAAAATATTTATAGCTGTTTCTTCCAATTTTGAGTCATTCAATATCAATAAATTAAGGTTTCAGAAGAAAAAAAAAGAAAGAAAGTGCAACTCCAAAAACTGCTCCTAAGAGGCAAGATCAGTGAAGCTTCGTTTCACATACTTTGGATACGTTATTAGAAGGGGCCAGTCCTTAGAAAGGGACATAATGCTTGTAAAAAGGGAGGGTCCGCCGAAGTGAGGAAGATTCTCCACCAGATGGATTGACACACTGTGGCAATGGTTTCAAGTGTGTAAGAGATGACGAGGATGACACAGGATTAGGCTGAATTCAGAGCTGTTGTTCACAGTCACTGTGAGTCATACTAAATCTATAGAATATAGCAACAATAACAAAATAACTAAAGATTCTTAGAACATAATAATTATTTTTAAACCCAAAACCTTACTTTCAGTTTCCAATTGTTCATTGATGGTATGTAAGAAGATGAGTTCAACTATATAGAATATAGAAATAAATTAAGTACAAGTGTAAACTATTTACTTTAGATCTTATGACCTCATTAAATATACCTATTTTTCCTCTATAATTTTTAAAGTATATTTTTTGAATGTTCTACCTTGATAAATCATAGGATCTAAAAATTAAGTTATACTCCTTTCCAAGCTATAATCCCAATATTCCTTTTCATTTCATTATTGAATTGGTTAGAATCATTGTTGTTGTTGTTGTTGTTGTTATGTGTCACGAGTTGCTTGCGAATCATAGCGACCCTATGTACAACAGCCCTAAACCCTTCTCTATCCTGTGCCAATCACACTGCCTCTGACACACCCATCCTGATTACCCCAGTCACCAAATCAATCCACCTCATAGAGGGTCTTCCCCTCCTGTGTTGTCCCTCCACCTTGATGTCCCTCTCCAAGGACCTGTCCCTCCTTACAACATGTCCAAAGTATGTCAGACGAAGCCCCAGAATCCTTGCCTCCAAGGAGTAGCCTGGTTTAAGCCTCTCCAGGATGAATCTGTTTGTTTTCTTGGCAGTCCATGGTACATTCAATACTCCTCCAGCACCACAGCTCAAAGGCATCAATTCTCCCTCTAGCCTCCCTAGTCATTGTCCAACTCTCTGATGCATAACAACTGATTGTGAAGACCATAGCCTGTATCACACACACCTTAGTCTCCAGAGGTACACCGTTGCTCTATAATATCAAACAGAATTGGTAAAAATAGCCTTCCTTTCTTTGTTCTCAGTGTTAGGAGAAAGGCATTCCATTTTTTACCCTTAAATATCATGTTTCCTTCAGGTTTTTGTTTGTTTTGATAATATTTTTATATTAATTGTCATTTGTTGTAAATTATTTTTATGAAAGTATGTTGAATTTTGTCAAATTTCCCTCCATATTTGCTAAAATGGTCATGTTTTAAATTATTTGCTAATAATGTGTCATAATTATTTGCACTCACTTCCCTAAAAAATTGTATCATTTACCTTCGTTTCTAGCACAACACCAGGAGTGAAACAAGTAATTAATAACTAACAGTTCAGTGACCACTACATGTATGCTACATGTATTGTAGGTATGGCAATGCTGGAATTCTCTAGGTGACAGTCTTTCCTTTCCCTGTCTCTAAATTCAGTTCTTGTTTATACAATATATTTGGGGTTTCAGAATTTCCTTTTTAAAAGAATTCATCATGACAAAGTGGACTTCATAACAGGTATGCAAGTATGGTTCTACATAAGAAAATCAATGTCATTTATCATATAAACAAAGCAAAGAACAAAAACCACATGATCCTATCAGTTGATGCAGAAAAGGACTTTGACAAAATCCAACACCTTTTCCTGATTAAAACAGTCAATAAAATATCATTAGAGGGAAATTTCTCCAACATAATAAAGAGTATATGCACAAACCCAAGAGCCAATATTGTTGTCAATGGAGAGAGATTAAAGGCATTCCCTTTAAGAATAAGAACTAGGAAAGATTACCCTCTATCACCTCTCCTATTCAATATTGTATTGGAAATCTCAGTGATAGCAATAAGACAAGAGAAGGAAATAAGAGGTATTCAAATTGCAAAGAGGAATTAAAATGATCTCTCTATGCAAATATGATAGTATACTTAGAAAACCCTAAAGACTCAGCAAGAAAACTACTGGGCATAGTTGACCAATTCAGCAAAGTGGCAAGATACAAGATCAACATACAAAAATCAGTTGGGTTTCTCTAAAGTGACAAAGAGAATACAGAGCTGGAGCTAAGAAAAACTATCCTTCAGAATAGCTAATCACAAAATTAAATACTTTGGAATAAATCTAACCAGAAGAAAAAAGGATCTATTCAATGAAAATTACAAAACTTTACTACAAAAAACATAAAGAGACCAGGAGAAATGGAAGAATATATCTTGCCCATGGATAGGAAGATTCAATATTGTGAAAATTACAGTACCACCAAAGGCAATTTACACATTCAATGCAATTCCAATACAAATACCAATTCCATTCTTCAACGACATGGAAAAGGCAATTTCCAATTTCAGTAAAAATGGAAAGAGGCCCAGAATAAAAAAGGTGCTCCTTAAAAAGAGAAACAAGATAGGAGCCATCTGATGCCCTGATCTCAAATCCTACTACACTCTACACTGCCATGGTGGTCAAGACAGCATGGTACTGGTACAATGACAGACACATAGATCAATGGAATAGAATTGAGAACCCAGAAATAAGCCCATATACCTATGGTCAACTGATTTTGACAAGGAGATAAAATTCGTTAAATGGGGAAGCAAAAACATTTCTAACAAATGGTGTTGGAAAAATTGGAAAACTAACTGTAGAAAACACAGGCAAGATCCACACCTCACTCCATAAAAAAAACCAAAAAAAACAAACCAACCAACAAACAGAAAAAACCAAACACAAAAAACCCACAGCTCAAAGTGGATCAAGGACAACTAAAACCAAGGACTATAAACTTCATTAGAGAAATGCTTGGAAGAACTCTAGAAGCCTTAAACCGCAGCATAAACATCTTCCAAGTGTTCTGAAAAACCTACACCAGGAGTGGATAAAATAGATGAATGGGACCTTCTTAGAATCAAATCCCTATGCACATCCAAAATCTTCTCCAACAGGGTCAAAAGAGAAGCCACAGACTGGGGAAAATTATTCGGTAATGACATGTCTGATACGGGACTTATATTTAGAATTTGTAAAATACTCAAGCACAAGATAGAAAACAACCCAATTGCAAAATTGGCACATGATATGAACAGATACTTCACCAAAGAAGACATTCAGATGGCCAACAAACACATGAAGAAATGTTCAAAATTTCTAGCTTTAAGAGAGATGCAAATCAAAACAACTGTGAGATATCGTCTCACCCCAATAAAAATAGCAAATTTTAACAGAACAGCAAACAATAAACGCTGGTGAGGTTGCAGAGAAACTGGAAACCTTGGCTTTACATTTGTGGTTCTGAAGGAACTCAATGGTTGCTCTACATGCTCAGCTTCCTTTTAGTTCATTAATTTTAAAAAGATGCCTAAACCAGATGGCTGGTTGGAACTGAGTGTGGGTTGGAAGCTTATTGTTGGAGTCAATGAGAGACTGATGTTTGGGTTGGGGGGTTTAAAATTCATTTGGGCCCACAGGAATGTGGCCCTCGGGCCTACTGTTAATTGTGTTTGAAATGAACATTTTTCCTATGTGGGACAGCAGTTTCCTGTCATTTCACTGTATTGAGGTAATTTGGAATTGCTGTGCACTGAACAGTTTGACAGTGGTGGCATCAAATGCCGTAATGTTTACACATGGTTGACAACAATTGGTAGAGCTTACAGATTAATACAGACTTGGAAATAGGAGTGGCATCCGCTTCTTAAACATGCCTGTGGAAACTATAAGAACTTTGAGAAAGGATGGTAGTTATAGAACATGGCTAAGGTCTTTTGTTTGTAGGGTTGCTACTTGACAACACTTAACAACAACAACAATAACAACAATTTATATCTCCAGGCCCTTGTCTCCATTTTAGAGTTGGGTAAGTGGCTGGTCTCTGTAAAATGTTGCTCTTGTTTTCATTGAGTATCTGTGTGAATTATGTGGTTGTTTTTTATTTAAGCCACTTGTTTAGAGTCAACAAGACCTTCAGAGGGCCCTTATGTTTAAAAGTGGGCCAAAGGGATTATTTTTTAATCCTTTGTTACTTTATTTTGGAAGAACATTCTTCTAAGTCATTCCGCACTCTGGTCAATTTGCTGTGCTGAGGTAATTTGGGTTAGCTGTGATGTTGAACTTTGTGTTATTGGGATCTCAGTACATAATGGAAGAACTATGCCAAACACCATAATGGCTACCCATCGTGGGCAGTGTTTGGTAAAGCTTCCAGATTGACTAAGGTTTGGAAGGAGGAATGGCATCCACTTACAAAAACACATGCCTCTGGAAACTATGAACTTGGAGAAACGACAATAGTTCTAGAAATCGGGCCTGAGGTTCTAGTGTTATTTTATTTTGGAGGAATGTTCTTCTAAATTGTATAGCACTCCTCAGTCAATTTACTGCACTGAGGTTATCTGGGTTTGCAGTGATCTCATTCACAGCATTGTGCTATTGGGAGGTCAAATGTCATAAAGGCTGCCCATCGTAGACAGTCTTTGGTGAAGTTCCCAGTTTAAGACAGGCTTGGAAGCAGCAGTGGCATTTACTTCCTCGATGTATGTGGAAACCCTATGAACTAGGAGAAACGACAATAGTTCTAGAAAGGTTTCAGGCCTTTTGTTCATAGGGTCGCTATTAGTCGTGCTTGACTCGATGTGAATCAACAACATGTTTAAATGAAGATAAAATCTATATTGATAAAACTCAATTCATATTACTATTTCAGGCTGAGAAATAGACAAATAATTTTTTAATAAGGATGTTTTGTATTGCTTTTGTCATTTTGTAGGTTAAAAAAATTCTTTTTCCTGAATATTCTCTTTTACTATCTTGCTATTCTTTTTATAATCCTCTTATTTGTTAAGAGTAAATTTTTATGCAATGAAACGAGTTGGTAATTATCTTAATATAGTTTAGTTGGCTCATAGGATACTAACAGAATGCTCTTTTCCTTTTGTCTCATAAACAAGACTGACTAATATTATACTTAAGTGCACTTCCGTCTTCTTGTTGTTAGCTTTTAAGTTGAATACAACTCATAGTGACCTATGAACAGACTTGAACCCTATCCTCTCCTGTGCCATCCTCACAATCTCTTACACACTCAAGCCCATTGCTGCAGTCATTGTGCCAATCCACCTACTTGAAGGTGTTCATCTCCTTTGCAATTTTTGCCCCCCCCCATCTTTCCAAGCATTATACCCCTCTCCAAGGAATAGTGTTCCATTCCCTAGGAACCTGCTCAAAGTATGTGAGATGAAGCTTCACCATCCCAGGAACACTCTGGCTGCATCTTCTCCAAGGTATATCTGTTTGTTCTTTTGATAGTCCATGGGATATTAAGCACTGTTTTCCAACACTACAGTTCAAAGGCATCAGTTCCTCTTCTGTTATGCTTATTCATTGTCCAGCTCTCAGCAGCTTGACATGTGAGTAAAAAGATCACAGTCTGACTCAGATGCACCTTAGTCCTCAAACTAACATCATTGCTCTTCAGTAATTTGGAGTGGTCTCTGACTGGAGACTTTCCCAGTGAAATATGTCTCCTGATTTCCTGACTGCTGGTCGCAAGGGTATTGATTGTGGATCCAAGTAAGATGAAGTTGTTGATAGATTCAATCTTTTCACCATCTATTATTGATTCCAGCGGCGAGTCATTCCAATGGTAAGAATTTTGGTTTTCCTGACATTGAAATGCAACCTATAGTGAAGGTTTTATTATTTGATCTTCTGCAGTGAATGTTTCAAGTTCTCTTTACTTTCAGCAAGGTTAGTGATGCCACATTCTTTTTCATAGAGTCTTACTTCTCAAATAATTTACT
>NW_006399752.1:4845901-4859627 GCF_000299155.1 Elephantulus edwardii | reverse complement strand
CACCTTCCTTAATTTTAAATCATTTAGTCTTCCCTTGCCCTGTTCACACAACAAATTCTTGGTTTAAGTATATACAGGTTTCACATAAATACAATTAAGTGTTCCAGATTCCCATTGTTTTCAATGTTAGCTGTAATTTTTTATGATCCAAACAGTCAAATGCCTTTACATAGTCAATTAAGTGAAAATAGAGGTTATGTTTGTATTCTTTGCTTTCAGCCAAGGTCTAGCCAGGACATCAAAAATGACCTCCCGGGTGCCCAGCTTCTTCTAAACTCACGTTGAACTTCTAGCAGTTCTGTCTATGTTCTAGTCATTTTAAAAATGATTTTCAGTAGTATTTTGCCTTCCTGTGTGTGTAGTTCTCTGTCCCAGCCATTGTTGGTTTTTTTAAAAAAATTATCTTCATCAGTATTCTGCTTACATGTAAAATTAATGCTATTGTTTTCACGTTCTTTTAGCTCACCTTTCTTTGAAGTGAGAACAAACATGGATCACTTCCCGCCAGTCAGCCGAGCAGCTGTCCTCCAAATTTCCTGGCATGCTCTGCGGAGCATGTCCAAGGCATCTGAAACATGCCAATTGGTATCCCATTGATAGCAGTCTTACAGAATGATTTTTTGTTGTGATAGTATTGCTTTTAGGAGGTGCTGTGGTGCCAACATTAACCATGGATATTTCTTTGTAGGATGCCGTTTCCATACTTCTCTCCCATTAATTAACAAATGTAAAATGTACTAGGGAGTTATAGTGAAAATAAGATAAATATGGTTGAAATATTGATTGCCTTCAAGTTGGGCATGGCCCATAATGACCCTATGAATAAAAGACCTGAAGACTTTCTATAACTATCAACATTTATAAAAGTTCATAGAGTTTCTGGAGGCATGTTGGTTAGGAAGTGGATGCCACTCCTGCTTCCAAATGATTGCCATATGTATTAGATTATATGTAGTCATTAGATAGTATCTAATCATGATGCAGGATAGGACAAAGTTCAAATACTTTGTTCATAGGGTTTCTATGAGTCTTAGTTAACTTCATGGCAGCTAACATCCATAATCAATACCATTGGCATCAGCAGTTAGGAAATTAAAAGACAAGTTATACTGAGAAAATATCTAGGACCTCTACAGAATGGTAAAGAGCAACAATGTCAGTTTAAGGACTAAGGTGCATTTGACCCAAACCATAGTCTTCTCAATTGCTTGTTGAGAGTTTGACAATGCATCTGAGAGTTGCACAAGGACTACAGATTATAGAAGAAAATTTAGTGCCTTTGAGCGGTGGTTTGAGAAGAGACTGAACTTCCCATGGCCTGCAAACAGAACAGATAATCCCATCCTGGAGAAAGTGAAACTAGAGTGCTCCTTGGAGGCAATGATGGTGAAACTCAGACTCACTAACTTTGGGCATGTTTCCAAGGAGGGGTGAGTCCTTAGAGAAGGACACCATACTTGGAAAAGTAAATGGTCAGTCTTAGTGAGGAAGATCCTTGATGTGATGGATTGACACAGTGACTGTGACAATGAGGTCAGGTGTGTAGGAGATGGCTAAGGCTAGAGCACGGTTCAGAACCAGTTTTCATAGGATGGCTGTGAGTTATAGTTGATCTGATGGCACAGAACAACCACAACCATGACAACTACCACAATAATTTAATACATGTCACATATAGTGATTTGGACCGGGCAAGTTTAAAATGTTGTTGTTAAATGCTGTCGAGTCGTAGGCAACTCATAGCAACCCTATGAATGAAAGTCCTCGACACTTGCATGACTTTCACCTTTCTCCAGGTTCATAGGGTTTCCGGAGGCAAGATATTTATGGAAATGGATGCCACTCCTTCTTCCAAGCTTGTTTTAATTGAGGAGCTCCACTAAACACTGTCCACCATGGGTAAACATTAACGCATTTGACACACCATTGTTACAGTGTTCAGCTTCACAGCAACCACAAGTTACCTCTGTATAGCAAGTGGACAGACCAGGGCTATAGGACCTAGGAGAATGTTTGACCAAAAACAATTAAAAACAGGCCTGAGGGCCACTGATTAGAGTCACCCACCTATGGCTTGGTAGCTTCATGTCCGCTCCACTAGACCAGCTGGTCTCTCTCTATGTTGTTAAGTGCCATCAAGTCGTAGGCTTGTAATTTGTTTTTGTTTTTTTTTTAAATTTTGATGTATAAAAGAAAAGTTCCAGAGGAGTATATAGTGGAGGGAGTAACTGCTTTTCTACTTCCGATACAAAGTGTGGTCAGCTAACAAAGACCCAGAAAATTATAGCTAAGGAGGGTGGATAAAAGCAGCGTCTCGGGCTTTAATCATGGATTACATGTGCATTATCCTGCTCAGAAGGTCCTGAGAGACGACTCAAATTTTCATTCATTACCTATGTTTGAAAAATCCTGCCATAGTACACATGTAAAAGTGTAAGACAGACACAGGTAATAGTTTGGTGATCCGTGGATTAATTTGGAGTCTCCTTAAATAGGACAGGGCGTGCTTTGTTTGGAAAGCTACATAGTGATCACTTATTTAGAACAGCTTAGTATTTCTGCTCAGCGGTTAGTACTGTTTCAGTTATTGTGAGTAGAAAAGCTGAAAGGCTGTCTTGACAATGTGATATTGATCTGGGTAAAGCAAGATCAATATGTATTATAGCTACTCAGTGACTATGTCATTAGAAAAATAAATTTAGAATTATTCTACTGTCAAATAAAAAGAAATTTTCTAAAAATTGCTCAAATTTATTTGCATGTTATCATGCATTTGTTGATCATTCAAAAATACAAATAAAACTTTCTAGTGTTATAAGACTTATTCACCAAAGAGGAATGTATTGGTTTCAAGAGATTGTATTGATCTGCACAGAGAACTTTATAAAATAAGTATACCTTAAAAATGCTTAACATATCAAAGTTCATTCTCTGATTGCAATAAAAATAGTGAAAAGAATGTATTGGTGCCACCTTTCAGTTCTAAAGTTCATTATCCATATAAGCTTCTATCTACAAATAAATATTTCCCTTGTATTGTTACCTTTGATCCCCTACAAGGGTAAAAACATAAAAATGAATAGAATATGTGGGTGCCAAAATGTCAATAGGGCCAGTTGATGATAGATGGAGGCAGCTAATTTAGTTTCTTAGATTTTCATGTGATTATGAGCTTTTAGTATTTTGCCTTTACCAAGATCACTTTCTGTGCTTAATTTAGTCATTTCATCTTTTGAACATGAGTCTCTGGCTGGTGAAAAAGGTTAATATACTCATTGCCAATATAGAGGCACTTCAGAAAAAATACCTGCCTGTCCACATCTGAAAATCACTTATTGAAAGCCATGGAGCACAGTGTTAAAAGACACACATGATTTGCCATGTATGGGTTAGGACTTGACTCTACAGTAAACATATTGGTTACTTTTTTTCATATAGCAATGATTACCAAGGATAATTTTGACATCAGTGAACATAACAAATCTGTCTTGGTTGAAACACAACCAGAATGCTCCTTGGAAGAAAGGATGATGAGACCATACTTTGGGCAGTTTACCAGGAGGGAGCAATAGGTGAAATAGAAGGTCAGTGAAAAGAGGTAGACTGGGAATGCAGTGTTTGGCACAATGGTTGAAACAGTGAGCTCATGCAAAGCAGTGACTGTGAGAATCCTGCAATATCAGGCAATATTTTTGTTCTGTTGCTATTAGAATCACTACGAGTGAAAGCCAACTGGACAGTACCTAACAGAACTTTGAGGAGCTAGAATCTGCGGCCTTAGCTCTAAGGAGCTGAGAAAGTGGCAATGTTGTTGTTGTTGTTGTTGTTGTTGTTGTTGTGTGCCATTGAGTTGTCTGCTACCCATAGAGACCCGATGTACAGCAGCTTTGAAGCCTGCCTGGTATTGAGCCAGTCTCACTGATTCAACACACCAACCCCCACCGCCTCAGTCACTGTATCAATCCATCTCATCTGGGGTCTTCCTCTCCTGCACTGTCCCTCTACCCTTCCAAGCATGATGTCCTTATCCAAGGACTGCTCTCTCCTGGTCACGTGCCCAAAATATGTGAGACAGAGCTTCACAATGCTAACCTCTGAGGAGATACTTGGTTTCACCCTCTCCAAAAGAGACCTATTTGTTCAAAACTTTTCTCCAATACCACAACACAAAGGCATCAATTATTTTGTCATCCTTAATCATTGTTCAGCTCTCTGATGCATAGCAAGTCATTATGAAGACCATGGCCTAGATTATGTGCACTTTAGTGTATAGACTGAGAGCTCAGGTGGCCTAGGGGTAAGAAACTGTACTGTAGTCCCAAAGGCAAGTAGTTCATATCCACCAGCTGTTCCACTGCAGAAGGACAAACAATCTCCTCCCTTCTGATTTACTGTCTCTTAAAACCTGCTGGAGGGTCAGCTGTGGGTTGGTTCCAGGTCAACAATGTCAGTCTGGAGATAAAGGTGCACCTGATATAGGTCATGGTCTTCACAATTACATGCTATGCATCGGACAGCTGAACAATGACTAGGGATGATAGAAGAATTTATGTCTTTGAGCTGTGGTGTTGGAGAAGAATATTGAATATACTGTGAGTTACTAAGAGAACAAACAGGTTCATCCTGGAGAGGGTGAAACCAGGCTGCTCCTTGAAGACAAAGATTCTATAGCTCCATCTGACATACTTTGGGCATGTTGCCAGGAGAGACCAGTCATTGGAGAGGGACATTATGCTTGGGAAGGTTGAAGAACAGCTCAGGAGAGGAAGACCCTTGATGAGATCGATTGACTCAGTGATTAGGGTAATAGGGGTAAATGTGTCAGAGATAATAAATTTGACTTGGGACAGAGCAGGGTTCAGAGCTATAGTACATAGTGTCACTATGAGTCACAGGTGATTTGACGGCACACAACAACAGTCTTTAGACTGTCATCGTTGCTTCTCAGTACTCTGGGGGGGTCCCTGACAGCAGATTTACCTAATGCAATTTATCTTTTGATTTCCTGACTGCTGGTGCCAAGAGTGCTGATTGTGGATCCAAGCAAGCTGTAATTTCTAATAACCTCAATCTCTTCTTCATCTATCATGGTGCTGCCAATTGGTCCAGGGTGAGAATCTTTGTCTTCTTGTTGTTGAGCTTCAATCCACATTGAAGACTAAAGTCCTTGGCCTTCTGCAGCAAATGCTTCTGGTCCTCCTCAGTTTCTGTGGATAAGGTTGTGTCATCTGCATAGTGCAGTTCATTGATGAGTCTTCCTCCAATCCTGATGCCACATTCCTCCTAATAAATTCCAGCCTCCTGAGTTTTATGTCCTGCACAATAAATAGATATTTATTCTGCAAATAAATCTCCCTAATCATCATACACTCTATATGCATTTCTCTCACTTTCATTGCCGTGGTGTCAGAAACAACTCATAGCTGACCTTCCATAGTGATGCCAAGCCTATAAATCCCATTGAAGGAGATTGCTTATCTTTCTCCAGGGG
The DNA here is from genome assembly GCF_000299155.1 of Elephantulus edwardii. NCBI lineage: Eukaryota > Metazoa > Chordata > Mammalia > Macroscelidea > Macroscelididae > Elephantulus > Elephantulus edwardii. Next base: position 4,854,136 of record NW_006399752.1, on the reverse strand, counting down.
AGGTGCTAATAGATTTAAACCTCTGAAGATATGCAGCCTTGGAGTTAGTAGCACAGTTCTCTATGGACTACACTACTGGCTTCCCTTCCATATACCTATACAAGTAAAATCCCTACACGACTCTCATTCCTACAGGACTGAATGAGGCAAATTGTGAACTCAACACAGCCAGCAGACATTCTTCAGAGTGCTATAGGCAAGCTCTCTAAACTTGAGGCTGAGAAATGCAGTTAAGTGACACAATTGGTTTCTGAAGGAAAAGGCTGAACTTCTTTTCAAGCTCCATGGGTATCTTTTGTAGCCCAGTGAACCTCTGATAGAAACTGAGACAACAGTTTACAGAAAGTCAGGCAAGAGAATGTGAAGGGAATATGTGAGAGGTCGGTAACGAGACCTTGCACACTGTATGTGAGTCTTTCTCTGGACTTAGAATTGATTTTCCCCCGCCATTAATTAGACCTGTCTATCTTATATAGGCAATGAAAGTTTAATGGGTTTTTTTCTTATGTAACATAAAGGAGGAAAAAATCCCAAGTGAGATACTTTCTGATAAAATCTTTGTCTGTTATTAATGACAAAATAAGCTTATGAGCGCAGTCCTAGTATATTTTTTCTTTATAAAATAGTAAATAAAACATTTAAAAAACCCAGAGTAACATTATATTTTTTCCTAGTTTTTAGCTTATTGATTCTGGCAATTTTATTTAGGTCACAACAATTTAGTGAGAGGGAGAGATGAACATGGAAAGAAACATATATGGTCCAGGAAATTCTATTCTGTATTCTTTAACTTTTCAAACGTTTGTTGAGATGTTATTCTGTCCCACAATCCAATACAATTAAGAGTTCATTTTCATTTTTCTAACATAGTGTGAGAAAGCTCTGACAGAATTATGGTTAAGGAGTTTTACTGCCAACTCAAAGGTTAGTATCTTAAATCCACCAGCTTCTCTGAAAGATGAAGTTGGGCAGTCTTCTCCTAGGACTTCTCCAGACTTACTGCCTAAGGAAAGCCCACTGGATGATCAGCTATGAACTGTTTCCTACTCGACCATGAGCAACAATATAAAAGTGTAGAGAATATAAAAGAAATATAACTCAATTTTATTGTTATTTTGTTTCTTTTAAACTGTCAGGTCACTTGTGTTAAAAGAAAAGATTCATTGCTTTTTTTTCTTTTCTTTTTTCTGAAGAACTGCTTCCTGGTACAAGTATAGACTTCACATTATCACAATCAAGTGTTCTGGGATTCCCATTCTTCTCAGAGGTTGCCACAATTTGTTGTGATCAATGCCTTTGAGTTATGGTGCTGGAGAAGAATATTGACTATACAATGGTCTGCTAATAGAACAAACAGGTTCATCCTAGAGAGGGTGAAACCAGGCTGCTCTTTGGGAGCAAGAATTTTGAAGCTTCATCTGACATACTTTGGGCATATTACAAGGAGGACCATTTCTTGGAGAGGGATATCATGCTTGGAAGGGTGGAGGGACCCTAGTGGTATGGATTAATGCAGTGATTGGAGAAAGACTCATAAACAACTTGCATTATGCATATGAGACAATCCTGCTTACTGAAACTGAGCAAGATCTGAGATATTTGCTGCAGAAGATCAAGGACTGCTACCTTTAAAAAGGATTGAAGCCCAATATCAAGAAAATAAAGATTCTCACCATTGAGTCAATTGGCAGCATTATGATAAGATTGATATTTTTAACAGCTTCAGTTTGCTTGGCTCCACAATCAGCACTTTTGGTACCAATATCCAAGATCAACAGATGAATTTATTTGGGAAAATATGCTGTCAGGACCCACTCAAGAGAACTAAAGAGAAATTATGTCATTCTGGGGACTAAGGTGTGTCTGATACAGGCCATGGTCTTCATAATTACTTGCTATGCATCAGAAAGCTGAACGGTGACTAAGGATAATTCGAGGACTAGATGCTGCTAAACAATATGCTCAGACGATGTGAGACAAAATTTAATCATTCTTTCCTCTGTGTAGTATCCTAGTTCCACTTCTCCAATACAGGTTTGTTTGCTCCTTTGGTCGTTTTTGGGATGTTCAGTACTCTTCTCCAACAGCATAAATAAAAATAATCTGTTCTGAAAAAAAAAAAAAAAAAGAAAAGATTCAAAGTAGGGACATTAGAAACCACCACTGTTAACCTGTTGACAATTAACTTTACTATGGTCATAAATTTAACGTTGGTTTGTAGGTTGTTTTTTGGGTTTTTTAGGGTTTGGTTTTTGTTGTTGGTTTCCCCCCCCCAACCCTCCCTAGTCTACAGCTACCTTAACTACAGACATATAGTCTTGCCTATCATCAATAGCTGTGGAACTAGGATAAGAGATAGAGTGGTTCCTACACTAGGCAGCAACGCTTGAGGGAGACTGGAGCAAGACAGTAGTGAGGGTGAGACCTTGGTGATGGTTGTGGAGAGGCTGTGGCATTGCTGTGGAGAAATTCTGGCAAGGTATAACCAGAGAAGCCTTGAGTTAAAGGCCACAGTTAAAGGTTTTGCTGTAGTTGCCAAATAATTAAGGAGAAGCTGATTAGTAACTGCTTTGAAACAAACCTTGCTGGATGATTGAGGGAACCAGAGACTTCTTGAATTTGTGTTACTGAAATAAAACCAGAGCCTGTACTAATAGGAAAATGTGCCTTGGCATTGGTGGGCCTAATAAGCTCCATTCTTGGTACCATAACTATGAGTAAAGTCTGTGAGTTAACAATTAATAAATTAACCTCTTGCTGCTGGTGTGGTTTCAGAAGCATCATGGGGCTGGGTTATGGGCTCCTTATCCTTTTTCTGCTCCAGGATAGTGAGAGGCTTTACTATTTTCACTCCTGGTCCCTTCAGAGAAACATTCACAGCCCTGTGACCCTATGTCCTATTTTCTGCTCTTTAGACAACCTTCAAAAAGATATGTTGGGAACTTAACTCAAGGTACCTGTGAATTAATGAGAACTTTCTTAGAAATAGCATCTTTGAAGTCAAAATTAGGTAACATCAATTTGTACTGGAGTAAGGTGGATTTTCAACCAGTGTGATTAGAATCCTCAAAGAGAAGAAAAATTGCTCAGAGACAGACAAACAGGAAAAATGGCAAGCGAAAAGAAGCAGAGATTGCAGCAATCTATCTATTCATGTAAGCCAAGACATAAAGAATTGTTGGTCGTCACCAAAACTAGGAGAGAGATATGGAACAGATTGTCCCAAGGCAGTTGACACCTTGATTTTGAATTTAGGATTTAGGATTTATTTTTTTAAAAAAACACCCCAAAACATTACAGAGTAAGCTATGCATCATAAGACACTATTACATTCCTTCAAACAGAATGTGGAGGAAGCTGAGAGCTTAAAAGACCCTCAAAAAAATAGAAAGAGGGATGTCAGTAACCTTCCCAAGAAAAACAAAAGTACCTGTAATAATATGTTATATCAAATGAGTCAGAGAAATATGCTGTTATGTGCTCCAGAGATGGAATCAACTGATAGCTGACCCTGCAACAGGGTTTGTTTTTATTTTTTGGCAGTTTTTGTTTTTTGGTGTTTTTTACAATTTGCTCATCTTTTTCATTTTTTTTTTTTTAGGATTTCCATTCATTCACTGTTGCACTTTTCTCCCTGTCCACCCCTCCCCCGCAATTCGCTCTTCTCTTTGAAAAGTAAAAGAAAAATTCTTTTATTGTTATACAATCCCTCCCCCCAAGTCCACTCCACTGTGCAGCCTTCATTCTGGACTCCTGACATGACAATAATACCTCATCATATATTCCTCCTAAACAGTTTTCTCCCTCATCTATTTCAATGCAGTATACATTATTTATCCCTTATTTCTCAGTCTCCCATCAACCCCGATATCAGTCTCATTTTACAACAGTGGCACTATGCAATATTTGTCCTTTGAGCCTGAGATATTTCACTCAGCATAATGTCCTCCAGGGTCACCCATTTTGTATAATATTTTATGAGTTCCTTGTTTTTCAAGGCAGCATAATATTCCATTGTGTGAATATACCAGAGTTTCTCTATCCATTTGTCTGTTAATGGGAACTTGAGTTGTTTCCAACTCTTTGCTATTGTGAACAAAGCCACAATAAACATAGATTTTCATATATCTGCTTGGGTGGCAGGTATGGTTTCTTTAGGGTATATTCCCAGTAGTGGAATTGCTGGGTCAAATGGTATTTCTATTTGCAACTTTTTGAGAAAGCACAATACTGCCTTTCATAGTGGTTGCACCATTTTACACTCCCACCAACAATGAATAAGGGTTCCAATTTCTCCACAACTTCTTCAGCATTTGATATTTGCTGTTTTGTTAAATTTTGTTATTCTTACTGGGGTGAGAAGATACCTCATAGTTGTTTTTATTTGCATCTCTATTAGAGCTAAGGATTTTGAACATTTTTTTATGTGTTTCATTGCTATCTGAATGTCTTCTTTGGTGAAGTGTCTGTTCATATCCTGTGCCCATTTTTCAATTGGGTTATTTACCTTTATCTTGTTGTGGTGCTCTAGTATTTTATAAATTCGAGATATAAGTCCCTTGTCTGACATGTCATTACCAAATGTTTTTTTTCCCAGTCTGTGACTTCCCTTTTTAACCTATTAGAGAAGTTTTTGGTGGTGCATAAGGCTTTGATTCTTAGAAGGTCCCATTCATCTAGTTTTAGATTTTTCAGGATGCTTGTAAGACTATTTTGTTCTGGATTAGGACCTCTAGAGTTCTTCCAAACTTTTCTTTAATGAATTTTATAGTCCTTGGTTTTAGTCCTAGGCCCCTGATGCACTTTGAGTTTGTTTTTGTGTATGGAGTGATGTGTGGGTCTTGTTTGAATTTTCTACAGATAGTTTTCCAATTTTGTCAACACCATTTGTTAAAAAGGCTGTCGTTTCCTCACTTAACTGATGTCATCTCCTTGTCAAAAATCAGTTGACCATAGGTAGATAGGCTGACTTCTGGATTCTCAATTCTAGTCCACAGATCTATGTGTTTGACATTGTACCAATACCACACTGTATTGACCACCACGGCAGTGTAGTAGGATTTGAAATCAGGAATGAGATGCCCGCCTACCTTGTTTCTCTTCTAAGGAAAGCTTTGCTTATTCTAAGCCTCTTTCCATTCCAAATGAAATTGGAGATTGCCTTTTCCATCTCGTTGAAGAATTGAATTGATATTTGTATTGGGATTGCATTGAATGTGTAAATTACCTTTGGTAATATTGTCATTTTCACAATACTGAGTCTTCCTATCCGTGAGCAAGGGATATTATTTCACTTCTCCAGGTCTCTTTTTGTTTCTGGTAGTAATGTTTTGTAATTTTCTTTGAATAGGTCCTTTTTGCTTCTGGTTATGTATACTCCAAAATATTTAATCTTGTGAGTAGCTATTGTGAAAGGTATTGTTTATTCTAGCTCCAGCTCTGTATTCTCTTTGACACTGTAGAAAAATCCTATTGATTTTTGTATGTTGATCTTGTATCCTGCCACTTTGCTGAACTGGTCAACTATGTCCAATAGAATTCTGGCTGAGTTTAGGGTTTTCTAAGTATAGTATTCAATCATCTGCATGGAGAGATCATTTTAACTCTGCTTTGCCAATCTGGATACCTCTTTTTTCCTTCTTTTGCCTTATTACTATTGCTAAGACATTCAATACAATATTGAATAGGAGAGGTGATAGTGGACATCCTTGCCTAGTTCCCATTCTCAAGAAGAATGCCTTTAATCTCTCTCCATTAAGAACAATGTTGGCTCTTGAGTTTGCATATATACTTTTTACTATGTTGAAGAAATTCCCCTCTAATCCTATTTTATTGACTGTTTTACTAAGGAAAGAGCATTGAATTTTGTCAAAGGCCTTTTCTACATAAGTTGATAGGATCATGTGGTTCTTGTTCTTGGCTTTGTTAATGTGATTAATGACATTGATTAGGTTTTTTTATTTGTTTTGTTTTTATGTTGAACCATCCTTGCATACCAGTTATGAATCTCACTTAGTCATGATGATTATTTTTTTTATTTTTTTAATGTATCATTGGATTCTCTTGGCCAATATTTTGTTCAGGATTTTTGCATCAATGTTCATGAAAGATATTGGCCTATAGTTTTATATTTTGATGGTGTCTTTACCTGACTTTAGTTTCAAGGATATGTTTGCTTCATAGAATGAATCTGAGAGGATTCTCTCTTTTTCTATTTTCTGAAGTAGTTTATGTAGAATTGGTGACAGATGAATTTAGATAAAATTCATTTGTACAACCATCTGGTCCAGGGCTTTTCTTTGCTGGAAGCTGTTTTATTACCTTTTGATTTCTTCTTTTGTAATTGGTCTGTTCAGTGTTCAATTTCAGTTGGTGTCAGTTTAGGTAGGTTGTGAATTTCATAGTATTTGTCCATTTACTCTAAGTTTTCATATTTGTTTGAGTATAATTTTTCATAATATTCTAAGGTTAGCCTTTTTATTTTATATGTTTCTATTGTGATGTTGCCCATTTCATCTCTCATTCAGATTATTTGTGTATTTTTCTTTATATTCTTTGTTAGTTTTGGTAATGGTTTGTTAATTTTATTTACATTTTAAAAGAACCCACTTCTAGTTTTGTTGATGGTTTCAATTGTTTTTCTGTTTTCTATTTCATTCATTTCTTCTCTAATGTTATAATTTCATTTTTTAAAGGGTGTCTCATTTTCTTGCTATTTGCTTTCACTTTGTTGGAGATGTTTGGTTAGAGAGTCAATGGCCATTTTTTCCTGCCTTTTGATATGTTTGCTTATTGCTATAATGCACATGGTATTTCTCTTGATGGTGTTTCACATTATTCTTAGGTTTTCTTCTTTTTCCTTCCTTTTTGATTCTGCTTTTTGCTCTAGCAGATCAATGGTGACAAATTTATCTTCTGTGTCACTGATTCTGTGTTCCATCTCTTTAACTGTGTTCATGTGTCCCTCCATCATGTTGACAGCATCTGAAACATTGGATTTCATATTTTGGATCATGGTTTCTTGTTTTTCCAGTGCCACTAATTCCTCATTTGTTTTATCTGCATTGCTCTGGATTATATTTTTAAGCTCCTCCTGGTTTTTGCTTGCAGTGTCCTGTTATTCTTCAAATTTGCCTTTCACCCATTGAAAATATTCAATCATTTTAAATTCTGTGTCAGAAAGTTACATCACACTTTCTGGCTTCAGGAAATCCTTTGATACTGTGTCACCTTTTGGGGGTGACATCTTGCTTTGCGCTTATATAGGGTGTAGGATAGCTTCCTTCTTTCGTGACTTTGATAGGTTCTTGATCCGAAGACAATGTTCTAGAAATCAGTGGTGCAGCTACCCCACCTGAGTTCCTCTCTGAACTTCTGACTCAAAGGAAAGTTCAGATTAGGGCCTATGAGAGCAGCCTTGTGTAGCTAATTCAGGTCAAAGTATTCCAGATTAAAGGTAAATTGATTGACTGGACATGTAGGCATGGGTGTGGAGTCAAAGGGAGGGGGGGATGGAGTAGGCATGGGGGTGGGGCAACCACAGGGCAGGTCAGCCACTTGTAGAGACCTCACTCAGATTTCAGCTGTCCAAGTGTGCTCACAAGTTGGATCCCTACTTGAATTCCAGCTGTCCATCTCCCACCCATCGGCTCTCCCTCAGTGGTCCCTGCCCAATGGTTCTCACCCACGGGCCCTCCCCCAGCGACCCCAGACCCAGTGGGGCCCTGGGTCCAGCGGGGCTTGAAAAAACTCAGTCAAATCCCAACTGATCCACTTGCTTCTGGCCAGCTAGCAGGGTCCATGATAACTCAGTCAAATTCCTACCTGCCCGCTTGCTTCTGAGTGGTCTCCTGGGTGGCTTAGGGGATCCAAGAAAATTCAGTCAAATTCCTACCTGCCTGCCTAATCTGGGTGGTCTGCAGGACCCAAGAAAATGGAGTCAAATTATAACCAACGGGCCTACTCATTCCTGGCCAGTCATCTGGGCTTAAGAAAATTCCGTCAACTTCCTGCTAACCTGCTTTCTCCTGGAGGGTGGGTCCCACAACTGCTCAGCTGGTGGCTTCCACCAGGGCCTGTGGCTTGCTGTTCCTGTAGCTTCCAAACTAACTATTTTTTTTATTAAATTTTATTAGTTTTAATGAACATTTACAGGGATTTTGGGTTTTCATTCTTTCATTGCTGCACCATTCTCTCTACCCTCCTCCCCAGTTTGTTCTTCTTCCCCCGCCATTC
>NW_006399752.1:4830952-4845446 GCF_000299155.1 Elephantulus edwardii | reverse complement strand
TAGTCACATATCTCTTTTAGACAGTTTTCTCCCTCCTCTGTTTCAGTGCAGTATACATTATTGAACCCATCTTACTCAGTCTCTCCCCAACCCCGAGGTTAGTCCCATTCTAAAACAGTGGCATCATGTAATATTTGTCCTTTTGTGACTGGGATATTTCACTCAGCATAATGTTCTCCAGAGTCAACCATTTTGAATAATATTGTGCAAACTAACTATTTTAATAAAGGTTCTGAATCAAAATCATGCCTTGTCGGTCTCTGTGTGCGCTGCTGGTCTCTCTGGTGGCCTGTTTCTATGCAGCTTGCTGGTCCTTACTCTGCTTTCTCCACCACCACTATCTTGTTTCCTCATAACAGGTTTTTAGAGGCAGCAAAGAATGCCCACCTTTCTCCTATAAGAAACTGGTGGTTTTGAATCATGTGTCTCTGGGTTGCCAGTGCAGCTCCTTACCACTGAGCCACCACAGCCCCCAAGGGGGTAGGAAGCACTCAGCAAATGAATCCATGAGTTTAAAGACAATTAACTAGTAAAAAGTTGTAAATGCAGAACAGTAATGATTTTTTATTTGTATGTTGTTATTGAAATATATGCTGTTGTTTTAGATATTATTGTTGAGCACTCTTCAGTTAGAACTGACCTATATTTGACCCTGCAATGGGATTTCAGAGGCAGTAAATCACTTGGGAGGATATTGTCCATCTTTCTATCCCAGAATAGCTAGTGGATTGAAATCTTGTACCTTTGGGATTTCAGCACAGCTTCTTACCACTAAGTCACCAGGGTTCCAGTAGAAAATATAGTCTTGGCAATTACACTAGAATCACAGAACCATAATGGCTGGTACTATTTTATTACATGGTTTAAGACCATTCGTGGTACTGTGGGAGATGTGTGTGTGTGTGTGTGTGTGTGTGTGTGATGAGTTCAGATGTCAAGGTAGGATACTAAACTTCCAACACAAAGTCCAAAGGGAAGTATCTCCAGGATCATACTTCTGATCAGGTTTTATGGGTTTCCCCCCCTTATTATTTTCAGGAGCAGGCTTTGTGCTATTTATGACTTGAGTCAAACACTGCAGAAACCTGAAAACTAATGCCAAATCATACCTCCCTTTAGAAAACTGGAAATACATATTTTACCCAGAGCTATTTCTTATATAGCCTATACTTTAATATAATTAGAACAAATAGACAAATCAATATAAGGTCTTGTATTTACAAAATCACTGGCTGCATAGTCAATATGGTTCCATGTGGAATAAGAACAAGCCACAATGATTCTTTAGTTGGCTATTTTTATATATAACTTGAATTATTATTCATTTGTACTTCCTACTGGGGGAAAAGAGCAAAAACAACAATAAAATGACTCCGTATAACCTTTAAGAAAGCTAGGAAAAAAATTCTTTTCTCCCTGCCATTCTTTGTCTTCTTGTTTTTAGGTAGTCACCGCATTCTTATTTGAAGCCCTGTTCAAATAATTTCTCTGAAATAAATGATGTGTTTCTGGTCAAGTCAGAGAGAAGAGAATAATAATAAAATCCATGAATTGTGAGCCTAGTGAACTAGGAAAGGGCAGGACAGAAATTATGAGTCTCTCAAGTAATCAGTTATTATTGAGCGCCATCTTTGTAGTTCTAACCATTATGCAAAAGTCAGTGGCATGCAGAGTCACTAGTTCCAGTTTAAGCAGCTCAGTACACCTTCCTTGAACTTCTTCAAATGATATATATTTTTTCAGATGGTGTATCAATACTGTTGGAGGTGTTTCTGATTTTTTTATGTATTTTTTTTATTTTAACAGAAGTTTACAAAAAAGTAAGATCTTTAATCATTCATTCATTCGTTCTTACACATTTTTACCCCCTCTCCCTCCCTTTCCCTTTCCCTTCATCCAGTTCACTTTCTTTGCTTTTTGAGTATTCATTCATTGTTGCACAATTTCCTTGCTCCCCCTCCCAGTCCTCTTGCAATATATCACTTGTTCTGTGCTATTGTCGCACATATAATGCCTAATCATATATTCCCTTTAAACAGCTCTTTTTTTCATCTTTTCCAGTGCAATGTTTCTGTCTTTTGTCTCATGTTATATGCTTGCATATGCTGGCATTAAAATAAGTTGTGGTTGTTTTTATGTGACTTCAAGTCTCCTGCAACTCATAACCACCCTATGTACAATAGCTCTGAAACCTGCCGTATCCTAAACCAGTCTCATTGACTCTGACACACCTAATTCCATTGTCCCAGTTATGCTCTCAATCTATCTCATCTGTGTCTTCATCTCCTTTTCTATTCCTCTACCCTCCCAAGCATAATGTCCTTCTCCAAGGACTGGAGATAATATATTCATCTTGTCTATTGACAAATCACTTAGATAAAAGTAATTTAAATCTAGATAAGAATTGCTGAACACATACTTCACATAATTCACATATAATACAATAGTGTAATCATGTATGAAAGATACATAAGCAAACAACATATAGATGAGAGGTACATAAACAACATATGTTACTGTTAGGTGCTGTCAAGTTGAGTACAACTCACAGCTAAACTATGAACAGATGACCTGAACCCTGCCATATCCGGTACTATCCTCATTATCTCTGACACACAAACCCATTGCTGAAGTCACCATATCAATTCACCTTGTTGGGGGGTCTTCCTCTCCTTTGCTGACCCTCCATCTGCCTGTCCTAGTCATATGGCTAGGGTATAAATGATGCAGCTTCACCACTTTTTCATCCAAGGAGCACTCTGGCTGCACATTTTCCAAGACTATATTTGTATAATAATTGTTGTGATTGGTATCAATAGGGAACTATTGAGACACTAAAGTTAGATAAGTAGCCTGATGCAAAGGAGAGGGTTAGGTGGGAAGTTATCAGGGAAAGACAAACATATCTGCAGGTTCATATAAGATGAAGAGGTGTTGCATAAGTGAAAGAGAATTGAAAGGCCTAGGAAAACTATGTGCAAAGATTCCAAATCTAGTTGGACAATTCTGCAGTCACTATTGTACTGCTGAAGTCTAGAACATAAGGCAGAGTATGGTACATGAAAGAGAAGGATATAGCAGATATCAGATTATCAAGTACTTTGTATCAAAGATGATTTAAAATTGAGAATGGAGTGTGACAGGATAGTATTCTGTCTCCATGCCTATTTAATCTGTATACTGAGAAAATTATTCAAGAAGCTGGACTCTATGAAGAGGAGTGTGGCATCAGGATTGAGGGGAGACTCAGAGATAGATAACCTGCATTATTCAAATGACACAACCTTGCTTGCTGAAAGTGAGGAGGACTTGAAGCACTTGTTCCAGAAGATCAAGGAACTTTACCTTTGGTATGGATTTCATCTCAGTGTCAAGAAAACAAAGATTTTTACTACTGGACCAAAGGCAACATCATGATGAATGGAGAGGAGGTTAAGACTGTCAACAGCTTCATCTTGCTTGGATCCACAATTAACACCCTTACTACCAGCAATCAGAAAATAAAGAGACTCATTGCACTGGGAAAATCTGTAATTAGGGACCTTTTCACATTATTGAGGAGTAATGATGTCAGCTTGAGAACTAATATGTATCTGATTCAGGCCATAGTTTTTCCAATCACTTGCCAAGTATCTGAGAGCTGGACAATGAATAAGGATGACAGAGAAGAATTGATACCTTTGAACTGTGGTGTTGGAGAACATTGAACATCCCTTTGACAGTCAAAAGAACAAACAAACACGTCTTGAAGAGGGTGCAGCCAGAGTGCTCTTTGGAGGCAAGAATGATGATGTTTCACCTCATATACTTTGGACATGTTGCTATGAGATGCTATTCCTTGGAAAGGAAGATGATGCTGGGAAGGGTTGAGGGTTGGCAAAGGAGAGGAAGACCCTCAAACAGGTAGATTGACAATGTGACTGCTGCAATAGGCTCTCATGTGTTAGGAAGTATGAGAATGGTTCAGGATAGAACAAGGCTCAGAGTTGTACTTGACTTGATGGTATCTAAGAACAACATCCAAGAATTTACACTGAGTCCTTGGCAAGAAGGGAAATGATATGATTAGCTTGCTCTGGGGAACAACCATGTGGAGATTTGCTTGGGGACAATCAAAGCTGACGGACCCAGTAAGAGGCAATTTAGTTAATCTGATGGAGGGGTGGTCAGAGCCTGATAAAGCCCGGCACCAGTGGGATAAAAAGACATAGAATTAGTCAACAGCTGTGAAGACATAAATATCAAAGATCAATCCAGATGCTTTTGCCAGTCATTAAGTTCTTTAATTTCCCTTTATTTATTTATATATTCTCTTATTTATCCTAAAGGGCATATTTTTCATTTTCATTAAACAATGGGTCAAATCCTGCCATATAATATTTTGTCTTTTCAAGTAAACAGGCGTAGGAGGCTTGAAGCCTTGCAAAAATGTAGTAAGTACTTGCTTAATAAGTACTCAAGTGAAGGTAGTTCTTTAAATATAATTGACTATCGCTGAAGTATTTTAACTCGTTCTGAAAAGCCTGCTGCCCTGCAACAGTTTCTGAGACTACCTAAAAAATAATAACTGAGATTACCACATACTGGGAAATATTATCAAGTGTTATAATAATTTTCTCTAAATCAGTGCCTTGGGTAGTATAAAATGATCTAATTTTTAGGAGGATTAATAATATTGCTGTACCTTTTTAAAAAAGAAAGTGTGTAGAATTCTTCAAAGGAAAACAATAAACTAGAAAAAATATCATTTCAATTGCACATACCACTAAATAGAATAAAAGATAAGCTCTTCTCCACTATACAGAGCCTAACAATGACAACAGAGCCAGCAAAGATTATTTTTTAAAGCATTTAAGAGATGTCATAAAGGATAAGCAAAGATTACAGACTCAGAATTTTAAAGCTGTTGGGACCTCTGAAATAAAGTTTTCAGATAGAAACGTTTAGTTAGGATACAGTTAGAGCTTGGTTACATTTGAAAGTTGTTACTTCAGAACACAGATCCTCTGTTCAAAACTATGGTATAGGGCATATGTTGCTGTCAAATTATATTTGTGTTTAACTAGTAAAATGTAAATTATCATTGATCTTGGTGTAGTGACCATGTCAATCCACATGTTGGAGTGTCTTCCTCTTCTTCGCCAACCCTCCACCCTTCCCTGTGGTAGCTTAGTTCATAAGGAGTTACAATGCTAGCTGAAAGGTCCTGCTTCTCTAGAGATTTAGATACACCAACTTCTCTGGGGAGAAAGATGGATTATCCCCTCAGGTGCTATTTATTTACAGCCTCAGAGACACATAGAGTGTTGGCTATGAGTTGATTCCAACTTGATGGTAATGAGATGTTTTGTTGTATTTTATTTTAAAATGAAAATATTATATACCTTATCATTAATTATAATGTCTACTGTTATCTTCTACCTTAACATTTTTATATTACTGTATATGCAACAGTAACTGTCTCATTTCTGTCATTTTGTTATATTGCCATGGTTTGTTTGTTGCTATGAAGCTACTAGCTGGATGTAGAGAAGATAGAAATTGTTAATAATTTCATCTTACTTGGATCCACAATCAACACTCTGGGTACCAGTAGTCAAGAATCGAAATGACATTTTGTATTGGGGAAATCTACTAAAGGACCTCTCCAAAGTACTGAGGAGCTCTCTCCTGGTTGTAGGTTTTTCATGATGCTTGTTCATACTGTGGATTAGGTCTTCTAGAGTTCTTCCAAGGTTTTCCCTAATGGAGTTTGTAGTCTTTGGTCTTACTCCTAGTTCCTTGATCAAGCTTGAGTTGGTTTTTCCATTGGTTTTTCAAGGCTATAAATCTTTATGAGAGGACACTGTCCATCTAACAGTTTTAAATCACTGACATTTTGGTTCAGCTTAACTGATTGCTGATGAATTGGAGCCAACTCATTGCTGACTGTCAGGTGGGTTTCTGAGGCATGTACAGTCATGGGGGAGGAGACTACCAATCTTTCTCCAGAGAAGCTGCTGGTGGATTTGGATTAGTGCTGTAACTCCCTGTGGATTATGGCACCAGACTTTCTGGTAACAACTATATAATCTACGCACTACACATTGGGGAATCCTTGTCCTAATCCAAACAACTCCCTACATGTTCAAGTAACCACAATGGAAAATTATGATAGACAACATTTTAAAAGTGTCCACAATGACAGTAGACATTGGGCTGAAATTGTGAAATAGACATTGTGAAATAGTCATCATATCTAATGAATGATCACCAATTGAAATTGCAGAGACCACAAAGCTAGTTCTATTTTTTCACCATTACCAGTTTCTCCAAAAAGGGAGCCTGAGTTTGCCATGTTTTCTTCTGGCTCAGATACATTATTATTTATGCAAAGAAGGTATGTGTGCTTCCACAAGGTAAGAGTTAGATGAACACCACAGGTCTAAGGTCCTACAAGAGAGCTCTAGTGGTGTCTCCTGTAGCAATTTGTGCCACTAACTCAAATGCTTTACCTCTGTCATGGTTTCAGTAGGCCAATAGCTCGTTAGGAGAATGATGAGAAATCTCCTGCCATTATGATTTGCCTCAGAGAACTCAGTGGAGGGTCCCTGTGAGTAGAAACCTACCAGTCAGCAGGGACCAAGTAAGAGAGGATCTTACTGCCTTCCTGAAATATCACTCCTCTTTTTGTTTATCTGTTCTTGCTTGGTGCTTAATTTGAGACTTTCTCAAAGGTAGAATATAACAAGAATTCATTGTGCAGGTTGCTGCTGGGGAAATGATCCCAGGGAGCAGGAATGAGGGCGTAGGAAAGTGAAATAAAGACAGAGAAAAGAGTGAGTTATTAAAGTCACTGCTATAGGGAAATGGGATTGATTCCAGCAGGATCCTCTGCTATGTTTACCTATGATACCTTCCACTGTTGCACTGGGTACCCTGGGGAGGTTCAGACATTCTTGCTCACTTGAGAAACCCCAAGTCAGAAAGCAGAAGTGAGTTAGTGACCTATTTAAGAGAAGATGTCAACAAAAAAGTAATGTTATTAGAATTGTGTGCTAAAGCCAAGGCTAGAGTCAGAAATGAGGCCAAGAGGGGACATGAGGAAGGGATTAGAGGGATCTGGCACCTGCATTGCATCTTACTTGCAGATGCATTTCATCTTCCACCACTGAATAGCTGAATGACACTGTACAACTTACTTGGCCTATCAGTAGCTCAGGTTCTTTTCCTGTAAGTGGATCCAATCAGAGGGCTGAAGAGTGTGAAGAATAAATAATATATGTGAAGTACATACTCTAGCTCTCAGCATGTAGGCACTGAGTTCTGCAATTCTAGGCAACTGTACTTACTGTCATCAATTTGACTCCAACCCTTAGAAACCTTGTAGAACAGAATAGAGCTACCACGCAGAATTTCCAGGGCTAGAAATCTTTACACAAGCAGACCCCTTTATGTTCTCTTGTGATGTATCAAGCTGCCAACCTTTCAGTTAGCAACTCAACACTTAATCCCCTATGCCACCAGGGTTTCTAGACTATTATCATTTTCCTTAAATATATGACTGGCAGTTCTTCTTGCGATTTTGCTTGTGTTTTGTTTCCCGTTGCTTTATTGGAGTCACTGTTGTTGGTATGTGCTATTGAATCAGAACCAACCCATAGCTGACTCTCCTGTGGATTTTAAGAGGCAGTAAAATCTCAAAGAAGGAGATGGCCCATCCCTCTCTCATGGATCAGCTGATAGATTCAATCTTCATGCCTTTGGGATTGCAGCACAACTTCTTACCACTAGGCCACCAGTGCTGGTTTCTCACTGAATGCATATTGTACTGAGCTTTGATAAATAGGTTTAAGAAAGTCAGATAATTAAGATTTCAGAGAGCCTGAGTGTTTCAACGCAGGAATAAGCTTTTAGAACATGTAAGAAAGCCTTTGACATAATTCATAATTACTTCTGCCCAGTCTCCTACCTTCTCTCCTGCTTGTCCAGGATGACTGATCCTTTAATAGCCACTGCCACCATGAAACATTCTTATTTTCACCAACCACATCAATATTTCACCTACATCAGTATTTCCAAACTGTTCTTGCACTTGAAATTCTAACCATAATAAGATCCTATGTTTTGTTTCTCTAAGGCTTTACCTTTGCTAATTGTATCTTTCCAGGTAGATCTTAAGCTGCCGTAGGGCATGGTTTACATCCAATCCAATCCCTTATCTAAGACAGCATTTAGCTCCCTGCTGAATTCACTGTGGGGTTATTTTAGGGAAAAGTCTTGTTGATCAATTCACTGTTTAAATCATGTTAGATTTCTATACCTGAAGCTCACTGGCATTTCAGTCAGTGGCTATATTTTCCAATGCTGTACCAGTTCCTTCAAAGTTTGACAATTATGTCACAACATGTTAATTGTGGTGTCGAATCTCTGAGTTGTTTATTGGAATGAAAGAGTAAACAAAACCAAAGATGTCCTTTAATTAGAAAGTCTTTACAATTACAGTGCATGAATTACCAGGCCGCCCCTGAGAAGTGCTGGGTTTTTTTGCTGTCTAAGTGCTCCTAAACCAACATAGTTACTTCATTAGAGGAACTGTCACTTCAGTGTGTCTGTTTACACTGAAGAGTGAATGATAACACCAGTGACCTGAAATAATTGCCATGCAGGTTTGCTTCTGATGAAAGTACAATTTTCACTGAAAGATGCCTGCAGTTACAACTCCTGCCTTGTCAGCAGCCTATAAGTTTCTTCCCTCTGAGCCCCCCTTTTTTTTCCTGGTGTAATCAGAATGACCAGAAAGGTTCAGAGAGGTAGGCCTGTATGCCCCATCTTCCTCCACACTGTGTCCCTTGCAATGAAGCAACAGTTCTAGTTTAAGGAAGAAATGAATCATTATTTGACTTTAGTGAGAAAACTGAGGATGCTGACTCTCAACTCGCTGATGGGCAGCTGGTCATGGCAGGTCACAGAGGAGGTCTGGGGAGACTGACCTTTTTGGAGCACAGGGCGACACCATGCTTCAGAGCCACTGAACTAGAAATCGCTCAATAAAAATGCAGACTTCCAAGTAATGACTATTGAGCACTAGAAACACATGAGAAAGAATTTAAAACATGTAGCCTTGGTATGATTTCTCTTTAGCAAAACCTCTTAAATATTTTCTGCCCTACAGTACTTTGCCAAGTCCGCAGAGAGTTGTGCTGCTTAATCATAGGTCAGGCTTCTCTGGTGTTTCAAACCCACCAACTGCTTAGCAAGACCAAATGGACAAAAAAGTCCTCACCAATAATTTACAGCCCTAGAAACTCAAGGGAAGGTCGGATCTTAAAAGGTTCTGACTCAGTGGCAGAGGGTTTTGAGAGTTCCACAACTCTGTTTTTATTGTGGATGACCATTTGTTTGTTTGTGCCTTCAGCAGTCCAGCCCTAGGCAAAATTCCAAGAGTCTCTTTTCCTCCCTAGGCCTTCTGCCTGGGCTTCTGTGGACTTTCTTAGTGACCTTGGTCACTGGCTGTAGACCCTGCCTACTCTTCCTGATACCGTAGGAGTGGTTGCTCCCTGTGGCCTTGAACTTTTGTATTGTGGAACTTCTCACCAGTGTGCTTGTGTTTGCTTTGAACCTGGTTTGAATTAGAACACTCTAAGTTGCTGCTCATAGAAGGAGAGCACAAATTAGCCAACCTACAAGCAGAATTTGTCATAAGGATACAGAGCTGTTTCATGTACTTCAAGGGCTAGACGGCTGCTAGGCTTGGGACACAGACTAGAATCTAAGATTATCAGATTTACTTTTTTTTAAACAGTATTTGGCAGAGGGATGGGTTGTCTTTTTTAAAACCTCTTCTTTCATTTGTGGAGTCCATGTGGCAAATAAAATTGGAGGGAGGGAAAGATGGCCAGCAATGAGCAGAAGGACTCTTACTTGAAATTCCAACTATATGAGGAAAAGCTACTGTTTGGAAGTGTGTAAAATCGTATGACCACATCTGCCCCCAAAAGGGGTGCTGGAAATAATACATAATCAACTTACTGCTTTACAACAAATATTTTGTTAAAATCTAGCAAAGAATATTACCAGATGTAATTGAATTGCATATTATGAATGGAATTGTTTTAATAAATGTTGTTGTTGCCCTAGGGTCCCCTCCATCTCATACCAACTCCCTAGCCTGTGTTCTCCT
The DNA here is from genome assembly GCF_000299155.1 of Elephantulus edwardii. Taxonomy (NCBI): domain Eukaryota; kingdom Metazoa; phylum Chordata; class Mammalia; order Macroscelidea; family Macroscelididae; genus Elephantulus; species Elephantulus edwardii. The sequence continues at coordinate 4,835,284 of NW_006399752.1, read as the reverse complement.
CTCTGTGTCAATCCATATTGTTGAGGGTCTTCCTCTCTTTCACTGACCCTTCACCTTTCCCAGAATGGTATCTTCTTCCAACAGTTAGCTCCTTCTGACAACATGCTCAATGCAAAAGATGAAATTTCATCTGTGTTTCAGAGGAGCTCTTTGCTTACACTTCCTCCAAGACAGACATACTGGTTCTTTTGGCAGTCCAAGGTGTATTCAGTAATCTTATCCACCACCACAATCCTAAAGCACTAATTCTTGTTCTATCATTCATTGTTCAACTTTTGGATGCCTAGGAAGCAACTGAAAGTATCCTTAAGAGTGATTAAAGAAACAAAATGCCACAGCCTAACATAGATTTTTCAAGCCATATTGTAATCAATGCTGAGTATGTTATTTAAACAGCCAGGTTTTAAAATATTTATATATTAAATGTGCCCAGTGTCTTATGAAGCAGAAAGGATGTGGATTTAGCATTTGATTTCTAAGCAAATTAATGATGTAGCCAGAAAGCATAGCAGGATATAGTGGGCTATAATGAAACCCATTTAGATAATTTGTGCAAATACTTAAAAATTATATGTATTAAACTTCAGACAAATTCCCTATGACAAGGCAACTTCCTCACAGAGCACAGCTCTTGTCATTTTGATTTATGTATAGGCAATTAAAAAATTCAAATTAGAAAATGAAGCCTCATGGGTCTAAATCAGCTGATTTTGTAATTTAGGCTTTGGTTTTTTTTTTTTTCTCTCTCTTTTAAAACAGGTTCCTAGAGTCAGAAATGCTGGCAGTTATAAAGTTGTCTTTCTCCACATTATCCATTGATAATTTTTGGACATCTGTAATGATCTATGCTGCTTTTCTTTGAAGTAAATGTAGTTCACTGTAGTGTCTGAGAACAAAAGTGAAGCCACCAGGGTTTCAACCACAGCTCAGCTAAGTACGAGCTATGTGACAGCATAAGATACTTAGCCTTTTAAGCCTCTGTTTTCTTATCTGTGAAATTAGGATAAGAACCTATGCTTAGCATAGTGTTACAAAGATAAAATAAAATAATGTGTTATGAACTATTTGATTCTTAATAAATGGGACCAAGCTTTTCTGGAGTAATTTCCAATTTTTCATGTATGAAAATAAATACACAGTGACTGATCTTTCTGTCAACCTGTACTTCTAAAATAGGTACCCTGCTGATAATATTGATTTAAGACACTTTGTCTGACAAATTCTTAAAATTTTATAGAGTAGTGGACTATGATATTTTAACACAGCTCAGCAGACAATATGTCATAGAAGTTGAAATGATGAGCATTGCATAGTTCATTGAGGTGAGATAAAGGGCAGCTTCGTTCTTAAAACAGAAAGTTTGCTAAAACTATATACATTTGCTGAGCATCAGATTAATTAATATAAAGGGCTAGCCTAATGTGTGAAACATATTAGGGAATCAGTTATCATGTAATGTCAAGACAGAACCATCCATATCATAATCACCTATACTTTTCAGCTATTTTTTATAATATACATTTTGGAGCATGTATATAAGAAGATATATTTGAGATAACAACAGAAGCATGTGTGATATTTAGTATTAGAGCTAATACACTGAGAAATTCTTTTAACACTCTAACATTTAACTGTGGAAACCAATTATTAAATAATTAGAAGCTTCCTCAATTTGCAAGAGATTAGGTCATGTTTTTAAAACACCCACCAATATTTTCTGCTAATCCCATCTGCATTAATCGAAAATGAAGAAGAAAAGAAGAAAAAGAGCTGCAACTTCAATCCCAGAGGCACATGGTTCGAATCCACCAGATGCTCTGCTGGGGAAGGAGGGACAATCTCCTCCTGTACCAGTCAGATCTGATTTGACGGTACATTCACACAAAAATAATAAAATTTAAAAAAAGAAGAAGAAAAAGAAATAATAACAACAATTCTGCCAGAGTCATTTCCAACTCAGGCAACCCTTCACTGGGTTTCCAGAGCTGAAAATCCTAAAGCGATCACTTAATCTTCTCCAGAGAAGCTGCTGGGGGTTTCAAACAGTTAAACTTCCAGTCAACAACTCAGCACTTATCCTTGCATGCCACCTCCTTAAGTGTTGTATAGTAGAGTAGATGTACAAATCTGACTGTTCTGACTTAGAATATTCTTTGTAGACGTTCACAACCACCAAATATAAAGAAAGGGAAAACAACACCTATACCATGAGTTTAGATTTCATCAAGAGGAATATTCTTACTTTTGTGTCTTAAAATCCACAGAATAACAGAATGTAGCTTTTAGAATGCTAAAGGAATAAAATGAGATTAGATGACTTTACAGACCCAGGATCAAACAGAAAAGACCCTTGGCTTCAGCTTTGTTTATCGTATGTTTATTGTTATCATTGCAAAACAATAACTAGTAAAATTATTTTCCTAAATAATTAATAAATTAAAGGAAATGCTGTTTTTGAAAGCATCATATTCACAAATACACTTTTGAAAAGAAGTAAAGAATGGATAAAAATTATAGTTAATAATGACAAAGAAAAATGTGTGCTCATCAAACATGTTGCTGAACAGATCATCTTGAATTTTTAAAGATAATAATACAGGATTGCCCTCCTGCATGTAAGTGCTTCCCAGTACTTGATAAATGTTAAATTAGAACTTTGCTCAGCATGGCTGCTTAGTGAATATTAAATAATAATAAAAATAATCAAAACACTACTGTGAAGTCAAAAGGATCTTTCTATTCACTACATATTTCTTCTATGTTTGAAATTTTAATAGAATTTAAATGGTATGCACTACACATACCAACTGTTTGAAAAATTAAGAAATGTAGTTGATGTTTGTCGTCTTAATCAAAATTTGCATTCCGTTTTACTTGGGAAACTCAACATGCTGTTATACAACTAATCCTTTCACTACCTTGGAAAATAATTAATACCTTTACAAGCACATCATAAAATATAGATTAGTCAATAACTCATTATGTACTTAATTTCAATACTAATTGCCTACAGGCTTAATGAGCTCTTCATTGTAAAACTGATGTTTATTTTTATTAGATATAACTTCAAAACAAAACACACTTTACCAATTCATGACCCAATTTTGTGTTTAATGAAAATTCTTGAGGGGAAAATTTGCCATTGTACAGTGTTGAATAAATAATGTGTAACAGAGTGTTAAATCGGAAATTTTGAGTGATGTTTCAAGACACAGAAGACTTTGAAGTGGTACACGTCCATATTCAGAATTACAAAAGAAATTGTGCAAAATCTGTAGCCCACCTTAAAAGGATAAATGCATCAATGCACGGTAAATGAAAGAGGAAGTTTTTGTAGCCTTCAGTTAAAATCTCCTTCAACTTCGCGTTTCATCTAACAACATAATAACTTGTAGGAAGGGTAGGTGACTTCGAAAAGCAAGAAGAAGGGCATTTGACTGGTCCCTGTAGAGAGCTTGAAATGAAATGTTAACTCTGCTATTTTTTGTTGTTTTTAGCCATTAAGTCGAAACCAACCCATAGTTGACCCTCTAGCTAGTTTCGAGAGGCAGTTAATCACATGAGAGGAGATTGCTCATCCTTATTCTACAAGAGCAGCTGGTAGAGTCAAAGCACATGTCTTTGGGATTGCTGCACAATTCTTACCACTGGGCCACCAGGAAACACATAATATTGATAGAAACAAGTCAGATAGCAATAGGTACTAGAGGATGAAAGATGTTACTGTATTGGCATTAGTCTGTTTTATGGTTGTGTGTTATCCCAGAAAAGAGAGAAATAAAAAGAGAGAACCACAGTGAGGGTGAATAGGTAGTTGAATCTATTCCAGTTAATTCATTGGTTCCAGAGGCTAAAATCTAAGCAGGAACCAGTTGCCCCTTTTCTCTCCAACAAAGCACCTAGTGAATTTGAAATGCCTGCCTTCTGGCTATCAAGCGCAACATTTCACCTATCAAGTAGGGCTTCTAAAGACATAACTGAACACTCTGATGGGCGATTTTGTAGGAACGTGGACTATTAACTCAAAGTCTATCACAAGTCATTCTTCCAGAGCAAAATGGGAAATAACCTCTCATACAGCTTACAGCCTTGGAAATCCAGTGGAGGGTTACCAGTGAGTCCTTACAGACTCACCAGCAGTAACTTAGATATGTTGTTGTTGTTGTTGTTGTTGTTATGTGCCGTCGAGTCGTTTCCGACTCATAGCGACCCTATGCACAACAGCCCTATACCCTGCTCTATCCTGCGCCAACCACACCGCCTCTGACAAACCCATCCCTGTTACACCAGTCACCGAATCAATCCATCTCATAGAGGGTCTTCCCCTCCTGC
>NW_006399752.1:4784141-4828577 GCF_000299155.1 Elephantulus edwardii | reverse complement strand
GACTCAAAATGCCCCATGCCAGTCCATCTCATCTCTCCAATGCCTAATATGTCAATATTTGTGTGTTCCATTTCTTTCTTAACAATTTCTAATTTTCCTTCACTCATGGCTCTCACATTCCATGTACCAATCCCTAGGGTCTGTTTACAACTGTTCCTCCTCCCTTGTATTTCCATACTTTATAGTTCTACCTAGGTTGCCCTTTCTGTTAATCTGCAGGTGTTCTGTTGTGCATAGGGTTTTCAGAGGCCTGCTATTTCAGAAGTGGGTCGCCAATCCGACTTCCTAGTCTGTCTTAATCTGAATGTTCAGATTTAGAGGAGTATCTCACAGACAGCAATTTGTGTAATGTTTAGTAAATAGAAAGTCTGTGAAAATGAAGATTATACTCAATGATATTGAACAATAATCTCAAATGTACCAACCATAACTAAGATGGTATATCATTAAGTCCCGCCAAGACTAACAGTGACCTGTGAACAACAGTTCTTAACCTGTCCTCTCTTGTACCATCTTCATCCTTTCTGGCACACTCAAACTCATTGCTGCCATCATTGTATCAGTCCATCTCATTGAAGATCGTCCTCTCTTTCGCTGACCCTCTGCCTTTACAACCATGATATTCTTTTCTGAGGAATAGCCCCTCCTACCAACATGCCCAAAACCTGTGGATGAAGCTTCACCATCCTTACCTCCAAGGAGCACTATGGCTACCCTTTTCCAAGACATATTTGTTTGTTATTTTTGTCAGTGCATAGGATATTTAGTACTCTTCTCCAATACCACAAAAGTATCCATCTGACATCAGAAATTATTTCTGATGCTACATGCTTTTCTAAGCCCAGCATGACCTTCTGGCAGTTCTCTGTCAGTATATTGTTCTACTCATTTTTTATTGATCTTCAGCAATACTTTGCTTTTTTGTGTTAATGCTATTGTTTGGTAAATTTCCACATCCTATTGAATCATCTTTCTTGGGAATGAGAACAATTACAGATTTCTTCCAGTTTGCCAGTTAGCTGTCTTCCAAATTTCCTACCGCAGACTAGTGAGCACGTCCAGGGTTGCGTCTGTTTGTTTGTAATAATAATAATATTAGTAATAATCAGTGACTGGAATGCAAAATTCAAGCTGTATTGAAGGCACTGGCAAAAAAATAAGGCCCCAGTAATCAATGGAATACCAATTGACATGTTTCATCTAATAGAAAATACAGTAAGCTGTGTAAGATTATATAAAATGCCCCCATAGCAGGAGTTGACTTAGTGGTAGATAATGACAGTCACAGAAGTTAACAGTTCTTGGTAGAGAAAGAACTACAAATAGACCATTATATTCCTAAGGTGGAAAGGAGTGCATTTTAACTGGGCAGAAGAACTATATGTAAGAAACTACTCTTTCTTTATGAATTGTGAATTGGGGGCCCTATAGTTTTAAACTATGTGGGTAATTTTAGGGACTCTTATGTAATTTAGGGACTATAAGTAGTGTAGTAGAGTTGAATTAAAGGATATTGTGGGCCTCCTTTTGTTACCTCTAAGCATTAATGAATTCTGGAATATCATCTGACTTTTTAAATCATCACAATGTAGAATTCTTGGCTGAAGGTTTTGGGTAGCGACAGGGAAAAAGCTATCTGTTTGGTTGAAATTAATGGTAGATATTGCCCCCATCAGTGTCCATTAAAAACAAACTAACAAAAAACCACAACTATATTGCCATCCAGTAGTATAGCAACTCTACAAAACATCTAAAATAGACTTTAGGATCATGTTCTCTGTCTTAGTTAATCTTCAAAAACAGAGACTGCTCTTAGAAACTTGTGGTTTTTATTCAAAGCTGATTTTAGAGAAGGAGCATAATGTATGCATTAATGTTGTTAAAAGGGAGTTCTGGTGGCTTAGAGGTAAGGAGTTGTACGAATCCACCAGCAGCTCTCTGTGCTGCGATAAGTATGGGCAATGCCTTCCTGTGCAATTTACAGCCTCTAAAAATCTGGTAGAGGAAGAGCTATGAGTTGGTTCTGACTTGAAAATAGTGAACAACAACAACAAAGACAGCTACAGTAGAAAAAGAATCAGCTCCATATACCTGCCACCATCCCTACTGTCAAGTAAGAGCTGCTTAGTGTTCACCCACGTTTCTCCCCACCATCACTATGCTAACTGGATCTCCAACTACGAAAGACTCAGAAAGTTCTATTTGTCAGACTGAGGAGAAGGTACTCATAACCCAAAAGCTGGCCAGCACCAAGTTCTTTATTTTAGCATGCGACTGTGCAAAGTGAAACCAACAATGATCTGAATAAAGAGAGAGATTTTGAAAAGTATATAGAACTTAGTGTCCCGATTAATAGATTTGACTGTGTGTTTTTCTTAGAGCGGTCTTTTGAGTAACAGACAGCATAAAAAGGTTTGGTTCTTTTTGACTTTTTTTTTAAGAAGAAGCTTGTGTTTTAATTTAGGAACCCAGAATCCTCCCTTCCTCCTCACTCGTCAAACCTACTGAATCTGAAGAGACAGTGGAAGGAGAACATTGGACTCTTAAATTCCATGAGCCCTGGCTGTTGCACATAGTAGCTACCATTGTTACAGTTAAATTGTAAAAATAAATAAATATATATATATATATATATATATATATATATATATTCACTTCAAGCTTCCTAAAACTTAGTGTACCTAGTTATTAAATGAAAAATAATGAGTGATAGAACAAATATTTTCAAGAGTATTTTATATTCTTGTTATTATGTGTTAGTCAATGTATTAGTCAATTAGGGCTCTTAATGACCAGGTAAGAAAAAATAGAACTAGCTGATTTAAAAGGTTTTCTAGGCAGAAATATTTGTGGAGACAGAGAGAATGCCAGATCTTTTCTCTCACAGAATAGCTGGTAGATTATAACTTCTGACTGCTTGACTAGAAGCTGAATGCTTAAGACCTGCACCATTGTGGTAAAAACAAATATAATTTAAATATAAAGAGCTCTATGGGTTAACAAACAAACAAAACACCAAATCACATCCATAGAGTTGTTTCATAGACTAGAGGAGAACTGATCCCTAGGATTTCCAAGACTAAATCTTTTTTTATTGCTATTTTAATGAAAGTTTATTGAAAAGTTGGATTTTTTCATCAATTCATTGTTGTACATTTTCCTCCCTACTTCCCCACCAATTCAATTTAAAAAAATATACATATTCTTTCATTGTTGCATAATTTCCTCTCTTCCTCTGACCCCTCCCTCAGTCCACTTTGCTATGCACCTCTTATTCTGAAATGCATAAATAATGCATAATCATATATCCCTTTTAAACAATTCTTTGCTTCATCTGTCCGAAAGCAATATTTATTATTTAGCCCCTCTTTCCTTTCTTCTCCTAAGCACCAAGTTCTGTTTTATAACAGTGGCATTATGCAATTTCTGTCCTTTTGTGACTGAGATATTTTACTCAGGATAATGTCCTCCAGGTCACACATGTTGTGTAAATGTTTTTTAGTTCCTCAGTTTTCAGTGCTGCATAGTATTCCATTGTGTGAATATACCATAGTTTTTTTATCCATTCATCTTTTTTTTCTAAATTTAGTTTGTTTATTATTCATTTCAATGAACATCTACAGAGATTTTGGAATTCCATTCATTCATTATTGCACCCTTCTCCCCGCACAAACCCCTCCCCCCCCCGTTTGCTCCTTTCCTTGAAAAGCAAAAGAAAAACTCCCTCATTGGTACACAATCCCCCCGCACCTCCCCAAATCCCACCCCCTACCCCCAAATATAATCCACTCTGCAACCCTCATTGTGTACTCCTACGATAAAAATAATGCCCTAAAATATAATACTTTTAGACTATTCTCTCCCCCATGGACTTCAATGCCGTAAACATATTTCATCCAGTTTTTCTCAGTCTTACCCCACCCCATTCAAACTAGATAGTGGATTTGAACAGCTCACTTCTCAGTTAACAATTCAGTGCGTAATCCAGATGGCAAATCAAGCCAATGAAACATAAATAATGACTCCCCTTGTCTGAAAAATTACTAATTTTTGAAACTATATGACCTTCTTACTTTAATTACAAAAACAGATCTTCAAAGTTTATATTGACCCAGTTGCAGCCAGAGGTTTAGAATGGGATTCATACTCTAGGACACACATCGTATTGTGTGGAATCACTCTATGCCTCCCCTGAAACTAGCTTAACCTTGAACCATTTTCTCTTTAAATCAGAATTGGAAGCCATTCAATTTGAAAATAATATCAAATACTGAAGGAGAGTTTGTTTCCTCTCATTATAAACGTGGGAAAAATAATTCAAGGATACCATCCTTTTTTCCTTGCTTAATTTATAACCCCTTGACAATAAAAAAAAAAGACATACTGTAAATCCATCCAAGAGATAAAATCATTGGCAGGATAAAATCAAATGTATTTCAACACGGCCACAAGTTTGTGTCAGCAAAATCTCCTTGGGAGATTTTTAATGACTGAGACAAGTTAGCTCAGGCTATCTCGTCCTTTTGTAAGCATTTATTATTTGACCAGCATAATCTTAAATCAGTTTATTGAACCATTCTTTCTCCCATTTTCATCGTTTACAATAAATAATATTGGAAGAGTTATGTCGGGGTGTCATGCTTTTTATTATTATAGGTGATTCTCTACCTTTATGTGCACCTATCAAATCCTAACCTCTTTACTTGATTACACTGATATAGTTGTTTATGTGCAATGTACTAAATGATGGTAATATAATTGGTGAAACTGGCTTTCACTTACCCGCAATACAACCACAAAATGAAATGACACAAGCATTAGTCTCAGGAATTCTGCCATGAAATTTGATTATTTGATTCTGTGTTAGTGGCAGATAATGTATACTCTAATGACACATTACAAGTAAATAGCAACATTCAGAGCCTGCTACCACTTCAAGTGTTTCTTTTTTTTTTTTAACATTATGTTTTGAACAAGCCCTTCTACCCAGGGAAATGAAGGAGCACGTGCACCCACACACATATTTATTTTCTGACTTCTCTTTAATACATAATTCTGGCTAGCAGCTGCTGGTATAAATATAAATGACTGAAGCCTTTTGTTGTGTACCTTAGAGCCACATGTATCTGACCCTTTGGTGAGTTTTCAGGGGCATTTATTTGCAGGGTAGGAGATTGCCCATTCATCTCCCATAGAGCAGCTGGTAGTCTGGAACCACATGTCTTTGGGACTGCAGTGCAATTTCTTGCCACTCGGCTACCAGAGCTCCATATGAAAGTAAATATGATTGCAAACACAATCCTGCAGTTACAGTAATAAACAATAATATATGAATAGACACGCAAGCTGAACAGCTGTGGGAAGCCTAAGTGCAATATACCCACAAGTTGTATAGGTTTGGCAGATGATATGTCTGTAGATCTGACTGTAGGTGCTGCAAATACATCCAATGTTCTAGCAAGGGCATATAAGGGTAAAATTGTGAACATTTCTTAGTCATAACAAATAGCTTGAAAGAATAAGTGGCTGGGCTTAGGGATTTAGGACCATAGTCTTGGGATAGTTAGGTCAGTCAACATAATATAATCCACAAAGGCAATATTCTACTGCCAACCTTGATAAGTTTTAAAACCATTTCACTTTCAGCCAACAAAAGGGCCTATAAGGTGAGTAATAACACCAGGGAGGAATATATACCTGAGTATAATCAACCATGCAACATTAAGTGTGCATAATTCACCACAAACAAAACTGAGAAGGCAGGAAGGACAGGAAAGAAAGATATATGGGAATGGTGAGCCCCGAGAAGAAATGGGAAGGGTGCTGTTACATTGGAAGGACAGCGACTTTTGCCATGAAACAAAACATGCTCAAATTGAGTGGAATCCCAATTTTTATCTGTAAATGGCCGCCCTAACCACGATGAAAACTCTAGACTGAAACAACATCGCCGGTGAGTTGTAACCAGCTCCCAGCTGCCCTTGCAGCAGGTTTCAGAGGCTATTCATCACATAGGCGGTGTTGCACATCTTTTCCCCACAGCCTCCGATGCATTGAAATCACCCAAGAAGCTAAGCCTTTGGGTCGGCAGCACAATTCACTATGGGCTGCAGCACGAAATCACCCTAAAAGGTTCTAGGCAAAAGAATGTAATAAACACTAGGACTAGAGACTAAGCTATGGCTTGTGCACATGTCAAATTTATGACTTAACAGAATACGCAAAAATTGAGAGAAGAGGTGTTAACAGAGAAAGAACAGAGGAGCACACTGAGGAGGTTTTACTATGCTCCCCTCGCTCCCCAATATTTCAAGCAGGTACTGATGGTGCTCTTCATGCTGCTCGTCCCCTCCTGAGTTAGAAAACGTCCCCAGCAGGGCTATACCTTCCAAATCTGAGCTCAAGGGTCCCTACACAAGAGCTTATATTATATTTTAGAATATGTTGTAGCATTAGGGATAAGATGCCAATGTCAGATGGTTGTGTCTTCTGCATAATTCAGGTTGTTGATGAGTGTTTCTCCAATCCTGATGCCACATTCCTCCTCATAAAATCCATCCTCCTGAATGATCTGTTTCACATATAGATTGAAAAGATTTGGAGACAGGATGCATCCCTGACTCACTCCTTTCTTTATTTTGAACATGCAATCTTTCCTTGTTCTGAGGACTGCTTCCTGGTCTGAATATAGGTTTCAAATGACCACAATCAAGTGTTCTGGGATTCCCATTCTTCTCAAAGTTAGTCACAATTTATTTTTATCCACACAGTCAAATGCCTTTGTATAGTCAATGAAACAGAGACAGACACGCCTTTAGTACTCTCTGCTTTCAGCCAAGACCCATCTGACATTGGCATCTTATCCCTAATGCTACAACATATTCTAAAACCAGCTTGTATTTCTGGTAGTTCTCTGTTTAGTGAACTCTTCCAATTGTTTTTTAATAATCTTCAGCAGGATTTTGCTTGCATGTGGTATTAGTGATATTGTTCAATAATTTGAACCCTGTGTTGAACCACCTTTTTTGGGGAATGGGAATAAATATGATCTCTTCCAGTCAGTTGGCTAGGTAGTTGTCCTCCAGATCTCCAGGCACAATCTGGTGTGCATGTGAGGGCTGCATCTGCTGGTTAAAATATGTCTATTGGTATTTCATCTGTTTCTGGGGACTTGATTTTTGCCAATTCCTTCAGAGTAGCTTGAACTTCCTTCTTAATCATCATTGCTCTGTAATTTTAATCCCTTGTAATTCTCTTTTAAACTATGAATGCTACACCGTTCTTTTTCTGTTTTTCATTCCGAGCATAGTATATCATGTGATTGTCTGATTCAAAGTGGCCACAGCTAGTCCATGTCCTCTCACTAATGCTAAGAATATCGATGTTCATGTGTTCCATTCTGTGTTCTACAACTTCTAGTTTCCAAATCAATCATATTTTGTACAATGAATGTTCCAACTATTAGAAGATTTTTAGCTGCTTTTCTTCATTCTTATTGATGTCCAACCTGAGCTCTACATCTAATAGTAAAACTATCCATGTTCCTCTATTATTCATAGTTTTCAGAGGCCTGCTATTTAAGAATTCGATTATCAGTTCTGCATTCTAACCTAAGTCTGGGAGCCCTACTAAAATATGCCAACTATGAGTGACCCTTGTGGCATTTGACACACCAAGGCATAGCTTTCGGCATCACAGCTACCCAGAGGTGACCCAAGTATGGCAAATTGACAGATACGTGCTGTACTAATTGAATGGAGTTGATAGTGAGTAGAATAGTCAACCAGAAAAACAGGTGAGCAAAGAGAAAGTGGGAGGTACATCTCACAAAAGTCTCATTCACAGCATGATGAATGAAAGTATCAAGGCCACCTTTCCTGGTCTAATTGATAAAGCATGTAACCTCAGTACCCAGTTTGTTGTTATATCATCAAGATGGAACCAATCCTCAACTGATCACCTAGGGGGGTTTCAATGGAGGTAAATTACACAGAGATTGCCTATCTTTCTCCTGCAGAGTAGCCAATGAATTCAAACCAAGTACTTTTGGGTTTGTGGTGCAATTCAACACCATTAAGTCTCCAGCGCTCCCTTAGTGTCTGGATATAACAAATATCTGCTCACTTGTAGAGCTATTGTATATGACCATGAATATTTTGTTTCACATTTCTATTAGGATTCAGATTAAGTGGTGGGGTTTTTTTGGAGAAATAATTATGTGAGAAAAAATGTCCTTTCACATTTTAAAGAGAAATAAAAATTTCTATTGTCTGCAACTCATACCAGAGAAAAAGAAATGTCTAAAATGCATTTGGACAATGACAGTATAAACTTTTAAAATATGAACAGTTTTCTTTGCCTTTACTAAAAATGGTTTGATATATTAATAGTTCAAGTACAAAGAGAGCGTTTTGTTACTTTCTGAAAGAAATGTATAACATACACAATCCAATTAAATTATATGAATTATTCAGGGTCTCTAGATGATGTTTTACTATGTTAATATATAACAACATTAAAAGGAATTGACCATTCAATTATAAACACATGCAGAAATTACTGTAAAGTGCAGAACATTATAAAACAATTATCCTTTACATTTGTTCAGCCAGCGTCTTAAGAACAAACCTATTTGGAACAGCTGGAACCTAACTCTGACATTTTTAAGTGCACAAACAGAAGTTTAAAAACTATACTTAAAGGAAGTCTATTTTTCAATATTTCATTATAATTATCCTGTTACATAGGATTTTCAGTGTTAGCCATAATTTGTTATGATCCATATAGTAAATGCCCTTGCATAGTCAATAAAACACAAAAATACATTCTTCTTGTATTCTCTACTTTCAGCCAAGATCCATCTGACAGCAGCAGTGATATTCCTAGTGTCATGGCTTCTTCTAAATCCAACCTGAATTCTAACAATTCTTTTTCAATGTACTGTTCTAGCCATTTTTGCATAATTTCCAGTAAGATTTTACTTACTTGTGATGCTAATGAAATTGCCCTATAATTTTCACTGTCTGTTAGATGACGTTTCCTAGGAATGGGAACAAATGTAAGTCCCTTCCACTCCTTTATTGCGAGTGTTGTTGATTGGGGATAGTTTTGTCAGTTACTGTGAGTGTTGTTGATGGAGGATAGTTTCCCTTTGTGGAGACACTAAAGATTAGATAAAGCCATCTGCAAGCTGCCTATACTCATTAAACACATGCAAAGGGCCAGGATTTTGTCTTACTGATCTCAAGTGTAAATTCTTTTTAAAAAGGTCACTGCTCTGGAGTTGGAATCAACTTAGAGCTCACCCTTAAGCAGGTTTTCTGAGGCTGTAAATCACTCAGGAGATTTCCCATCTTTCACCTGAATAGCAGCTGGTGGATTGGAACTGCCTGCCTTTGGGTTGGTAGCACCACTCCTTACTCCTAGGGCATTAAGTGGTCAGAGTAGGGCGTTGTATTGCTAGACCCCCATTAGTAATAAGAGTAGAGTGTGTTTGATATGTCTAGGACATTGTCCTGTTCTTTTTATGTACAGCAATACCATTCCAATTTTAACCTATAACTTTCAGAACAGTGGGGTTGCTTAACTTGTTAGTTGCAATTGAGCTAATTATGGCTCAAGGCAACACTTTGTGTGTAAAATAGCAACCTTTGTATGTAAAATAGAACTGGATTGTCCAAGTAGTGACTTCAATGACCTACAAAGAATCCTTGCTTGGTTCTGGTCTTCTTTAGAAGTAAAGGATGTTAACATATCTTCAACATAAACAGTCTTCCCAGTATCCTGGAAAACCTACAACCAGGAGAAGATAACGTAGATGAATGGGATCGTCTAAGACTCAAATCCCTATGCACATCCAAAAACTTCTCCAACAGGGTAAAAAGGGAAGCCACTGACTGGGAAATAACATATCAGATAAGGGACTTATTTCCAGAATTTATGAAATACTTGAGCACCACAACAAGATAAAGGTAAAGAATTCAATAGAAAAATGGGCACAGGATATGAACAGGCACTTCACCGAAGACGAGATTTAGATGGCTAACAAGCACATGAAGAAATGCTCAAAATCCCTAGCCCTAAGAGAGATGCAAATTAAAACAACTATGAGATATCATCTCACCCCAGTCAAAATAGCAAGACACTGAGAGAGTTTCCAGAAGGAGAACAATCAACTTTGTAAACAAAATAGTAAGTGAAAGATAAAGGTAAATTAAGTGTTTTGATTTAAATTAAGTAAATTAAGTGAAGAGTCATTATTTTTGCTGTGATGAAATGATTAATAACAGAGTTAGGGTTAGGGAAATGATGGCAATAAAAATCTGACTGAAGTAGGGGTGGAAATAGGAGGTAAGAGCCTGGATCACAGTTGATTGAAAAAACTTTCCAGATTAGTATCTTGAGGAAGATGTAAATTCAATGGAAGCTTTTTTTCTAAAATTTTATCTGGGCACAGTTTTAGATGTACAGAACAATAACAAAAAGAATGTTGTTTGTTGCTATGTGCTATCCAGAGCTGTGACTCATAGCAACCCTAAACCGGGCTGCTCCTTGGAGGCAAGGATTCTGAGGCTTCGTCTGACATATTTTGGTCATGTAGTGAGGAGAGACCGGTCCTTGGAGAGGGACATCATACTCGAGAGGGTGGAGGGCAGGCGTAGGAGGGGAAGGCTCTCTTGATTCAGTGACTGGGGTAATCGGGATGGGTGTGTTGGAGACAGTGTGATTGGCACAGGACAGAGCAGAGTTTAGGGTAGTTGTACATAGGGTCACTGTGAGTCACAAGCGACTCAACGGCACATAACAACAACAACTTAGCAGTCCATCTTATGTCCAAGACTCTTTTCCAGCACCACAACTCAATTCTCCTTCTGTCATCTTTAGTCATTGTCCAGCTCTCTGATGCATAACAAGTAAGAATACCATGGAGTAGATCAGGTGCACCTTAGTCTCTAGACTGACATTATTACTCTTCAGCACTCTAGAGAGATCCCTCACGATAGACTTTCCTAATGCAATTAGTCATTTTATTTTCTTATTGCTGATGCCAAGATTGCTGGTTGTAGATTCAAGCAAGATGAAATTGTGACCAATCTCAATCTCTTCTCTATCTTGCATGGTGCTACCAGTTGGCCCAGTGGTGAGAATCTTTGCTTTCTTGATGTTGAGTTGTAGTCTATATTGAAGACTAGAGTCCTTGACTTTCTGCAGCAAACACTTGAGGTCATTCTCAGTTTCAGCAAGCAAGAATGTGTCATCTGCATACGATAGATTGTTGGTGAGTTTTCTTCCATTCCTGATACCACAATTCTTCTCTTAAAATCCAGTCTCCCAAATGATCTGTTCCATATATAGATTGAAAATGTATGAAGAAAGACGCATCTTGGATGCACTGCTTTCTTGATTTTGAAGCATACAGTGTTTCTTTGCTCTATTCTGATAACTGCTTCCTGGTTTAAGTACAGGGTTTTATATGATCACATTCAAGTGTTCTTGGATTCCCATTCTTCTCAATGTTAGCCACAGTGTGTTGTGATTCACCCGATCAAATAATTTTACATAGTCAATAAAACACAAACAGACATTCTTTTGGTACTCTCTGCTCTGCTTTCAGCCAAGATCCATCTGATATTGGCAATAAGGGCCCTGCATTGACTTATAATCTGATCTTTACCTATCTTCCCCTTATATTAACACCTTACATTGCCCTAGAGCATTTATCTAAACTAAAGAAATGGCAATGTTAATACATTATAAACTTACTAACATTTATCACTAATGTCTCTGTTGTTGTTGTGTGTGTGTGTGTGTGCGCGCGCGCGTGTGTGTGTGTGTGTGTGTGTTTGTTATCCAATCTAGGACAACAGGTTGTTTTCAGTTGTTATTACTGCTTAGTCTTTTCAAATCAGCGAAAGTGTATGAGTTATGCACTGGGAAAATCTGCAGTTAGGGACCTCTCCAAATTACTGAGGAGTAATGATGTCAGTTTGAGGATTAAGATATGTCATGGTCTTTTCAATCACTTGGTATGCATCTGAGAGCTGGAGAATGAAAAAGGATAGCAGAAGAAGAACTGACTCCCTTGAGCTGTGAGGTTCGAGAAGAGCACAGATGTCTTGGACAGAGTGGAGCCAGAGTGCTCTTTGAAGACAAGAAGGATGAGGCTTCACCTCACATACTTTTGGCATGTTGTTTGGCATAGCTATTCCTTCTATTCCTTAGAGAAGGGCATGATGCTGGGAAGGGTGGAGAGTTGGCAAAGGAGAGGAAGACCATCAACCAGGTGGATTGACACAGTGACTGCTGCAATGGAATCTTGTGTGTCAGAAAGTGTGAGAATGGCATAGAATACAACAGGGTTCATACTTTTGTCATAGGGTTTCTTTGAGTCATACTCAATGGCACTTAACAACAACAACCACCAGCATATCCCTTATTATCTTGACATATTTAAAGAGTAGAAGTCCGTTAATTTCTAGAATGTTTTCAGTTGGGTTTATTTGATGGTTTCTCATTATTTGCCTGAGGTTATACATTATTGAAAAGAATACCACAAAGATGACATGTCTTTCTCAGTGTGTCATGTCAGGAGACACATGATGTGAAAATGTATTACTCTTGATGGTAAAATGCTGTCTGCTGGCAGTCTCCAGAGTAGTTACTGTTTTTCCTCCTTGTAGGTACTAAATGTGTTGGGACAAGTACATAAGGACTATAAAGAATTATGCTAATTTTAGCTCCATTGATGGATCTTGCCTCTGGCAAATATTTGTGTGGCATTCTAATGGTAATTCCTATTTTCATAATTAATTCCATATTTATTCCTTGAAATCTTCAATAAAATCTAGTTGTTACTTCTCGGCCATTTATGTATTTAGTTAATTAGCTGTCCAGGTCGTAGTTTAGGTCAGGGCAGATTCTTCCTCCAAGATGAGTCCACACACATTATTTCAGAAGCTGGACTATATAAAGAATAATATGATAACTGAATTGGTGGAAGATTCACCAACAACCTGAATAATCTGACTTTGCAGAAAGTGAAGTTGGAGTACTTGCTGCAATAGATCAAAGATTACAGTTTTTAATATGTATTATATTTCAATATCTAGAGAGCAAAGTTAAACATTTAACCAACAGGAAACATCAAGATAGATGGAGGAAAAACTGAAGTTGTGAATTACTTCATTTTACTTGAATCCACAATCAACATTCATGTTAAGAGTTGTTGTTGTTGTTGTTATTAGGTGCGTGGAGTTGAGTACAATTCATAATAACCCTATAAACAACAAATCTGGGCTCTGTTCTATCCAGTGCCATCCTCCCACTTCCTGGCACATAAGAACCCATTGCGGCAGTCACCACATCAATCCACCTGGTTGAAAGTCTTTCCCTCCTTCGATGACCTGCCACCCTTCCCAGCATCATGTCCTTCTCCAAAGAATAGTCCCTCCTAGAAACATGCCCTAAGTTTGTGATGCAAAGCCTCATCAATTTTGTTTTCAAAGAGCACTCCAGCTGCACCCTCTCCAAGACATATCTGTTTGCCCTCTTGGCCGTCCATGTGATGTTCTGTGCTCTTCTCCAACACCACAGCTCAAAGGCATCAATTCTTCTTTGGTCATCCTTATTCATTTTTCAGCTCTCAGATGTATATCAAATTATTAGAAAGACTATGGCCTTAACTAGACACACCTTAGTCCTTAAACTGACATCATTACTCCTCCATAATTTGGAAAGGTCCTCAAATGTAGATTTTCCCAGTGCAATGTGTCTCCTTATTTTCTGACTGCTGGCACTAAGGTTATTAATTGTGGATCCAAGCAAGATGAAGTTGTTGGCAGTTTCACTCTCTTATCCATCCATCATGATGTTCTCTATCTGTCCAGAGTTAAGAATCTTTTTCTTGACACTGAGATGTAATTCATACTGAAGGCTACGTTCCTTGATTTTCTGCAACCAATGCTTCAAGTCCCCCTCCTTTCAACAAGCAAGGTTGTGTCCTTTCAATAATGCAAATTATTGATGAGTTTCCCTCCAATCCTGATGCTACATTCTTCTTCATAGAGTACTTTCTTGAATAACTTGCTCAGCATACAGATTAAATAGGTATGGAGAGAGAGAGAATACAATCCCAATGCACTCCCTTTTTATTTTAAACCAAAAATATTCCCCTTCTCTGTTCACTCAACAACCTCCTGGTCCAGGTATAGGTTTCATATGAGAACAATTAAGTGCTCTGGGATTCCCGTTCTTCTCAATGTCAGTCACAACTTGTTATTATCCACATAGTCAAATGTCTTTGCATAGTCAACAAAGCACAAATAGACATTCTTCTGGTATTCTTTACTTTCAGCCAGGATCCACTTGACATCAGCAGTGATTGCACTCATACAACAGCTTTTTATAAATCCTACTTGAACTTTTAGCAGTTCCCTGTCTATGTACTGTTCCAGCCATTTTTTAATGATCTTCAGCAGTATTTTCCATTACATGTGATATTAATGATATTTTTCAGTTGTTCTCACATTTAGTTGGAACACGTTTCTTGGGAATGGGAACAATTATGAATATCTTCCAATCTGTTGAGAGCTGGTAACAGTAGTCAAGAAATTAAAAGAAATTTAATTGGAGAAATCTGTTGTAGAAATAATCTCAAAGTACGAAAGAGTAAACAATGTCAGTTTTGTAACAAAATAGAAAAGACGAAGGTGAGCCTGATCCAAGTCGTGATATTTCCAGCTACTTCCTATGCAACAGAGAGCTGGACAATGAATAAGGATGCAGAAGAGGAATCAATGCCGTTGTGTTGCGATGTTCAAGAAGACTACTGATTATGCCATGGACTTCCAAAATAGCAAACAGAAAATGCAACCTTACAAGCAAGAAGAGTGACATTTTCCTGCACATTCTTTAGGCTTTCTATCATGATGTGCCAGTTCTTGGAAAAAGACATCAGACTGGGAAAGGTGTAGAATCAGAGAAACAGAGAAAGATCTTCAAGGAGATGTGTTAACAGAGTAATAATGGGCTTTAGTAGATCAGAGATGATGAGTATGGCACAGAATAGAGGAAGGGTCAGATCTATTCAGAGTCTCTACGAGGCCTAGCTAACTTAATGGTACCTAACAATAATAAAAACAATAAAGTCTTCAAAATTTTCTTTATTTGTGTAGTCCAATATAATTATTATCTATTTTTACTACTTAAATTGTTTTGAGTTTGATGGTTGGAAGCTCTTTCAGACTGACTTCTATGTCTTTTAATTTTAATCTTTTTAACATTTTAATCCTATTATTCTTCTGTGTGTATGTTTGTTAGAGAGAAAGAGAGAGAGAGAAGATTGGAGAGAGAGAGAGAAAGAGGAGAGAAAAGGAGAGAGAAACAGAGGCAGAGAAATACAAAGACACACACACACACACACACACACACACACAGAGAAACAGAGAGAGAGAGGCAGAGAAATGTGTTGCTTCCCTTACCTAGTCTTGGAATTCACCACTTCTCCAAGTAGCTCAAGTTCCATCTCACATACTTTGGGCAGATTGCCAGGAGGGACAAGTTCTTGGAAAAGAACATCATACTAGGAAGGGTAGAAAGATAGTGCAGGAAAGGAAGACTTTGGATGAGATGTATTGACATGGTAACTGGAACAGTGGGATTAGGTGTGTTGGTGTCAGTGAAACTGGCTCAGGATAAGGCAGAGTTCAGAGCTATTGTACATAGAGTCACTATGAGTCACAGATGACTCAACAGCACGTAACAACAAGCCTTGGTTCTTTTTGTTTGAGATTGTATATAGAATCAGCCCTCTGACCATAAGTGTGTTTAATGCTACTGAAATGTCATTGGCTTTAGTTTCAAGGATAAGTTTTTAGATGTTAGATAAAATATTGGGTTGTTGGGTTTTTTGTTGTGTTTTTTTATTTTATTTTATTTCAGTGGTAAAGATACAAAAGTGAGTGAGAAATTGATTGTGGGGAAATAATGATATTTTTAGGATGAAAATCTTTCAGACGGAAGAGAATGTGGGTTTCATTTCACAACTGGAGAGGCTGGACTTTGATAGAAACAAGGACATTATTCACTGTAAAAGAAGAAAAAGAACAATGATTAAAACAGATGTTAAATATTATCTAAAATGAGACATTTCCATTTGTTTTCTTGCTGTTAAAAATGAAATGTTAGACAAGGTCATTAGCTGAGAGTAAAGGGGAAGAAAGTAATGGAAGTTAAAGGAGAGAGCTCTTGGAGAGTATGGGAAGTAATACACTGGGAAATTAAAGCAGAATTACAGAACATCACAGAGTACCTCTCGATGATTTATGGCCCTGAATATAAAATGTGACCATTAATATGGTTGTTCTAGTGCAATGATGGAGTAGACAGATAAATTGGATTAATCTAGAATTGAAGATTTGCCAAGTGAGTACAAGTGAGAAGAATCTGGGAAAGGTAATAAGGGCATTTGTAAGACATTGTAATGGCAGGAAAAGGAATTCGGTTGGATGAGGAGATTGGAAAAAAAAAAAAAAGGTTGTTAGTATTACCAATCTGTTGTCATTTAAAAATAAATACTTCAGGGTTTGCTTTTAATGAATTTCTGTCTTCTTGAAATTTTGATGCTCTGAACTTGTCGGTTGACCTCCTAATAACCCTTATACACCATAGTCTCTGAGTTTCTTTTTCTTTTTACCTACCAAGTACCAAGACCACTGCTCATGTGAGGACACAAGAATTTTCTAAGCAGTTGAAGCAAGTTTAAAACAAAAAAGGGGTGTGTGTGATAAGACTGATATAAAAATCACAATCATCCCACCAAATTTTTTGTCAAGAAAAAGGTGCTATTATGCTTGGAGAGTCATGATGGCCTTCCACGAGGTCACTAGAACAACTTTCAGAATCACTGGCATCATCTTCGCCAATCTTTTATCTGAAAACATTTCCTCTATCCCATTCAAGGGCATATAAATGAAGCCAGAAATGTAAAAATAAAACCCATTTTGTAGGAGACTCCATTAACTCACCTGAAAACAAATTGATGAGGGGATGTGGCTTAATTTTTCAGTGGTCAGAGTCATTACTTTGTGAGACATGTTTGGTCACCTTTGATGTGTCAGCTAAATGACTGTTTCTAAAATTACCTTGACCATTATTCATGAGAGTGTTAGTAATTACTCAGTGGTTAATGAAGCCAGTTGCCAGTTGATGATCAGTGGAAACTGAGCCTGACCTTTTGCACCAAGCAGAAGACTAGCTGACCCACCCTCTCTGTTCACTGGGCCTAGTCCTGACTCTCAAAATTATTATGACTTTGAAAGTACAACACTTTTCTAAAAGGAACATTTTTTCAGTGACAGAAATTCTAATTTCAATTTCTTGTGGTAGTATTAGTACCTTTGTTCCTATGTTCATTTGTGCTCATTAAGTCTGTCTGTAATATAAGGTGCTTATTAGTTTTCTATCTGCTTATTTAAACCTATTCTTAATATAAAAAGTGTAAGGGTTATACTTTTTAAAACTATATGAAAAGTGTGAAGGTTATACTTTATATATAAAGTTTCTATATAAAGTGTACACTTTGAATAAAAAGTGTAAAGTTAGTGAGGTCAGCCATTATTTGCCTTGGTGTCCCAGTGTCTAGCAAATACTAAAGGAGCCCTGGTGGCCTAGTGATTTAAGCATTCTACTGTTAGTCCAAAGATTGACAGTTTGAGCCCACCAGGTGCTGCCCTGTCAAGGAAAAGATGTGACAGTATACACCATAGAAATGCACACAGCATTGGGAGCCCTGTGGACAGGTTCTACTCTGTCCTAGAAGGTCCCTGTGGGTCAGAACTCACCCAAAGGCTTTTGACAAATTCTGTGCATATCGAAGAAAGGATCGAAGAGGCTTGTCTCTGATATCCAAAGTTAAAGAAATTACAGCCATCTTGAAATGGTTTCATCTTTAGTCAGTCACCAATTAGGCCAGGGCCCTGGGTCATTAGGAGTTGGCACCTATTTCCTAGAATCTAGTAAGAGCACCATATTAGAGGATAAATGTAAGAGTAAAAAATTTATCAAATCATTTTCATTTCTTTATTGAAATACAGTTGAACAAAGGCAAAACGCTCCTTTGGAATATGTAAATGCATGAAAGAGAATTCTCAAACATGTCTTGGGAATAATTTCCTGACATATATTCATCAATAAATAACAAATCCTAAAAGATTGCAAACTTGTTGACCAAATTTTATCCATGTTATGATGTTGTTGTTGTTATGTGCCATCAAGTTGCTTGTGACTCATAACTACCCTACGTACAACAGCTCTAAACTCTGCTCTGTCCTGTGCCAATCACACTGTCTCTGATATACCCATCCCAATTACCCCAGTCACTGAATCAATCCACCTCATAGAGAGGCTTCCCCTCTGCGCTGTCCCTCCACCCTCCAAAGCATGATGTCCCTCTCCAAGGACCCTCCTTACAACATGTCCAAACTATGTCAGACGAAGCCTCAGAATCCTTGCCTCTAAGGAGCCACCGATTTAACCCTTGCTGGAGAAGAGTACTGAGAATACCATGGACTGCTAGGAAAACAAATAGATTTGTCCTGGAGAGGGTTAAACCGGGTGGCTCCTTGGAGGCAAGGATTCTGAGGCTCCGTCTAACTTACTTCGGACATGTAGTGAGGAGAGACCGGTCCTTGGAGAGGGACATCATGCTTGGGAGGGTGGAGGGAAGGCGCAGGAGAGGAAGGCCCTCTATGAGGTGGATTGATTCAGTGACTGGGATAATTGGGATGGGAGTGTCAGAGACAGTGCGATTGGCACAGGACAGAGCGGAGTTTAGGGCTGTTGTACATAGGGTCGCTATGAGTCACAGGCGACTCGACGGCACATAACAACAACAACAACAGGATGAATCTGTTTGTTTTCTTAGCGGTCCATGGTACATTCAGTACTCTTCTCCAGCACCACAGCTCAAAGCCATAAATTCTCCTTCTATCCTTCCTAGTCATTGTCCAACCCTTTGATGCATAACGAGTGATTGCAAAGACCATGGCCTGTATCAGGTGCACCTTAGTCTCTACAGAGACACCATTGTTCTTCAGTACTTTAGAGAGATCCCTAACAGCAGACTTTCCCATCCCAATACATCTTTTAATTTCCTGGCTGCTGATGCCAAGAGTGTTGACTGTGGATCCAAGCAAACTAAAGCTGTGAACAATCTCAATCTCTTCGCCATCCATTCTGATGCTGCCAATTGGTCCAGTGATGAGAATCTTTGTCTTCTTGACATTGAGCCTCAATCCATATTGAAGGCTGCAGTCCTTGACCCTCTGCAGCAAGTGTTTCATGTCCTCCTCCGTTTCAGCAAGCAGGGTTGTGTCATCTGCATAATGAAGATAATTGATAGATTTTCCACCAATCCTGATACCACATTTCTCCTCCTAGAGCTCAGCTCCCGGATAATCTGTTCTACATACAGGTTGAAAAGGTACGGAGACAGGACACGTCCCTGGTGTACACCCTTCCCAATTTTGAACCATGCAGTGTTTCCTTGCTCTGTTCTGATGACTGCTTCTTGGTCCAAATATAGATTTCTCATTAGCATGATCAAGTGTTCTGGGATTCCCATTCTTCTCAGAGTTCACCACAGTTTGTTAAGATCCACACAGTCAAATGCCTTTGCATAATCAATGAAACACAGATAGACATTCCTGTGGTATTCCCTGCTTTCATCTAAGATCCATCTAACATTAGCTACAATATTCTTAGTACCACGGCCCCTTCTAAGCCCAGCCTGGACTTCTGGCAGTTCTCTGCTGATGTGGTGTTCCAGTCACTTTTTGATAATCTTCAGTAAAAATCTTGCTTGTATGTGAAATCAATGCTATTGTTCTATAGTTTCCACACTGTTGGGTCACCCTTCTTTGGGATGGGAACAAATATAGATCTCTTCCAGTCAGTTGGCCAAGTGGTTGTCCTCCAGATTTCTTGGCACAACTTGGTGAGTACATCTAGGAAGCATCTGTTAGCTGAAATATGTCACTTGGTATACCGTCTACCTTGTCATTGAATTAGAACTGCCTCATAAGTTACTTTTCAGTGGATTTTCAGAGGTTCTAAGTCACATGGAAGGAGATTGCTCCTTTCTTTCTGCCATGGATCCACTGGTAGATTCAAACCACCTACTTTTGAGTTGACAGTGTAACTCCTTCCCGCCAGAACAAGGTGGGGCGGGGGAGGAAGGAAAATATTTACTGGAACATTCCCTATGTACCAAAAGTGGTATTAAGTGGTTATCTTACTTAATTTTCACAGAAACAAATCAAACAATTGAAACACTAGCCCCACTTTTAGTTATGTTTTGTCAGCTCCAAAAGTTTAATCTGCATCTGGTATGATTTTAATTCAGCAAGAAAACCTTTCCTCAGTGTGAGACAGTCTCTTGACAAGTGCCTGTTTTTCAATGTAAAATATCTTTATTATTTTCAAATTTTCTTTTGAAGGAAGGTTTACAAATCATATTGGTTGTTCATACAATCGTTCATAGGCATTCTGTTTAGAAATCAATTGCTATTGATTAATATATTCAATTACAGTGTCTAATCAACCTCCCCTTTTTTACATGCATTGCTACTTTATTGTGTACTTCTTAAAATAGTATCCCATTTAATCACCAGAAATCCTTCTTTTATTCTTTAAATGCTATGATAAGCTGATGCTTTTTAACTGAAGCTGAGCATGCCTATTTACATCAGAAAAATGGGAAGAAATGGGTTTTCTTTGTACCAATAACTACATTTTAGTATTATAAACATAGAATATCCAGAATAGACATAGTTGATCTTGATATATGGCAACAAACAGAAATAACACATCCATCTTAATTGTATGTAAATGAAAATTATTGCTTTTGCTATAGGTTTCCCCTCCTAAAATTCACTTAGGGAGCTTGGGTGGTCTAGTGGTAAGAAGCTGCCCTGCAAACCCAAAGGCACGTAGTTAGAATCCACTAGCTGCTCTGCAAAAGGATGTGTAATCTCCTTCCATGTGATTTGTGGTTGTGTGCCATCAACAGCAGGTTTTCAGAGGCAGTAAATCTCGTGGGAGGAGATCGCCCATTCTTCTCCCACAGAGTAGCTGGTGGATTTGAACCACGTGCTCCTCTGAGATCCCTGGAGGATGAGTTGGTTCCACCTGAAGGCACCCAACAACACTACAAAACTCGGTTCTCAACCCGAAATGACAGTGATGCTGTCAGTCAACCAAGCTTACTCTCTTTCCTGAGGTGCGTTTCACAACTAGCTCTTCCTGGCAGTTTACTGAGAGTCAGTGCTGCTATAGTCAGTAGTCCTGGAACAGCCCTGTGGCAGCCTTTCTATGTCCAGTGTGAGAGATTGCTGTCCCGGCATGGGGCATTGCTGTACCTGTGTGAGGGAGGCACTGCTGTCCCTGTGTGAGGCACTGTTGTCCCTGTGTGAGGCACTGTTGTCCCTGTGTGAAGGAGGCACTGCTGTCCCTGTGTGAGGCACTGCTGTCTCTGTGTGAGGGAGGCACTGCTGTCCCTGTGTGAAGTGCTGCCCCAGTGTGAAGCATTTTTAAGCCCAAACTACTTCTGCTCTGTTCTCTGGTGTGAATGTAGAATTTCACCAAATACTGATATAAGCACCTGAACCTATCTAAACATCCTCCTTGTGGGTTTGTGTCATCTGACTAGCCCATGACTCGTAGTCATTTTGTTCTTTTGGGTGGTAAATTTTAATAGTTTATGTTCGTTTCCAAGGTTTCTCTTGCAAACTAATGAGTCATAATCTATAGAAAGTTGTGATGCTGACCGAAAGCCCTAGCCCCTTTGGCAGTTCGAATCTGCCAGTGGCCCTGAGGGAGAAAGATAGGCAACCTCTTCACATGCAATTTACAGCCTCTAAAACCTGCCTAAGAGTCAGCTATCATTCAGTTCCAACTTGATGGCAATGAATTTTTAGTTCCATAACAAAATATTGCCATTTGATGACTTAAAACAATAGAAATACATGCTCTTCCAATTAAGGAGGTTATTGTTGTTGTTGTCACGTACCATCAAGTCGTGGACAACTCATAGCGACCCTATGAACAGGAGATTGGAACATTTGTATAACTTTCATCTTTTTTCCAGGTTCATAGGGTTCCCAGAGGCAAGCTATTTTGGAAGTGGATGCCACTCCTGCTTCCAAGCTTGTTTTAATTGGGGGACTCCACAAAACACTGTGCACTGTCCACTGACAATTAGCGTATTTGATGCGTCACTGTCACAGTGTTCAGCATCACAACAACCACAAGTTACCTCTGTACAGCAAATGGACAGACCAGTGCTATGTAACTTTGAAGAATGTTTGACCAAAAACAATTAAAACTGCCCACGTTTCAGGTTCACATTGGTTTCCACCAAGAGGCGGCCAGCCAGCCCAATAGCACCCAGAAACTTTCCACACCAATGGAGGAAGAGCTCACCTCTGAAGCTACACAGTTCAAAAATTGAAAAAGGAAAGAATGAATGGGGCCATGCTGCGCTTGAGGACTTTATGCAAGAAAACTTCTTAGTCTCTTTCTAACTTATAGTTGTTCCAAGCAGCCCTTGGTGCTCTTTGGAACCTCACTACCTCTCTCTCTCCCTAAATCATCAGATGATGTGTTAACAAGGACACCAGTTGCTGTATTTAGAAACCACTTTAGTTTAACATAACCTCATTGTAATTTAACAATTATAACAAAAAAGACTCTGTTTTTAGGTAAGATTATATTTTCAAATTCCTTCTGTGCAGACATGAACTGGTAGACACAATTCAGGCTAGTACACAGTAATTTTGTTTTCTTTGAATTTCTGCTTTAACAATCCTAATATTCCCTGAGGAAAATGGATCATTCTTGGCTGGCTAAAGGGTAACCAAAAACTGCACTATATTGTCAAAAAACGTGACAGGGAAATTAGCAAGACAACACTGCCTAACCTGCCCATTTTCCAGACTGTACAGACCAATCTGCTCTTACTAAAAGGACAAAAATTATTATTCTCCCCACTACTGTCAAAACCAGATCAAAAAAGAAAAGATCTTCCTATAAAAGTGAAGGAATATGTCACTAACCTTTATGCCAGCACTGGTGGCCTAATGGCAAGAAGCTGTGCTGCAATCTCAAAGGCACACAGTTCTAATCCATTATCTGCTCAATAGGAGAAGAATGGGCAGTCTCCTCCCATCTATTAACTGCCTCTGAAAACCCACTGGAGCGTCAGCTATGAGTTGGCTCCAGCTCGATGGTACACAACAACCACCATCTTTATGTAAATTAATCTGCAATCTGCCGCTCTTTTGAAGCACAATCACATTGATGTTTACCAAGTTGTGTAAAGGATGTCCTCCTATCATCAGTGAGAAACAGCCATTTTATATGACTATTCGTAATTTCTGTTTTGATTATTGCCATATAAACAATTTTATATGAATTGTTTTCCAGTTTTGCTTCAGTTATGTTGCCAATTCTATTCCATTTATCATGTGGAAAGTGTGGAATCTCACTACAGGCAGGCATATATACCTTTTGAGAAATTAGTATACTTCTTTCTTCCAGCTTGCAGTTTCTACTTTTATCCTGGCTTGAAGGAAATTAAAATATCAATCAAATACTTAAGCAACTCCTCTTTTTTATCCTCTAAAAGTCCTATTAATATTATTCTATCAAAATCTTTCTTATTTTCTTCCCTCAAACCCCTGCCAACCACCCCTTTGTCATCCAGCTGATTCACCTTCATAGTGGCCCTGTAGTTCAGAGTAAAACCAGTATTGGTGTTCAGGTATGTGAAACTTTATAGAAGCCGCCTGTCGTATCTTTCTCCCATAGAATAGCTAATGAGTTTGAACTTCTAACTCTTATGTTACCAGATATGTACTTAACCACTACATCAGCAGGGCTCTTTTCTTACTTGTAGAAATCAATTGTCATCAAGTGGATTCTGATTTATAGTGACTCTTCATCTGATTCCTAGGCTGTACATCTTTATTAGAGGAGATTGTCCATGTTTCTCTCCATCAGAGAACTGTCAACCTTTTAGTTGTTGTTGTTGTTGTTGTTGTTGTTGTTATGTGCCGTCGAGTCGTTTGCGAGCAGTTCAAAATGTTATTCAGTATACCGCCAGGGCATCTTTTCTTCTCAAAAATAACCCCCCCCCCCGCAAAACCCCAAGAAACACCACCAAATCAAAACAAAAGCAAGCTCCCTGCTATTGAGTTGATTTTGACTCATAATAGCACTCTTGGTTTCTGAGGATATAATTTTTTTGTTGATTTGCATACAATAACTTGTTTACACTGTGTTTCATTCATGTACATTGTGTTTTACAATATCTAATTGGCATTGTGTTTCATACAATCATTCATATACATTGTATTTTATATAATTAATTGTTATTGATCTGTGACTGTGTGAATCAGAACAAATTGTGGCTAACCTTGAGATGAACGGGAATTCCAGAACACTTAATTATTCCCATGTGAAACCTATGCTTGGACCAGGAAGCAGTCAGTAGAACAAAGCTAAGAAACATTGCATGGTTCAAAATCAGGAAAGGAGTGTGTCAGGGATTCGTCCTGTCTGCATACTTTTTCAGCCTATATGCAGAGCAGATCATTCTTCGGGAGACTGCACTTTATGAGGAGGATTATGACATCATGTCTAGAGAAAGAATCACCAACAACCTGTGTCATGCAGATAAAACAGATAACCAACTTTGCTTGCTAAAACTGAGGAGGGCCTGGAGCATTTGCTGCAGAAGGTCAAGGACTATAGTCTATAATATGGACTAAAGCTCAACATCAAGAAAACAAAGATTCTCACCACTTGGCCTGTTGGCAGCACCATGGTAGATGGAGAAGAGATTGAAGTCATTAATAATTTCAGCTTGCTAGGCTCCAAAATCAACAATCTTAGCACCAGCAGTCAGGAAAACAAAAGACAAATTGCCTTGGGAAAATCTGCTCTCAGGGACCTCTCCAGAGTGAAGAGTACCTATGTCAGTCTAGAGACTGAGGTGCACCTGACTCAGGCTATAGTCTCTGCAATTTGTGATTACTTGCTATACGTTAGAGAGCTGGATTGATGTCCTTGAGTTGTGGTATTGGAGAAAAGTATTAAACATATCATAGACTGATAAGAGAACAAACAGATCTTTCTTGAAGAAGGTGAAACCAATCTACTTCTTAGAGAAAAGGATTTTGAAACTCTGTCTCACATATTTTGGGCATGTTGCTAAGAGGAACCAATCCTTGGAGAAGGACATTATGCTCTGAATGGAAGAGAGAAAATGCAAGAGATGAAAACTCCAGATGAGATGGATTGACACAGTAACAGGGTAATGAGGGTAAGTGTGTCAGAGACAGTGATACTGGCTCAAGATAGATCAGGGTTGAGTTATTGTGCATAGGGTCCCTATGAGTCAAAATTGACTAGACGGCACATAACAACAACATTATGCCTATTATTACTTCCTCTTTTCAAGTCCCCATTGAGTCTTTCCTATTCCTTCACCCTCCTATTTGCCCACTAAACTCCATTCTAGTGATTTCTACCCTTCCTCTTTTTCCATCCCTTTAACTCTTTTGAACACTTTTACACATCTTACTAATTACCGTTATGTTTTTTCAGTAATTATCTTATGCAATATTTGTTCTTATGAGATTGAACTAGTTCACTCAATATAGGGCCCTCTAAATTCTCTCATCATATATAATAGTTTACAGAAGAATTACTCCTTAGTGCTTCATAGTATTCCATTGTGTGAGTGTGCTACAATTTCTCAATCCATTCACTTGCTAATGGGCATTTGGGCTGTTTCATTTTCTTGTTATTGTGAACAGCATTACGATAAACATAGATGTAAATCTTAATGGAAAGAGGCTGCCTACCTTTCTCCTAAGGAGCACTTGATGAATTCAAACTACTAACATTTTGGTTAGCTGTCTAATCACTAACTTGCTTTGTAATGGGGGCTTCTTTCTTTGTTACTTCAAGTGTTTTAGATTTAGCTTGTTGTTGTTGATGTTATGTGTCATCGAGTCACCTGTGACTCATAATGATCCTATGTACATTAGGTCTGAAAGCTGTCCTGTACTGAGCTAATCTCATCATCTCCGACAGATTTAATCCCATTTCTTCAGTCACTGAGTCAATCCATCTCATCCTGAGTCTTCCTCTCCTGCACTGTCCTCCATCCTTCCAAGTATGGTATCACTCTCAAAGGACTGGTCCTGCCTAGCCATGTGTATGGCTATGTGTATGTATGTGTATGTAGAATTAACGTAAAATGTATCCTTATGAAACCACACATCAGGTGTTCTGGTTTGTGTGTGTATGTGTATCTATCTATCTATCTATCTATCTATCTAATCACCTGAAATTTAATGAGGTCTCAGAATTGTTAAGGTTCTATCTATAGTTAAAGATTCTTAAGATGCTATGAGCATTCAGATTTTAAAATCTATAAACCATGCTCCTTCAGCACCAAGAATGCTTCCATCTTAAAATACACAAAATAATGATTTAATCAGCAAAACCAATTATATGTGTTTGATTTGTAATTATAAATATATTCTTGTCAAATAATTTAAAAATAATAATATTGATTCATTAAAACATGATTTTTTTTGCTTATTCCCTTATTTAAAAGTATTTTAAATGCACAGTGCTTTCAAAGACCAAAGTTTTAGTTGCTTGAAGAACACTGTCGTAAAGATCTAGTCACTACTACTTCAGATATTCATTCCTCATGCAAATCTTTGTGTTCAGTAAGATGCAGAAGAGTCATATGTTCCATTAGCATAGGTAAATGTTGGTGACTCTTCTTGCGATTCTACTCTGAGTCATCCAATAACTCATAGTGGAAATGTAATCATCGTATTTGGGGAGTACAGAGAATTAGAGAATTTTTATCAAGATGTTTTGTTCTTCCCTACAGGGGAGAACAAGTCTTAGGATTACATGTTGGTTTATAGCCTACACTAAAAAAAGGCACAAGACATTGACATTGGGCAAATCTGACGTCAAGGACCTCTCTGATATGCTAAAGAGCAAAGAGGTCAGTTTAAGAGCCAACGTGCATTTTGGCCCAAGTCATGGTATTTTCAATTGCCTCAGACACTTATGAAAATTAGATAATGAATAAAGGAGACCAAAGAATTGGTGCCTTTATATTGTGATGCTGGTGAAGAGTACTGAGTATCACAGGGAATGCCAAAAGAACAAATACATATCTTAGAGGAAGTGGAACCTTAACGACAAGGATGGTGAAACTTCATCTCACATACTTCAGGCATGTTGTCAGGAGAGCTCGTCCTTGAAAAAGAGAAATCATATTTGGAGAAGTAAAGAATCAGCATAAGAGAGTAAGACTCTTAAGGAGATGCATGGACACAGTGACTTATAACAATGGACTCAAATATATCAGAGAGGATCAGGATGATGCAAGCTAGGACAAGGTACAGATCTGTTTTTAATAGGATCACTATGAGTCATAGTTAATGCAATAACAACACAATAAAAAACATATTCCTTTTAAGATATATCAGCTTCTCTAATTCTGTTCATGGTGGGCAAAGGCTTCCTTTTGAGTAAGGTGGCTCTGCTGATTAAGAATAACAAACAAAATCCCTAAACTAATAGAAATGAGTTTTTAACAAATCAATGTTGCTGTTTTTATTGTTTTATATGTCCCACTGAGTCACCTGCGACTCATAGTCACTCTATGTACAATAGCTCTGAAGCCTACTGAGCCAGTCTCATTGACTCAGCACACCTACCCCCATTTGCCTAGTCACTATATCAATCCGTCTCATCTGGGGTCTTTCTCTCATGTGTTGTCCCTCCACCCTTCCAAGCATGATGTCCTTCTCCAAGGATCGGTCCCTCCTGGCCACATACTCAAAGTTATAAGACAGAGCTTCAAAAACCTAGCCTCCAAGGAGAAACTTAGTTTCACTTTCTCCAAGCAGACTGATTTGTTTCCTTGGTGGTCCATGGTATGTTGGAGACTCTTCTCCAGCACCACATTATCCCTGTGGATAAGCAATTCAACTCTCCTATTTGCTAT
The DNA here is from genome assembly GCF_000299155.1 of Elephantulus edwardii. Taxonomy (NCBI): domain Eukaryota; kingdom Metazoa; phylum Chordata; class Mammalia; order Macroscelidea; family Macroscelididae; genus Elephantulus; species Elephantulus edwardii. The sequence continues at coordinate 4,800,472 of NW_006399752.1, read as the reverse complement.
CCAGTCAGAACCAACTCATAGCTAACTTTCCCGCCAGTTTTTAAAGGCTGTCAATCAAATAGGAGAAGTTTGCCCTTCTTTTTCCTGTTGAGCAGCTGGTGGATTCAAACTACCAGCCTTAGGGTTGGCAATGTAACTACTTATCTACTAGGCCTCCAGAGGTGCCTCTAAATACAGTGCAGATATAAAAATGGAAAGGAAGAGGAGCTAAGTAGGGGTAACTATAAGTTGGAATCTACTCAAAGGCAGTTAGTTTTCTAATCTGGGACATTTTTGCTGGATTCTTTATAAACGGAACTGTTCAATATTTTTGTTTATCTCCTTTTACTTTTATTTTTAGATAACCCTGCTCTATTTGATGGGAAGCATAAATTATGATGCCTGACTGTATTAAGAAAACCAAGCACTCCTGACATTATTCTTTTCTATACAATTGGTTTCAAGAGCAGCCTTTTTTGGTTGTTGCAAAGGCTTTTCTCCTCTTTTATTAACACTATCACTTTGACTTCATCCTATTAAATTTCTAAAGTGCTTTATTCTGATAAAAAATAAAGGTGCTGTGATTTTAAATTATCAAAGAAATGTGAGTTTAAATATTAGTAATGACAACAAGTTTGCACATGACCTGGTAACCATGCATAACATGATAGAGATGCATTACTTTGTACATCAAACAAAAAAAAAATGTCTGTGTGTTACACTTTGTGTTTCAAAATCCATTAACTCTTCTCTCCGAGGAAAACACTGTCTAAACCAGAACCTTTTCTTTGCAATTTATGATGGTGAGGGGTGCTGAATGAGGGGAATAGCTTCAACAGGCGATGAAGCTATTTAAAGAAGGCCAGACGTGATGCTTTTTACTTCCTAGCACTAGTGCTCAGGTGTCAGTATTTCTCATAAATAATAAGGTAGTATCGATGCATGGTCTCCACTAAGATTTTTGACCACTCTGGGTATGAACTACATAATCAAAAGTCAATAAAAGAACTTTGACTTCATAGTTGACCTTCTGATGGGTTTTTAGAGGCAGTTAATCTCATGAGAGGAGATTGTCCAGCCTTATTCCATGGAACAGCTGGTGGCCTGCAATCATGTACCTTTGAGATTACAGAGCAACTTCTTACCTCTAGGCCACTAGTTCCTCAGTGAACATAAGCAGAAGCATTTATCAATTCCAAATTAGTTATCTCTTCACTTCCAAATTCCCCTTCCTACTATGTATTTTTTCTAAAGTCGTCAGTCTCTCTCTCCTTCCCTTTATAGAGGATAGCCTTTTGGTTTTCTAAGTGTTTTCTGATACTGAAAGATTTCTTTCAATTCATAATGACAGAGTAACTCTCTAAGATCATCACATTTTCATTCATTTAAGTTCTTTATCAAGAATTAAAAACAAACAAACAGCAGAACACCCTGGTAAACAGAGAGCAAAGAAAACTGCTCAGACTCAAACTGTAAGCTGGGTCTTAGATGGCTGAATGTAAAGATGAGTCTGTATAAAAAGAGCAAGGACCACATGGAGATGGCCATATCTGACCTTTACTAACTTCACAAAGGTTAACTGTCCCAGTCAACAACATCAACATCACTGAACTAATTCCCATGAGGTCAGACGTGTCTCCTGTCCTCCCATATCTCTTTCTATTTAGCCCAACATTGATCTCACTGCTTTATTGGGTCCAAAATCTGATGGGATTTCTCACATATCACACAAAAATCATATTGGGGGAGTCAAAAGGTTGTAATCCAAGTTAGTAGCAGAATAGTCAAGACAGCATCCAAAATGTGCTTGTAGGAACCTCAGCACTGAGTCTCATGGCTTAGGGTGAGTGTTATTAAGCTCTCAGTTTTTCCAATTATGGCTCTTTACCACTCCCTCCAGTTGTTCAGCTAACTTAAACAAAGGCTCTGAACTCCAGTTCAGAGTACAGTGGTGTAGTGGTTCCAAGGCTTCATCTTATATCAAGTCTCTGATTTTCTGTTGCATGTCTTGTCTCTGGTTCTCCACTTTGGCTCCTAAGGCTACTGCTCCCACATGCTCTCTTCCTGCTTACACAAGAATCTCTGATCAAAAAGACTGGCCTGAATCAAGTATACCTTAGTCTTCAACTGACATTGTTACTCCTCAATAATTTGGAGAGGTCCCTAACTGTAGATTTTCCCAGTGCAATGTATCTCTTTATTTCCTGACTGCTAATACTAAGGGTGTTACTTGTATATCCAAGCAAGATGTACCTGTTGACAGTTTCAATCTCCTTTCTCTCCCTCATGATGTTGCCTATTTGTCCACTATTTGTCCAGTGGTAAAAAATCTTTGCTTTCTTGACATTGAGATGCAATCCATACTGAAGGCTGCATTCCTTGATTTTGGTAACAACTGCTTCAAGGCATCCTCACTTTCAGCAAGCAATGTCATCTGCAAAACACAGGTTATTGATGAGTATCCCTCCAATCCTGATGCCGTATTCCTCTTGATAGAGTCCAGCCTCTCAGATAATTTTATCAGCATGCAAATTGAATAGGCTTGAAGAGAAAATACAACCCTGACACACTCCCTTCTCAATTTTAAACCATGCAGTGTTCCCCTGCTCTGTTCATACAACAGCTTCCTGGTTGTTCTTTATGAGAACAATTAAATTGCTCTGGGAGTCCCATTTTTCTCAATGTCAGCTGCAACTTGTTATTATCCGTAAATCGAATCCTGGGTCATCCAGAAGCACTGAGTGAGGATAATAACAATGTGGAAGCAGAACACATAGCTGGTCTATGAGGGACTTGAAAAAATGAGTTAGAAATAAACCTTTTTTGCTGTCACCAATACAGTGGGATTGTTTGTTACTGCAGCATATCCTAGCATATCCTGACGGAGATGGTACATGTGCTCAAGCTTCAGTTTTTGCTATCAGAAGTCCTCCAGCACAGTGCTGGTATCCATTTAGGAATCTCTAAGTCAGAAGATGAACAACTAATGAGTATGTTTAGTATTACAAATGTAGTGTTATTTTTTAATATTATATTTTTTAATAGTGAGGAGATGTAACATCATGATTAAATGCATGCACTTTTTGCCAGTTTAAGTTTGAATCCTCATTTTTGCATTTACTAGCTGTGAGTCTTTGGAAAGTCATTTAACTTCTCTGTGTCTCAGTTTCTTCATCTTTGAACTGAATATAGCGACAATGCATGTGTACATTATAAAGATTAAATAACAACAGTGGGTCATAGCAAACACTATTCAAGAATTAACTCTTGTCCTAATATAAATTTCCATTATGGAAAATTCTATCTTCTTCATTTTATGATGAAGTGATTTTTATTGTTTTATTGTGCTTTAAAGGAAAAGTTTGAAAATAAAAAAAAAATTAAAAAAGAAAAAATAATAAAAATAAAAAAAAGAAAAAAAAAGGAAAAGTTTGAATCTGTATCTTCATTTAAATTAAGAACTGAGAAATGACAGAGCAAATATATAATTTATTGCCAATATCAGTTGAATTCCGGCACATTCAGAGTATAACTCTGCTTCTGTCCCAAAAATAGTCAGATGATTAAGGCATCAGAGATTCTAGCCAGACCCAGCAGCCTTCTTGACCCAGAGGTGATAGGAAAGCAAGATGTTCTGGGCAGGTCACCTAGAAAGAGAGGCTCAGTCTTCAGTGGTGCCCTCATCAGCATGATGTGAGTCACTGTCTTGCTTCAGGGCACAGAGCAACAGTGAGACAAACAGAATGATTACTGGGGAAAAGTCTAGAGCAAGAGAAATGATGCCACCCTTAGGAGACCTTACGCTCCCAGATGCCTGTAATAACAAAAAGCCATTTGGGGTCCAATTTTGTATCTGAAATAATCGGTTTTAACAGATTTCCTTCAGCAGTTTATATCTATGTATACAGAGAATATAAATATCCCACAGTCATTCATCATCTCTTTCCGTTGACATTTGCAATCTCATGTTTTACACAACCAGCTATTATGGAAAACCTGGCCAATTTTGCATTTAGCTGGCATTGTGAAGTGTCACAGCATTTGATGGAATGGCAAAATTGTAAATTGCAATCTGGTCTGTAGGAAAAAAATATTTCAAAAAACATTAAGTTTGTTTTGGTTGCATAGCTGTCTCTTTCTCTGTTTCCGTCATTCTTTTTTTCTTTCTCTATCACTCTTTATAAAGAGACTTAAAGAAAGATCACAGTGGTAAAGATATTCTGATGTCTACATTTTCCCGATTGTTTAAAAAAGATTAGTAGCTTAAACCTACAAGCTGGGACAATAAGAGAGATTCTGTTCCCCCTCCTCCATCACTCCATTGCATTATTTTAATGGAAAATGCATACTCAAAGGATGAAAATCTTGTTTCCTACTGAAATAGAACGTATTTTTTTTTAAAAACCCTGGGACAGAACTTTGCACTTCTGGACTGTTAACAGAGAGACTCATGGTTAGCTGCCAGCTCTCTTGATAGCAGTCAGCAAATGCATGACCATGAATTCCTCCCATTATAAATCAAAGCAGTGCACACAGTGCCTTCCATGCAGGTGAACTGACTTCCACCCAGGGAAAACTCCCATTTTATTTCTGCCTTGCTTTAGTGTTTGTCAGTGTGCAGAAATGTACCAGTGAGGCTTAGGTATCTTAGGCTTCTAGGAGGTTTCTGAAAGCGGAGTTCAGAGTCATGCAAATGTGCAGTGACTTTTAAGTCACTTCTAAGAGTCTAACAAGTAACATAAATTCCTTTACATCTCAAAACTTGGAAATTCACATAGTACTATGAAGTGAATGCTGGATGTGCTAAGTCATCAAAATCAGAAATTTATCATTGTAGAAAAGTGCATAAAAAGTTTTTTGGTGTTTTTTTTTGGTTCTCCCCCACCTTTAGCCAGCACCAGTGAGAAATCATCTCATTCAAATAAAAAAAATTTACATAAATATGCACCAGTTCTTTCAGACCTTTTTTAGCTTAACACTCTCAGACAATGGCAATGGCAACACCTGAAATAGATATTTTTTCCTGTTATTTAATATATTTCATATAGAAGAAGAGAAGTGGGGAATGAAATATTACAATTGTTTGGCTAGACCAGTACTTATCAAATTCATGGTTTCAGTATTTTTCTTTACTATTAAAAATTATGCATATAATAGATACATGTATAATGTAACTAATACGTATAAGATCTGTGAAGGAGAGGTAAAATAATGAGGTGATTAGTAGAGTATCACAAAAGAAAAGGAAGACACAGAAATACAGTCAACAAAAGAAAACAATATTTCTTATATAATCCTGCAATACCAACAATAATAAAAAACCGTCCGTAAGTAGACATTTAGGAAGACAGGCAAAATGAGTAAATGACCATTAAAACATATTGAGTATCCAAGTCATCTTTAGTGGGTTTAGGTTAATATCCATTGATTAACTATAATAGACTTTAAAACAGAGATATTTTAAAAATTTATTATTTTTTATTAGTATTTATTAAGTAATTTTTCAAGAACCAAAATGAACTCACTAGGGATAACTCTAAACAACATATCTTCACAAAGCAATTATTTTCCAAAATAATAAGCATTTGTGAGCAGAATTGTTTTACATTTTATAATTTTTTTTAGTGTCTGGTTTAATAGAAGATAGCAAGATTTTCCTATCTTCTGTATTCAATCTCTTTCAATCTCGTGCAGCATGTAACTTCTCAAAAATTCCGATACTCAGGAGTGGGGAGGGGGGGGATGGGAAGCAAGATAGCCCTGTGATTTTATTTTTTTTTGTTAAACGGTTCTCAGACTACACTTTGAGAACCAGTACAATAGAGTATATATAGATATTATCTGATGCTTTCTGGACATTAATATAATTTTAATTAGATTTGTTTTGGATAAATTTTGCTCTTTCTGAAAGAACTTTGCCTTCCGATTTTCACTGCTGCTCCATTTTACTTTATCTTCTCTGCCTCTTTCTCAGTTGGGCTTCTTTGTCAGGTGTATCTATTTCAGGAGAACCATGTTATTCCTTAGTGTCCACCGTGTCTTTCCCAATTAGATGAAGGCAGGGTTGCTGTGCTTACAATCAGCAAAACAGCTGCAAAATGGCAAGACCTGAATCTTCTTAGAGAAAGATGCTCTCCTTTAAATGTGTGTTATGCAAATAAGAACCATGTAGTTGTGCTCTGCGGAAAACACAGGAGAAAACCCTTCGAGGATGATATTATTTACACTGGAAAAAGTCGAGGGTCAGGAAAACAATGGAAACCCTTTAATGAGACAGACAGACAGACAGACACAGTGTCTGTAGCAATAGGGTTGAGCATGGCAGAGATCATAGGAGAGGGCAGGATAAGGCAAGGTTTTGAGTGATTGCACATAGGGTCACTAATTGTAGTTAACTCAGTGACATTTAACAATAGAAACATTGCACATTCGACCATTCAGATTTCACCAATCTGTGTAAAAAGTCCTACATTTCCCATTTCCCCCTCTGTTAGTATTAGAAGGAACTCTGGCAACCTAGTAGTAATGAGCTGGACTGCTAACCCAAAGGCATGTGGTTCGAATCCAGCTACTTTTTGAGAAAAAAGAAGGACAATTTCTACTCGTGTGACTTATTGACACTAAAAACTCACTGGAGGGTCAGCTCTGAGTTGTTCTGATTCAATGGTCCACAACATTATTACTTTTAGAGAAAGAGTAATGCGTTTGTAGGGTAGAAGACGTACAAGGGCTATTGAATGCAGGGAGGGTTTTAGGGAAAACAGAGGTCCCACAGCCAGAGGTTTGACAATCAGATTTATATGTCGAGAAACTTGACTCCTTGAGTGCAGATAAAATTGACTTGCCTTATTGAAATTTTTCATATTACCCTCCCCAAAGAGTTTAAACATAAACCAGAATGCCTGTGCATTACATTTTATTGAGTAATATAATTTTCAAAGAGTGCTCAGTAATTGCATTAACTGGTCAGTACATTTTCTTACCTTGGCACAATCTTTGTGGAACGTCAAAATATAACCAAGTATAGGAAACCACTAGGATAGTCGACGAGGGTATTCTATCAAGCTATAGTAATCTGATACATTTATTGTTGTTCTTAAAAGTTATCTCAGTATGAGATTAGCATCTAATTTTCCCTAGATGATGCTGGAGGCTTCATTCCTACTACTTTATCTACCCTTCCTTTTTCATTTGATATAAAACCTTTTAAAATTACCAACATATATAATGTCTCATGCCTCTACAACATTACAAAGTTTCATTGACACTGACTCCCACAGGACTTAACCATATTAAGCTCTTTTGTAGTTCCTGGTTGATGTGACTGATTAATACATGCCTTTGTAAACTTAAAGTTTTAACCCACTCAGAGGTATCACTGCAGAAAGTTCTTGAAATCTGCTTCTGAACAACCAACCATTGAATACCTGATGGAGCAGAGTTCTACTCTGACACACATGGCATCTACAGAAGTTACAATCCACTGTGTGGTAACTGTTGTGGGCACTTTTGGTTTGGTGATTGGATAAGTCAGGAGTTTTTCTAACAGCTGAATGTATAGAAGTGTCTGTGGAATGATGTTAGAAGCTTGCTTGTGAAAAATAAGTGCTTCAGATCCCTTTCCCAAAAGAATAGGGGGCATCACGAACATGCTTAAGCAAATCTTGAAGAAAGGTCATTGGAGTAATTGGAACTTCATTCTCACATTTGCTTCTATCCTTACTACTCATTTCTGTTGAGGGAGAACTAACTCAGAGCTGACTCTCCATGGTTTCTAAGGCTTAAACCTCACAGGATAAGATTGAGATTGCCTTTCTTTCTTCCATAGAACTGTTTATGGACTCCAACCACCCGGGATGACTGGCTTTGCATTAGCAGTGAAACTCCCTATGGCTTACATGATGTTCACTATGAAACCCAGCAATGAGATATATTTGTAATGGTAAGCAGTAGAGCATGATGTCCTTCTCCAATGACTGGTCCTTCCTGGCCACATGCCCAAAGTATGTGAGATGGAGCTTCAAAATCATTGCTTCCAGGAAGTAGCCTGGATTCAGCCTTGTTTAATATAGTGACAGCATAGGAAAGGAAAACCCAGGATGAGATAGATTGATTCAGTGACTGGAGAAATGGGATTAAGTCTGTTGGAGATAATGAGGTTGGCTCAGGATAGGGCAGGGTTTGGAGCTAATGTACATAGGATTGCTGTAAATGGCAGGTGACTCAATGGCACATAACAACAATAAAAAGCAATAGGGCCAACAATTTTGTCAATAGATAGATACGAATAAAATAAAAGTGCTTAGGATCCACCTGACTATTGTAGCCTTTCCAATAAAACACTAATCGCTTTGGAATGAGTATTCTCACACCTTCTGATTGTTCAAGAATTGAACATTACGTGAACCAGCACATACATCACCTGCTCTGGATTCAAATATTTTAAGTCAGCTGACTGTGTGGATCATAACAAACTGCGAATGGCAATGAGAAAAAATGGGAGTCCTAGAGCACTTAATTGTGCTCATGCATGACCTATACCTAGACCAGGAGGCTGTGGTGTGAACGGAGCAGAGGAACACTTCTCAATTAAAATTGAGAAGGGAGTGCCTCAGGTTGTGGTCTCTCTCCTTATCTATTCAATCTATATGCTGAGCAAATTATCTGAGAAGCTGGACTCTATGAAGAGGAGTGTGGCATCAGGATTGGAAGGAGACTCAGCAATACAAACTTGCTTGCTGAAAATGAGGAAATGAAGCCTTGAGCATTGATTGCATCTTAATATAAAAAAAATAAAGATTCTTACCACTGGACCAATGGACAGCATCCTGATGGATGGGAAGGAAGATGAAAATATCAACAGCTTCATCCTCCTTGGAACTAAAACTAAAAGCGCCTTCTTATTTCCTGATTGCTGATTGTACCAGCAATCAGGAAATAAGAAGGCACATTGCACTGGGAAAGTCTAGTTAGGGACCTCTCCATCTTAACGAGGATAAATGATGTCAGTTTGAGGACTAAGATGTGTCTGATTTAGGCCATGGCCTTTCCGATTACTTGCCATACATTTGAGAGCTGGAAGATGAATAAGGACTACAGAAAAAGAAATCACGCCTTTGAGCTGTGGTGTTGGAGAAGAACACTGAACATTCCATGGATGGCCAGGAGAATGAAGAGATATGTCTTAGAGAAGGTGCAGCCGGAGTGCTCTTAAAAGGCAGGAATGATGAGGCTTTGCCTCACATACTTTGGGCATATTGCCAGGAGGGCTCTCCCTTGGAGAAGGACGTGATTCTGGGAAAGATTGAGGGTCAGCAAACGAGAGGAAGACCCTAAATCAGGTGGATTGATACGATGATTACTGCAATGGGCTCTTGTGTGTCAGGAAGTGTAAGGGTAGCGCAGGCTAGAACAGGGTTCAGATCTTTTGTTTATAGGCTCGCTAAGAGTCATACTCAACCCAATGGCACCTAACAACATCTGCAACAGATATATCAAGCAAATTTAAGAACTGTTGTTGTGAGTTGCCATCTAGTTGACTCCAAATCACAGCAACTGTATGTACAACAGATTGAAACCTTTCCCAATCTTGCACCATCCTCAATCTCTTCTGTGCATAAACACACTCTTGCATCATGGTATCAGTCCATCCTGTTGACAGTCTTCTTCTGTTTTAAGTGTTGACTCCTCCAAAAAGTTGCCCCTATCCACCAAGTTTGGTAGAAACACAAGTACCCTTTTGGGGGAAGAACTCAGCATAAACCTTCATGACTATTTGCTTAATGGTGTGGTAACTGTATTTTGCTCGTATCTCTGACTCTTTAACTAGATTGTGAGGTGAGCTGAGTATGACTGTAATCATTATATAGTGGAAGTCAGAAAGTGTTGAATACTTGAGTAGTGAGGAAATTGTTATATAGCTAATTTTAAAAAAAATCCTTGGGTCTTCCTTGTTTCCTCGAATTTGTTGATAGAATTAAAGCTGACATCATTCTTTACCATTTTTTCCCTACAGAAAGTTAATGGACAATAATAGGGAACAGATTTTGGTAGTGAAGAAAGTCTGAAACGCTGAGTTAAAGTTTTAGAAGATACTCTTTACTGCAGGACCTCTTCAAATTTTAATGTTAACGTGCATTTTAAATCTTCAAGACCAGGAGCAGAGAGCACACACAGGGAGGTCTAATTGAATATTGAAAAGCCATAACTTAACTTTTTACAAAAATACCTTCCAAGAAATATTTGCTCTGTGATGTTACACAAATAAAGAAGGGATAGAGGGAGAGAAAAGAAAAGGTAAAATAAAGAGGAGGGGAAAGTTAAAATTTTCATATGAAAGTATGTTTGTAAAATGAGCATTTTCCAGTAAAACAGGTACTCCAGCCATAAGTTTTTGTTCTTTTGGTTTCATTTTTAACCAGACAAAATTCTTTGATACATGTAAGCCATAGATCTCTTAACATTTTTCCAATCTACCAGCTTTCTTCTTGGCGTTGGAAGACTATGGTTATTTCAGGTTTCACCGGAATACCTTTAGGTTCCTTGCTCTCACACTTTTTTGAAAAATCTAATTCTGGATAAAAGCAACAATATTCTTTCTTCCAAGCTGCCCCCAAACAAATGGCTTGTGATACAGTATGTCGGATACACAAAAAAAATTCCTATCACTCTAAACTTATGATCATGTATCAACCATGTCTTCAGTGGCAGGCAACAGTCTACTGTGTATTTCTAATCACTCTCCATTTTCTTCCATGACTTTTTGAAACACTTGATTTACAATTTCAAACCTCTGATCTCCTGTATCTCAATGCATAGTGCTCATCAAAATTTCTACTACTGTATTTGTTATTTTCACTGTTTAGTAGTCCTGTTTCCCTAACCAATAAGGTTAGGGAAGTGCTCTTGATGCTGAAAGCATGTTGTCTTCCAACATCAAGGTGAGCATCAAGAAGATAAAGATGTTATCTGTTTTCATCCCCTATTCCTACTGAACAAAAAATATGGCAGTTGCTTCACCCCCAAGTTTAATCACTTCCTGAAAAACCTGATAACATCTAAGCTGATCATATTAAAGACCAGACCAGATAGTAGATCCTGATAAGGGTCTGATCCTGTTCAAAATAGCCCAAACCTAACTTATTTAACACCATGATTCTGAGAAATTCCATCTTAGTCCTCCCCAGGACCCCTATAAGAAGGACACCCCCTGCCCCCAACCAGCAGGCTCGCCATTTCGATCCTGTCCGGTTGCTGTGCGGCCTGGTCATTGGGTGTCCCTCTCAGGCGTGAAATAAAGGCCTATTTGTTTCTTGGAACCAGTTTCTTTCCTTATTTCTCTCCCTCTCTCCCTTGCACTCTTTTTTAGATCTAACACCTATCACTTAGCTTTTGCCACAGCATGCTTTTCAGTTGTTGTTATGTGCCATCCAGTCACCTGTGACCCATAGTGACCTTATGTACAGCAGCTCTGAACCCTTCTCTGTCCTGAGCCAGTCTCATTAATTTGACACACCAACCTCTGTCGCCCCAGTTACTGCATCAATCCATCTTATCCAGGGTCTTCTCCTGCACTCTCCCCCATCCTTCCGAGCCTGATGTCCTTTGTCCAAGAAGTGTTCACTCCTGTTTTCATTCCTCATCCCTATCACTTAGCTTTTGGTACAGCAAACTTTACAGTAGTTAACCCCAAAATCTCAGTGATACACAACAACAAACATTTATTTCATTCATTTTTCAAAATTGGCAGAGGCAGTTCTGATAGCCTTAGTGAAGATTACTCCTGGTTAGCTAGTTAACTGGATGAACATTGACTGATGTACAACCAGGGACTTTAATTTTCTTTTCTCTTTGAAAGGTGATTTAGCCATATCAAGTCTTCAAGTCTATATATCATAGCATTTTTTCTATAACACTCTAAAAATATAAAAACGTTCTTAGCTATGAGTCATTCAAAAAGAAATCACATACCAGATTTGATCTGTGTGCTATTGCTTTGTCTTCTCTCATGTGGACTGTGTTTGTCGAGCCAGCAATATGTTAAGCTTAGTCTAGTTGAGCTTGACAGTTTGCTATTGATGATAGTCTTTTCTGCTTCCCATATGCACAGTCAAGGGGCTGGGAGGTATTATCACATGGCAATAGTAAAAGCAGAAGGAAGAAAGTGAAATGTACAATATCTTTTGTATCTTTGCACAGGTTCACTTCGACTTCAGCCCACTTGGTACTCAAATCAAGTTACTCACCTGAAGCCAAAGCCTAGACATAGTGTTATTCACTCTACTTCTTCTACAAAGGATAGAAAACATAGCAAAGGGTGTTATTACAGTGTCTGATTGGAAATTGCAATTGAACTGATACTAACTCATCACAAAAACCCTGTAAACAACAGAACACAACACTATTTAGTCTTGAATATTCCACATAATTTGTTGTTGTTGTTGTTGTTGTTGTTGTTGTTGTTATGTGCCATCGAGTCATTTGCGACTCATAGCGACCCTATGCACAACAGCCCTAAACCCTGCTCTATCCTGAGCCAACCACACTGCCTCTGACACACCCATCCCGATTACCCCAGTCATAGAAGGTCTTCCCCTCCTGTGCCGTCCCTCCACCCTCCCAAGCATGATGTCCCTCTCCAAGGAACCGTCCCTCCTGGCAACATGACCAAAGTATGTCACACGAAGCCCCAGAATCCTTGTCTCCAAGGAGTAGCTTGGTTTAATCCTCTCCAAGATGAATCTGTTTGTTTTCTTGACAGTCCATGGTACATTCAGTACTCTTCTCCAGCACCACAGCTCAAAAGCATCCATTCTCCTTCTGTCCTCCCTAGTCATTGTCCAACTCTCTGATGCATAACAAGCGATTGCAAAGACCATGGCCTGTAAGGCGCACCTTAGTCTCCAGAGAGACACCGTCACTCCTGAGTACTTTAGAGAGCTCCCTAACAGCAGACTTTCCCATCGCGATACGCTTTTTGATTTCCTGACTGCTGGTGCCAAGAGTGTTGACTGTGGAGCCGAGCAAACTGAAGCTGTGAACAATCTCAATCTCTTCGTCATTCATCCTGACGCTGCCAATTGGTCCAGTGGTGAGAATCTTTGTCTTCTTGACATTGAGCCTCAGTCCATACTGAAGGCTGCAGTCCTTGACCCTTCGCAGCAAGTGCATGAGGTCCTCCTCAGTTTCAGCAAGCAGGGTTGTGTCATCTGCATAACGCAGATTGTTAATAGATCTTCCACCAATCCTGATGCAACAATTCTCCTCACAGAGCCCAGCCTCTCAGATAATCTGCTCTGCATACATGTTGAAAAGGTATGGAGACAGGATGCATCCCTGACGTACACCCTTCCCAATTTTGAACCATGCAGTGTTACCCTGCTCTGTTCTGACTACTGCCTCTTGGTCCAAATATAGGTTTCGCATTAGCACAATTAAATGTTCTGGGATTCCCATTCTTCTCAGAGTCAGCCACAGTTTGTTATGATCCACACAGTCAAATGTCTTTGTATAATCAATGAAACACAGATAGACATTCTTCTGGTATTCTGTGCTTTCAGCCAAGATCCATCTAACATCAGCAACAATATCCCTAGTACCACGACCCCTTCTAAACCCAGCCTGGACTTCCGGCAGTTCTCTGCTGATGTGCTGTTCTAATCGTTTTTGGATAATCTTCAGTAGAATCTTGCTTGCATGTGAAATCAATGATTTTGTTCTGTAGTTTCCACACTCGGTTGGTTCACCTTTCTTTGGAATGGGAACAAATATAGATCTCTTCCAGTCAGTTGGCCAAGCGGTTGTTCTCCAGATTTCTTGGCACAACTTGGTGAGCACATCCAGGGCAACATCTGTTATCTGAAATACTTCAATTGGTATACCATCTATTCCTGGGGCCTTATTTTTTGCTATTTCCTTCAAAGCAGCTTGAACTTCTTCCTTCATCACCATAGGCTCTTGCTCATATTTATATTGCATATTTAAGATAATAATTAACACATAAAAGAAATACAAAAGAAAACCATTAGTATCAGGTAGATTCTGACTCACAGAGACCAATAAGGAAGCCTATAAACTGCCTTCATCATATTTTCAAGGCTATAAATGAGAACTAGAGTAGATTGTCTCATCTTTGTCTCAAGGAGTGGTTGGTGTGTTCAAAGCATCAACCTTTAAAAAAAAAAAAGCATCAACCTTTCAATGCCCAACACTTAATCCACTGCACCTCTGAGACTTTTTGACCCACTTCCATTAAGTCATGCCTGGCTCATAATGCCCCTCAATTTACAGATTTCTATCACACTGAAAAACCCACTGATGGATTGAGCTGCTCAGTATTCATTTAGTAACCAAACACATTTTGTTTTATGCCATTTAGCAGAGCATAGGACTTAATAGAACATGGAGCATAATTTAACAAATTAAAGAATATCTTTCTTTTATAAAGCTTTAAAATTAATATGAAACAGGATCCACATGTCACACCGTACACAAAAATCACCTCAAGTTTTATCAGAGACCTGGGAATAAAGTCCAAAACCATAAAGTTCATAAAAGGCAACCTGGGATCAAGTTTAGAAAGTATAAAGGGACTGCCAAATATATCTAATAATGTACAGTCAGAAGGGGATAAAATTGTTGAATGGAACCTTCTAAAGATTAAATCCCTGTGCACACCAAAACAAAAACCTACTGATTGGGAACAAACAGTTGGCAAGACCGTATCAGACACCAGTCTTATAATGAAAGTGTATCGAATACTCCTGACCCTCCACAAGAAAAAGATAATCCAATTACAAAAGGGGCAAAAAGACATGGAAAGAGTTTTCACAAAGATATTCACATGGCCAACAGACACATGAATAAATGCTCAAAATCACTGGCACTAAGAGAGATGCAAATCAAAATAACAGTGAGATACAATCTCATTCCGGTAGCAGTGGCAAAGTTTAACAGGACAGCTGGTAATAAATGTTGGTAAGGATGTGGCAAGGGGAACTCTTATACATTTTGGGTGGGATTGTAAAATGGTACAACCTCTCTTCAAGGCAGTGTGATGCTTCCTAAAAAAAAAAAAAAAAGCTGAACATAGAAATTCCATATGATCCAGCTATTCCATTTCTTGGAATATGTCCCAAGAAAATGAGAACAGAGGCTCAAACAGAGACTTGTACACCAATGTTCATAGCAGCGTTATTCACCATCTCGATAACATGGAATGAGCCCAAATGTCCAACAACAGAATAATGGATTGAGAAGTTGTGGTACATTCATACAATGGAAATACTATACAGCACACAGGAACAAGGATTTTGTAAATTACTACCTAACTTGGGAGCGACTGGAGAACATTATACTTAGTGAACTGTCTCAGTCCCACAAGGTCAAATACTTAGAAAACTTTTAGAATGAGTATGAGGATTGGGGAGGGGAGGGAGAAACAGAATGTTGAGGATGGGTGGGGAGAGGTGTTAATCATGGGGTTGTACAATTTGATGGAGGGGAGTGAAGGAAATGGGAGGGATCTTGTGTGAAAAATAATGTATTTGAAACTTTGTAAATAAATCACCATTAAAAAAGAGGACAAAAAAGTACTTTTTGTAGAAAAAAATAAAATTAAGTAACATATATAGAGAACTCTCTCAGCATTTCTTAAGCTCAAGGAACTGAAGATCAGATTTAAACCTCAAGGTGCTGTAATCAAGGATGCTTTAGACAGAATATTAAATGATCCTGGAAGTATTAGAAGAAGATGGAAAGAATATATTGACTCACTGTATCGAAAGGAATTGGCAGACACAGAAGAATTTAATGAAACAACATTGAGCAAGAGCCTATGGTGATGAAAGAAGAAGTTCAGGCTGCTTTGAAGGAAATAGCAAAAAATGAGGCCCCAGGAATAGATGGTATACCAATTGACATATTTCAGCTAACAGATGCTGCCCTAGATGTGCTCACCCAGTTGTGCCAAGAAATCTGGAGAACAACCACTTGATCGTGCTAATGCAAAACCTATACTTGGACCAAGAGGCAGTCGTCAGAACAGAGCAAGGAAATACTGCATGGTTCAGAATTGGGAAGAGCATACGCCAGGGATGTGTCCTGTCTCCATACATTTTTAGCCTGTATGCAGAACAGATTATCTGGGAGGCTGGGCTCTATGAGAAGAAATGTGGCATCAGGATTGGTGGAAGACCTATTAACAATCTGCGTTATGCAGATGACACAACCCTGCTTGCTGAAACTGAGGAGGACCTCATGCACCTGCTGCAAAGGGTCAAGAACTGCAGGCTTCAGTATGGACTGAGGCTCAATGTCAAGAAGACAAAGATTCTCACCACTGGACCAATTGG
>NW_006399752.1:4780391-4784041 GCF_000299155.1 Elephantulus edwardii | reverse complement strand
TCTATATTTGTTCCCATCCCAAAGAAGGGTGACCCAACTGAGTGTGGAAACTGTAGAACAATATCATTAATTTCACATGCAAGCAAGATTCTACTGAAGATTATCCAAAAATGGCTGGAAAAGCACATCAGCAGAGAACTACCAGAAGTCCAGACTGGGTTTAGGAGGGGTCGTAGTACTACGGACATTGTAGCTAATGTTAGATAGGTCTTGGCTGAAAGCAGGGAGTACCAGTGGAATGTATGTTTGTGTTTCATTGACTATGCAAAGGCATTTGACTGTGTATATCATAACAAACTGTGGCTGACTATGAGAAGAATGGGAATCCCAAAACACTTGATCATGCTAATGTGAAACCTATACTTGGACTAAAAGGCAATCGTTAGAACAGATCAAGGTGACACTGCATGGTTGAAAATTTGGAAGGGCGTACACCAGGGATGTGTCCTGTCTCCATACCTTTTCAACCTGTATGCAGAACAGATTATCTGGGAGGCTGGCTCTATGAGGAGAAATGTGGTGTCAGACTTGGTGGAAGTTCTATCAGCTATCTGCGTTATGCAGATGACACAGCCCAGCTTGCTGAGGACTGCAGCCTTCAATATGGATTGAGGCTCAACATCAAGAAGACAAAGATTCTCACCACTGGACCAATTGGCAGCATCAGGATGAATGGTGAAGAGATTGAGATTGTTCACAGCTTTAGTTGACTTGGCTCCACAGTCAACACTCTTGGCATCAGCAGCCAGGAAAGTAAAAGACGTATTGTGATGGGAAAGTTTGCTGTTAGGGACCTCTCCAAAGTACTGAAGACCAATGATGTCTCTCTGGAGACTAAAGTGCACCTGATACAATCACTCTGCAATCACTTGTTATGCGTCAGAGACTTGGAAAATGACTTGGGAGCATAGAAGGAGAATTGATGCCTTTGAGCTGTGGTGCTGGAGAAGAGTATTGAAACAAACAAACAGATTCACTCTGGAGAGGGTTAATTCAGGCTGCTCCTTGGAAGCAAGAATTCTGAGGCTTCGTCTGACATACTTAGGACATGTTGTAAGGAGGAACAGGTCCTTGGAGAGGGACATCATGCTTGGGAGGGTGGAGGGACAGTGTAGGAGAGGAAGGCCCTCTATGAGGTGGATTGATTCAGTGACTGGCGTATTCAGAATGGGTGTGTCGGAGACAGTGAGATTGGCAGAGGACAGAGCAGAGTTTAGGGCTATTCGCTGTGAGTCGCAAGTGACTAGATGGCACATAACAAGAATCAACGAAATATAGAGAACCTGTACTCTGTCCTAGGAACCATGCTGAAGATATTATATAAACTATCGTTTTCAGTTCTTTGTAACGTCTGGCTGAGATAACTAATATTACTTCTCTGTATAGGTGGTAAAATTGAGTCGTATAGAAACTAAGTAAGTTTCTTGAAGTCAATATCATATTTAACTTCTGTCACTCTTGAAAATCTAGGTTCATATTATTCCAATTCCTAATATACTAGGAAGGGAGCTTTGGTGGCCTAGTGGTAAAAAGTTGTGCTGAAATTACAATGACACACAGTTGCTCCAAGTTCACCAGCTGTTCTGTGGGAGAAGGATGGGCAATCTCCTGTCCTGTGAATTACTGCCTCTGAAAACCCTCTTAAAGGTTAGCTCTGAGTCAGCTCCAACTTGACGATACACAGTAACACAATGAACCTAATGTACCACTTTCACTACATGCCAGTTCCATAATATCTAATTGAATGAGCATAGCCCATTACAAATGTAGGATGATTATCGAGTGGTGGGAGAGATTCTATATGTTAGTAAGGAAGAGTTAATACATAGGGAAGAAAAAAAAGTGTTTAGCTTTTGCTTTCCAGTGTTAGTGACAGACCTATATTGTGCAAAAGGAGGAACTGTCTGGGAAAGTCTTTATTAAAATAAACTCATGAATATTTAATCTTTTCAAAGGAGTGAGCAAACACAGAGCTTTTGGTATTTCTGACCACAAGCTCTTAATCTGTTATGTCTTCCATTACCTAACATCTAAATTATTTCCCATTTTGGCTTCACTCCTGTATCTCTCAGGCCTGGAATTCAATACAGCTCTTAGAGTTTAGAATCTCACACTCATTTGATTGTTCATGCCAGTCTGCACCAAAGCACTCAGGATGGAAGGAATGAAAGTGCTTGAGAATTTTAATAAACCATATGTGTGACCACCACTAATTCACATTGCTTTTAAGTTACTGAACACTACTGCCTTTCAACTTGACAATTCATTGTTTTCTTATAACATCCCTGCTGTTCTAAACTCTACATTCTTCAGTCAACAATTTCACCCCAATTACTCCACTCTAGAGGCTGATGTTACCTGTAATCTATTGCTATAGGTGGTATGTGATTCCACATCTCACACATTTCTTCTATTTAAAAATTAGGGGAAAAGTTTATACTTCCTTATTTACTTTTATTGAAAACAGACAAAAAAAAATCCTCTTTCCTATAAAAATATAATGTGTTACTCTTCCTTTGATATCTTGCTCATCCTTTCTACATATGTGCATAAACTTATCTCCTCCTTTCTCGTGTGCACTCGCTCTCTCTATCTCTCTGTCTCTCTCTCTCTCTATATATATATATTCAGTATATATGCTGATCAAACCAGTAGGAAAAATGGACATTTAAGAAGAAAGTTGTGTCAGGAGAAGAGGCTCATCAACAACCTGCATTATGCAGATGACACGACCTTGATTTCTACAAGTGAAGAAGACTTGAGGTGCTTGTTGCAGAGGATCAAGGACTTCAGCATTTAACATGTTGCTGCAAATGATGATAAAAATGTGTTGCTAAGCACAGTCGTCAATTTAAAAGTGTGCAGCAACATGTTAATATGGAAAACACATTAACATCAAGGAAACAAAACATTATACCACGGGGCCAATAGACAATATGATGATAAGTGATAGATCATGATAGATGGAGAAAAGATTGAAATTGTCACCAGAGAGCTGGACAGTTAATATGCTCGACAGGCAGGGAATAGATACATTTTAATTGCGGTGTTGGAGAAGAGTGCTGAATATCCCATGAACTGTCAAAAGAAGGAGTTATATCTTGGAGAAAGTGTAACCAGAGTGTTCCATGGAGGCAAGAATGATGCAAGATAGGACAAAGTTCACATCTGTTGTTCATAGGATCAGTATGAGTCATCAAAACAGTGGCATTTAAGAACAACAGTATATCCCCTTTTTAATTATAACACCTTAAATCAACTGTTTATGTTCTGTTCTACAATCAACGTTCTTGGCACCAGCAATCAGGAAATCAAGAGGCGAGTTATATTAGGAAAATCTTCGTTAGGGACCTCTTCAGAATGCTGAAGAGCAAGGTTGTCATTCTAGAGAGTAAGGTGCACATGATCCAGGCCATAGTCTTCACCATTACTTGCTATGCATCAAGGTAGCTGGACAATGACTAAAGATGACAGAAGAAGAATTGATGCCTTTGAGTTCTGGTGCTGGAGACAAGGATTTTGAGACTCTATCTCATATACCATGCATTTTTTTTTTCCGGGAGGCTGGGATCTATGAGGAGAAATGTGGGGTCAGGATTGGTGGACGATTTATCAACAATCTGCGTTATGCGGATGACACAACCCTGCTT
>NW_006399752.1:4731961-4779696 GCF_000299155.1 Elephantulus edwardii | reverse complement strand
CAGTGCGATTGGCACAGGACAGAGCGGAGTTTAGGGCTGTTGTACATAGGGTCACTATGAGTCGCAGGCGACTCGACGGCACATAACAACAACAACAACAACATCTCATATACTGTGGGCATGTAGCCAGGAGGGACCAGTCTTTGGAAAAGGATATCAAGCTTAGAAAGGTGGAGGGACAGCACACGAAAGGAAGACCCCAGATGAGATGGATTGATACAATACCTGGAGTAATGATGGTAGATGTATCAGAGACAGTGAAATTGGCTCAAGTTAGAGTAGAGTTCAGAACTATTGTGCATGAGGTTGCTTTGAGTCATAGTGGACTCAATGGCACATAACAATAACAGAACAAAATAACCCTCAACAGTGTAATTTTCCCTAATTTGCTATTATGAATTTAATTATATCCTCCAAAAATGTGTGTCAACTTGGCTAAGCCATGATTCTCAGTATTATTTGTCCACAATTATACAATATGATGTAATTAGTTTTTATATCCTATACTAGTTGTATGGTGTTAATGAAGCCTAATTAGAAGTTGCTGTTTGCTTTCAAGTTAGAGCCAACTAATAGGTGACCCGCCAGTAAATTTTCAGAGGCGGTGTCCTTCTCCCATGAAGCAGCTGTTAGGTCAAGAGGTAGTTATGTTAGCACTCAGTGTTACTGGAACTTACTACCCTCAAGTTGGAACCAACTCATAGTAGACCCTCCAGCAGGTTTTCAAAAGATGTAAATTAAACAGGAAGAGACTGTCCATCTTTTCCCCTAGGAGCTACTGGTGGATTCAAACTGCCATAAAGGTGCTGATTGGGTTAGCAGTGCAACTCCCTACGACCTGTGTAGTACAGAGTCCCCTTATGTTAACACAGCAGCATACAATCATCAGGATCAGGTTTGTTGTCAGTCAATCTCAGAGATCAGAGGGCTATCAGTATCACCTAGAAAGAAGAATTGGGAGTGTAGTATTCCCCTACACTGAGTATCTCCTAGACCCAGGAGAAGAGTGATGCAAAAACACATGAATATGGCCAAGGAGCACCAGGACCTTCCCTGAGATGTCCAGAGGAGATAAGGACTGTCCACTAGAGCCAGAAATGAAAGTAATCCCTGAGAGACAGTGCACTGAATTCAAATTTCTAGCTTTATAACTATGAGAATAAATTTGTTTGCTGAAACCACCTATATGTGTTATTTCTGTTATAGCAACAAAAGATAAATAAGATATTATTGTTGTTAGGAGTCATCAAACACTCCTCATAGTGACCCTTATGCACAGCCATTCTGAACCCTGTCCTACCTTGTGCCATCCTCATTATCTCTGACACACTTGAGCCCAGTGCCACAGTCCTGTTGTCACTCTCTCTCATTGAGGATCTTCCTTTCTTTCTCTGACCCTTCATCTTTCCAAGCTTGATGTCCCTTTCTGAGAAGTAGCCTCTCGTAGCAACATCCTCAAAGTATGTGAGATGAAGTTTGAAATCCTTGCCTCCATAGACACTCTGGTTGAGCTCTTTCCAATAGATAGCTGTTTGTGTTTGGGAAGTCTACAGGATATTCAGTATTCTTCTCCAATACCACAACTCAAAGGCATCAATTATTCTTCTGTCATCCTTATTCATCTTCCAGCTCTCAGAAGTATCGCAAGTGACTGAAAAGACCGTGGCCTGAATCAGGTGCACCTTAGTCTTCCAGCTGTTATCACTGCTCCTCAGTAATTTAGAGTGGTCTCTGAGAGCATACTTGCCCAATGTAATATGTCCTGATCTTCTGACTCCTGGTACCAAGTGTATTGATTGTGGATCCAAGTAAGATTAAATCATTGACAATTTAAATTTTTTCTCCTTCTGTCAAGATGATGCTTATCAGTCAGTAGTGAGGATTTGATCTTTTGCAGCAAACTGTTCTGGTCCTTCTCACTATTAACAAGCAAAGCTTAGTCATCAGCATAAAGCAAGTTGCTGAGAAGTCTTTTCCAGTCCGGATGCCACATTCTTCTTCATGAAGTCCAGCTTCTCAAATGAATTGTATAGGGGGAAAGGATACAACGTTGACACACATCTTTCCTGATTTTAAACCAGAATGCTTATTAAGGCTTATACAGCTTCATCTCACATAATTTGGGGATGATGGTAGGTGAAGTTGTTCCTTGGAGAAGGACATTGTGCTTGGAAAGGTGGGGGGTGAGCAAAAGAGAGGAAAAGTCTCAGTGAGATGTATGGACTAAGATAATTACTGACTCACAATTTCTTTTTCTTCTAACCAGTGAATTCCCAAATGCAGACTGTGCTCCTACGCTTCTTCTCTTCTCCCATCTACTCTACTTTTGTACTTTGGGTTCTGCCTCTATTGTGCTAGTTGTTTGATTCATAATCATCCCATTGGATGTCAAGTCCAGTAACATTCTTAAATTTGTGATTGACTAAATTTTACCCTGTGGTTTGCTAGCTCTAACTCTTTCTCTTTCTTTATTCATGTGCTCATGTGCCCATGTACCATGCTGGCTTTTTTATTACTTTTCCAGGCTCTTTGCTCTTCTTTTCTCCTCTAGCTATACAAGCATTTTCCTCTCTATACTCTCTACAAACTTTTTCTCAGTAATGGTTTTCAATTATTTGTTTAGTACTTATTCTGAGTGAGCCACTGACACTAAAACAGAGTATTACCACCAACTTTGACAGTCTCATGGTCTTGTAGGGGAGACAGAAATATAAATAATTACTGAATTCTGTTCATTTATGATGATAAAAGAATACATAACCCGCAATGGATAAAAGAACTACAGAAAAGTTGTGATTCACCTAATATCTATGGAGATGGAGGTAGCAAGAGTTCAAAGGGAGAAGTGTGAGGTTAGAGAATAATCAAAATAAGTGGAAATGAATACTAAATAACATGCCTGTGTAGCAGGAATACATGCTAAGAGATATCTTCTTCCACTTGGTTTTAGCACTTACTCTTTCTTCTCTAGTTCCTGTCATAATCAGGGCATCCAATAACTACTACTACATCTCCAGCTAGACTATCAAAATGTCTTATTCAATTATCTCTTCCTCATTTAATGCCCAGAGACCATCTCTTGATTTTCCCACTTCTTCATTCTTGTTGAACTCTTGAAACTGACTCCTCAAATATTGCATTTATGATTTTCTTCTTACCTCTCGAATGGTCTTCCTGGCTTCTAACTTTATTTACTTTTAATCATTATTTTTTTTTTACAAAATTATCCAACTGAAATGCAGACCCATTTACATTTTCCTTCCTGTTTTTAATAGTTTTATCTAGTTCACTTCAAACAATTTTAAGATGTATATTATGGCAGGCATGGCATGATAAAAAGAACAGTTGCACTGCAATCCCAAAGGCATGTGATTTGAATTCACCGACTACTCTGTAGGAAAAAGACAGACAATCTTCTCCCATGCAAATAGCTGCCTCTAAAATCCCACTGGAGGGTCAGCCCTGAGTCAGTTCTGACTCAGTGGCACACAATAACAACAATATTGCATAATAAAGCTTGATGCCCATTATATTATATGTTGAGTTCTCAACTGATGAAGGTCAAACTCAAACTGATTTCCTTTGGAGTCTCTTCCAACTCAAAGTGACTTGCTATTGACTTTCCAAGGCTGTCAATCTCAACAGGAGACTGTCAATCATTCTCTCATAGAGCTGCTGGTGAATTTGAACTACTGAGGACACAGCCTTTTGTTTAACTCAACTGAGACTCTGCTACCCAGAAGTTGAAACCCACCATCCATCCCAAGGAAGAAATACAAGGAAATCTTCATCAATAAGGATTTGTAGCCCTAGAAAACTTACCGATGGATGTGTCTCACCAAGTCCATGTGTATTTTGTTGTTTTTGTAACATAATATTGCATATAAAAAGAGCCTGGTGGTGTAGTTCATAAGATATGTGACTGCTGATCCTAGTGAATTAGCGTATGGGACTGTCCATCCCCAGGCAAATAGGAAAGCCAAATACTGGCAGTTTTAATTTGCCAGGGACTCCAGTAGAGAAACATGACCGATATTCCTCTGTAAAGAACCTAGGAAACTCAACAGAAAGAAGGTGACCAGAATGGACTCTATAACAACAAGAGTGTAGCATATACTATGTGTATGCCTGAGATACATCTCAGTTTGTGATATATACAAGGTGTTCCACAAATTCTCATTCTCATTCTAGGTAAAATTCCCATTCAAATCCCTCTGACAGTACAACTGATTTAGTTCAGAATCAGACTGGGTAGAAAGCCACTCTTGTCTTCCCGTTTGGCTAATAAAGGTCTTATTTTTCTCTCCTAAAAGAATCCTTTCTACTTATATATTGTTAAAGCTACAAAAGATAGATTCAGTCAGAAGCAGTTCCTTCAGCTTCGATATAAATTGGAAAAGCTCCATGCAGTGATACCAGAAATCTTAGCTGTTGGGAGAGCTGGGTAAAGGGCGGGGGACAAAAGCAAGAAGACAAAACCCCCAAATAGTGACATCAGCCACGCTGCGGCACATAATGAGAAGCAGCTGCACAGCAGCTGGCCTCGGTCTGGAGAGCCCTTTGGAAGTGCTTTAGAGGTTCTTCAAATATTTTATTTTAATTTCATGGATGCTAGGGCTTTATATGAGTGCTTTAACATTCTGTTGGTCTTCTGACTCTCATTGAAAAAATACTCTTTTGTTAGCACAAGCAGCCCAAATGTTGGCAAGATGATGGAAAAATCTCACTTTGGAGTCTGACAGACCCGTGATGAATTCTAGGCTCTAGTCCCAATTGTTGTCTTTGGTGACTTAATCTCTTCTAAGCCCAACCTTCCTCATCTGAGGAAATCTAGCCCTGACAGCATGGGGCTATTGGAGTGACCAAATGTTTTAAAGTATATAAAATGCCTAGGACATACTGAAACATGGATTAACCCTCGTCTTTTCACTGCTGCTCCACCTGTCACTACTGTGAAATACCCTGAGTTACAAATGCACGTAGAATCTAGAAGATTAGCATTTCTTCCTTCAACACTTACGGTATCAAGGACCTCAACATCAGGGAACATTGGTCTTTTTTCTGTGCATAAATCACAAGGAGTTAAAGCTTGTTTTTCTGTTGGTTTTGTTTTGTATAGTTTGTTTTCTAAATTGTGTAAAACGGACTTTCAAACATTAGGAAAGAAGGGAATTTTCCTTGGCTTCAATTGGAGAATTTACACGCTGGTGCTGTCTGGCAGGCTTTGATTCCTACCCCTCTCACTCACTATCCATTTATTTAGCTTTGTAAATGTCCTCTTTTTGCATGATACATTCTTTTATATGTAGAGTGTCATCATAAATGTGATAAAATAAGTTCATCCATGCAGACCATCTCTCCTGTCACAGTAACATTTGCAAAATAGCTGCTCTATTGTAATGTTTAGAAACCAGCCTTGATAGCAGTCCTAATGATGAGTTCAGTTCGAAGAGATTTCTCTTGCCTTCTGAAATCTTCTTCCCTTCTGTTTCTGCTGTGGGCCTTGATTACTGGGCATCTTGTTTCCAACACCTAGAATGTGCTTTCTCTGGTGGTGTGACTCTACTATCTCTTATAAACAGGTATTTCACTCTTGTGCCACCAGGGCTGCTGTTTCCCTGATCCCTGCTGAGGAATTGCTTGGGTCAGTCTAAGCAATTAGAAACTTGTCCTCTGAGTAAGGTTCTTTCCTCATCTATGTTTGCTTCAGTGGAATCTTGAAATTAAACTTCAGTCAGTGTTTCTGAAGCAGGTGACACATCCCTCTTTTCTCCTAGATTTTTCTAAGTCCCAGGTTCTCAGACTCCTAGGAGTCTCCAATATGCTTTCAAGGGTCTATGGAGTAAAAGTGATTTTGTGTATAAAGCTAAGATAAAACTTACCTTATGTGCAAGTTTGGCATATGCATGGAAGGTACAAAAGCAAGGAAGACTTAAACTGATTCTCATTAATTTCTTTTAACCTTGTTGTTATGTCCTGTCGAGTTTACCACAACTCACAGTGAACCTATGAACAATGGCTCAGAATCAGGCCCTATCCTGAGCCACCTCATTGTCTCTGGCACACCTTTAGCATTAATAAAAACAGTAACAGTAAACCGTGTTGGTAGTAATTAGGTTCTTTACCAACATATAGTCACAGGAAAGATAAAACAAGTTTCTCTTAAGAATACCCTTGTCATCCAGTACAAATCACTAATTCTTTTCAAATTGTAAACTTTAGGCTCTATCTTTTTAATATTCTCTATGGCAAAGTGGGAAATCTGCATAGATTGCTTCTACTGCATTCTAAAGTGTGATGTTTGTCTCAAAGGAAAAGGATTTGTGTGATTGAGCTGCAAACCAAACTAGCCACATTTTTTTCATAGAACATACTATTTACTTGAAAGAACAGCTGACAAACTCTAGTTGTACAGATTTAGATTATTTGGCAGACATATTCTTGAAAATGAGCAAAAGCACCTGTCACTTCAGGAAAAGGTGAAGAACCTGGCGATGCTTGTTGCCAAGAATAACATTTGAACTTTGAAGAAAAATAAATAAATTAGAATTTTAGAAAATTTGCATCTACTATGTGGAACTCAACAGTTACTAAATATCTTTAGCTTTTTAGATATGATTTAATTTTTTTATTGAATATCATTTAATCAAGTATGGCAGTTTTTGGAAAATCTACATTGCTAAGAGTGCCACTATTTTTTTAAGTAATCAACATACAGTTTGGGTTTTTTTTTTAAAAACCTGCATGCATAAGAGATCTATGCAACTACAAGATAATGCATACCCTTTACCATAACAAAGAATGAAAAGTCAATTGCAGGACTTGAAGTTCTCAACTGTGAAGAAATTAACACTTGTCAAATTTTGTATAGTGTCAAAAGGAGCTCAAAAAGGAAAGCCTAGAAGAAAAATGGAGAGAAATAGAAAATCCAAGAAAAAGAGTGAGTTGTAATCACTGTCACAAAATATGATGTAGATAAACTATTGAGTGAAATTTACCATTCACTTTGTAAACTTTCATTCAAATCACAATAAAAAGTTAATAATAACAAAACGGAATATGCATTATTCACACCATATTCAAAAATCTAAATGGAAAACTCAACACTATAAAACTGCTGGAAGTAAAGAGATTTCCTTCGCAATCTTTGGCTAGGCAATTATTTCTTAGATAAGACAAGATACGAGCAATTTACAAAAAAAACCATAATCACATGAACTTTGTTAAAATTTAATCCTCTGTTCTTTTCAAGACACTGATAAGGAAAGAAAAAGAAAATACATTCCAGGAATTTATTTGCAAAATGATCTGTATTTAGACTTCATAAAGAATTCTCAAAACTCAAAGTAAGAAAACAAATACCTAGGCAAAATAATAAGCAACATATTTGATAGGACACATCACCAAGGAAGATACTTGTTGTAGTTTCAATTATACCAACCCCTCAAACTATGCAGTGAAATCCTAAAGCCTATGCAAGTAGATGTAATTCCACTTCATATTGGATTTTCTTTGTTATATTAATGCGGCCATACCAGTGCACCTTTAATCAATCAATTTCAGGATATAAAAGAAACAGACTAGGTACAGAAGCAAACAAATAAAAATGTATTTGTTGTCATGCACTGTTGAGTTTGAACCAACCTATAACTGGCTCTCCAGTGAATTTTCAGAAGCAGGAAATCCATGGGAGCAGATTGCTCGTCTTTCTCCTACAGGGCAGCTGGTGTGTTTGAGGGGCACATTGTGTATGGCAGCACAATTCCTTACCACTAGGCTACCACGCTTCCTGAAGAAGAACATTATACTTGGAAAATAAGAGAGTAAGCAAAGGAGAGGAAGACCCTCAGTGAGATGGGTTGACACAGTGACCACAACAATGCATTTAAGCATGACAGAGGCCATACTCTTCATAATGACTTGCTATGCATCAGAGAACTGGACAATGCCTGAGAATGAAAGAAAATCGATGCCTTTGAGTTGTGGTGCTGGAGAAGAGTCTTTGACATACCATAGACCACCAAGAAAACAAATAGGTCTGTGTTGGAGAGGGTGAAACCAGGGTTATCCTTGGAGGCTAGGATTTTGAAGCTCCTTCTCACACACTTTGGCCAGAAAGGACCAGTCCTTGGAAAAGGACATCATGCTTGGAAGGGTAGAGGGAAAGCACAGGAGAGGAAGACTGAATGAGGAGATGAATGAGGAGATGAATGAACTGATATAGTGAGTGGGATAAGGAGAGTAGGTGTGTTGGAGTCAGTGAGATTGACTCAGAAAAGAGCAGGCTTCAGAGGTGTTGTACATAGGGTTGCTATGATTCATCGGTGACTTGATTGCACATAACAACAACAAAGATTGTGAGGATGACATAAGACTGCAGTGTTTTTGGTGTATACAGGGTCGGTATGAGTTGAAACTGACTCAGCAACACCTAACAACAACAGCACTCCTCCATGAGAAATCTAAGTGGTGCAAACAGTCTACAATTTCTGCTAACCTACGAGTTGGTAGTTCTAACTCCCCCAGTAGTTCCTGGAAGAAGGGTCTTGTAAATTGCTTTTGTAAAGATTGTTGTTGTTGTTGTTCATTGCCTTAAAGTCAACCACGACTCATAGTGACCCTATAAACAAAAGGCTTGAAGCCCCTCTACAACTATTGACATTTATTAAAGTTCATAGAGTTTCCAGAGGCATATTATTTAGGAAGTGGATGCCACTCCTGCTTCCAAAGCTGTCATAGTATGTTATTGGTTTTATATGCCGTTGAGTCGCTTGCTATCGCCACAAAAAATTTATATGGCACATGCAGAGTTTACCTTTCAATATGTTTTATTGTTTGACTTTGCTATGTAGATGAACTATGCTATGCATCAGAAAGTTGGACAGTAAATAGGGATGATAGAAAGAGAATTGATGCCTTTGAGCTGTGGTGCTGGAGAAGAGCATTGAATATACCATGGACTGCTAGGAGAACAAACAGGTTTGTCCTGGAGAAGGTGAAGCCAGAGTGCTCCTCCTTGGTGTCAAGGATTCTGAAGCTTCTTCAGACATACTTTGGGCATGTTGCAAGGAGGGACTGGTCCTTGGAGAGGGACATCATGTTTGGGAGAGTGGAGGGACAGCACATGAGAGGAAGACCCTCGATGAGATGGGTCAATTCTGTGATTAGAGTGGTGAGAATGAGTGCATTTGAGATGGCGAGGTTGGCACAGGATAGAACGGCATTTAGGGCTCTTGTACATAGGGTCACTATGAGTCACAAGCAACTCGACGGCACATAACAACAGCAACATGTAGATGAACAGGAATATGTGAATGGGGCATGTTTGTCTATCCACAAGGGTACTGGCTCTCTACCGGCCTACAAGAGGATTGGCCAATTCAACAATCTGCAAGGGACAGCTGGTCTCCACATTAAACTAAGATTACAGCCAGGAAATCTTTAGAAAGCAGTTCTCCCCTGTAGCACACGAGTCCCTGAGTGAGGTGCTGATGGAATTACAACCAACAACAACTATTTTATACATTTGTTAAAACTGTCAAGTGGGAACTGACCCATAGCTGACCCTCAAGTGGGTTTGCAGTGGATTTCATTGGAGGAGATTGCCCATCTTTTTCTCGCAGAAATAATGGATTAGAATCCTGTGTCTTTGGGTTGACAGCACAGCTTCTTTCTACTAAGACACTAGTGAGGCTGTTTATTGTTTATAAATTATGTGTTAATAGTCATATTCTTAGAGATTACTTATGCCTTAATCCTTAGGGAATTGTGCTATTAACCCACAGGCCACCTTTCTTTGGAGCTTGACCTACCAGTGACTCAGAGGGAGAAAGATGGGCAATTTCTTCCCAGGAAACAGTCTCAGAAACCACATGGAGGGTCAGCTATGTGTTGGTTACAACTCCAAAATCATCATCTTCATCAGTGTATTTGGTAGTGACAATGGTTGGTATGTGTCATAGAATCACCTGCAAACTCATAGTGACCCTACGTACAACAGCTCTAAAGCTTGCCCTATCCTGAGCCTGTCTCACTGACTCCAACACATCTACGTCCCATGTTCCTAGTTACTGTGTCAGTTCATCTCATTTGGGGTCTTCCTCTGCTGCGCTGTCCCTCCAGTCTTCCACGAATGATAGTCTTCTCCTGGCCACGTGCCCTAAGTATATGAGACCAAACTACAAAATCCTAGCCTCCAAGGAGAAACTTGGTTTCACTCTCTGAAAAGTGTGAATAGGGAGGAATATGCTGAGGAAGTAAGATCTAATTTCTTTTTCTATTACTAACAGGGCTAACACCAGAGTATTTGCCCTCTGTGGGCACTTTACTGAAATCACACTTTGTATCCAGCAAGAGCAGACTTCTCCCCCATGGTGAGGTTCACACACACACACACACACACACACACACAAGCTCATGCCCAAAAGACAGAACACAACCTTTGCAAGCCGATCCCAAAGATAAAGCAGTGGCAGAAGACGAGGGGTGAGTGCCCTGCCCCTTTCCCAAGTCCACCATCAGAGAATTCGTTTCACCTCCTTTAGGAGAAGTTAGGATATGGCAAGTTTCTGAATCAGTTCAGGTAAATCTTCATAGAAAACTGAGAAATTTCAAAGAATGCTATCTTTTTAATATTACCCATCAGCTTTTCCTCTATGGATAGTTTAAACATATTGGAACTTAACAAAGCACGACTAGTCGGGCTTTTAAAAAAGAGTGTGTTTCTAACATATGACCATTTGTCCTAATACCACAATCTCTAGAAAACTACTGCTCTGCAAAAGTCACTAAATGAGCAAGGCCCACTGCTTATGCATGGCCCATGTCTACTACACAGGTCCTTTGCAATATCTGCTTGGCTGCATATTGTTTAAGGTACAGATTTTATAGCCCCCAGGGAGTATGTCTGTTTAATTCTGCATGAATGCCTAACATAGCATCATGAAGAGATAATCATTTAAAAATTGCTTCTGATTAAAATGGTGTGTACATATAGCTATAGATATGAATGACCTATAATTTGGCATAAGTTTTTTTTTAATCCCCAGCCCATTACAATCCCTCTGCTGGTGAGAATTTTCTTTAGCTAAGGCAGTATGTGACTTTTACAGCCTTTCTGGAAATTTGGAGTCTGGAAAAAAGATTGATTTTAAGAATTAAAAGTTGAGACCAAATAGAAGCTTCTTTAGAATATTTTTTTCCTAGGAATCATGCAAAAAACACCTACTGAAAACATTTCTATTTCCTTTGGATTTGCCATTTCTTAATTTGTTCTGCCATTGTAAATGATATAGAAGGTTTTTAAACGGGCCTGTAGGATAGGCCAGCTGAAGAAATTAAATTCACTTTCAATTACCTATACTAATAAATGAGTGAGGTACAGTAAGTTATTTGGGACCTTGGACCTATATATTCTTCTCAAGAAAGTGAGCCCAGAGATACTCAGAGGTGCTACCAATTTGGGATTGTAATGGAGCTCTTGATTCTATTACATGCATCACAGACTTTCTGGTGTACCCCCAGCTGAAAGCTCCTTTAAAATAAGCCTTGGGGACCATAGAGAGATTGATCATTTATCTGAAATAATGTTATTTCTGTGGTTTAGTCTGTTTGTGCAACCTCTGGAAAATATTTCCTATCTTGACTTAAAATAAAAAAGCATTGTTCACAATTGGAAAAAAAAAATCTACATCTGTGACCTATTTTCTCATTATGGTAAATAACATCTTATAATTCCTTAATGTTTTCTTTATAATGATGTTCTTTATGATGGTATCCCTTATTCATTGGTACAGAGTAAATACAGCTCTTGTGTATATAATCACTTAAAATCAAAAGACAAAAGATAAATTCGAGAATCAGCGAATGTGTATTTATATAGCTATATATAGGATGATAATCTTTCATAAATTAATATAAAAAGAACAGAAATTATTCTAGTAAAATGGGTTTTAACAGAGTATAGGTCATTTTGTAGTGTTTTCTTTCCACTTGCTAAAAGCAAAAAAAGGTAGAAGCATTAGGCTTTATTCTGTACAAAGCATCATCATTTTATTGTTTTTGGTAAATTGTTGAGATAACTAGAAT
Organism: Elephantulus edwardii; assembly: GCF_000299155.1. Taxonomy (NCBI): domain Eukaryota; kingdom Metazoa; phylum Chordata; class Mammalia; order Macroscelidea; family Macroscelididae; genus Elephantulus; species Elephantulus edwardii. The sequence continues at coordinate 4,767,609 of NW_006399752.1, read as the reverse complement.
ATTTTTTAATAATCTTCAAAACCACTTATTAAATGTACACTGATGGTATGATTACTACTAGTTATTAACATGGCAAGATCTTCCAAATTAGTAAACTTGGGACACAGTTTTCTCTTTTGACATTAATTGGGTGTCACTGATGGCTTAGGACATAATGTGTCATCCTTTTAACCATGAAGTCAGCAATTCAAATCTATAAGCTTCTCCTAGAGAGAAAGATGGGCAGTCTCTTCCTCTGAGACATACAGCCTCAGAAACCTATGGAGGCTCACTATGAATTAGGAAGCTCTAATGTTCTAATGGCAAGGAGTTGCATTACTAAGTCAAAGGTACAAGGTTCAAATCCACAAGCTGTTCTGTGGAGAAAGATGGACAATCTCTTCTGTGTCATTTCTAGGCTCTGAAAGCTTGAGCGTGAGCTGGAGCATGAGCCATGAGTTGGTTCCAAGTATATGGCACATAACCAACAACATGGGTTGAAACTGACTCAACAGCAGTGGGGTTGAGTTTGGTATTAATATTATGGGATTACCATGAATTGGAATGATTCAACACCAGTATTAATAACAAAGTTTCTTAGTTAAGACTTCATTTTAGGAAACATAAGAAAATACCATATGACCATCTTCCAAGAGGGGGAAAATCCCTAATATTAACTATGTTAATCGACAAGTTAAATTTCATTTTCAAAACATTCAAATGTGAGGAAGAAATGACATTTAAGAATGCAGATATTGTGGATATATATAGTCTTTAAAGCATCTACTTACACAGCACAGTTTTGCTTTGGACCCTGTCCTCACTGCTTGCAAGATTCTCTGCTGTCACTGTTCCCATTCTGATACCTCCAGTGTAAGGCCCCATCGTTCCCCTTCCAGAGTATTGCTGCCCTAAACTTCTGGCTGCGACTGGGGAAGCTCAAATAGCCAACAAGTCAATAATTATGTGCTAAATAAAAGCTGTCAGACTCTTCCCTGAGGCTCTGGAACCACATTTCTGTGCTAAGATTTGTGACAACTGCATCTGTGCTCAGAGGATTTATGTCACATCTAGTGTCGAGATTGTGTTCCAATGCCCTCTAATTGCCAGGAACATGTATTGAGGATGAATGACATGTTAATTCCGTTAGTAATTTTTAAGTACACTGTCTGTGAAATGCAATTATAATTATACAGAGGTATCCAGAAGCCTGTATTCTCTTAGCTTGAAATAAATACATGGAATGTTAATACCATACCCTCCTCTCAAGACTGGCTCTTACTAAGAAATACACTGGAGTCTTAGTGACAAGGCGTAGGAGTAACAGGAACCTGGGGAAAGCAGAACAAGGAAGAGGCCACCTCCACCTAGCTGTCAGGGCCAGCTTCTTTGAAGCACATGACATAGAACCTATGTCTGTGGGATGTGTTATGGTTAAACTTACAGAAAGCTCAGGTCAGAAACAGTGAGGCTTGTGTTAGAGTGTAGAGAATATTTGGAAAGTGCACATGGTGTTTGACAGTCTCCTTTTCATGGAGAAGATACCAGCTATATCACATCCAATTTAGTGCCAGACATCACCAGCAGATGGTATTTAAGGCTACTTACTTTTTCTTGGGGACTTGGTTTGTCTGAGCCTGAAGATTTAGACACTGGTGTTCAGTTCATTTGTGAGAATTTGAAATAAACATGTAGAAGTCATACACATCATAGTCTTCAAAAAACCATGTGTCACACATTGTAATATAACATCATTGTAGGGGGAAATATGGAGTCAGCCACGAGTCTGTGAGGCAGTTTTTGGCCAACTCCAGTGTCCTCTGGTCTTCTGCACAAATCCAACGGAGAGCCAAAATCCTATGCTGTTGAGTCTAGTAGACTCTATAGAATACAGAAGACCTGTTTGTAGAGTTTCCAAGGGTGTAAATCTTTATAGATGCAACTACTGACTTTTGTTGTTGTTGTTGTTACCAAGTGCATGTTTTTAACCATGTTGCCACAAGTGAGGGTGCAGAGAGAAGAAGTATTGGATGTGGGAGAAAAAAAGAAGTGATCTAGCAGTGGTTGAAAGGGAAAGGAGAAAACATGAGGGAGGTTGTGAAAATAGAGGGAGCTGTGGGGAAATAGTTGGTGGGAGGTATGCAGTTAATCCAATGGTGGGACCTCCCTGGCAGTTCTAATCAGTCAGTTATTTTGTAAAAGAAAGATACGTAATCTGCTCCGCTGCAATTTATAGCCTTGGAAACCAGGGGGAGGATCCGCTCTGAGTTGTTTCTGAGTTAGACAAGGAGTCATGAGATGAGATGCTAAGGGGGAAGAAGATAATGGAGTGAAGGAAGAGAACCAAACCTTTCAACCAGTATAATCTTTCTAGGATATTGCATAGCTCTGAGCCATTATTTAGGTGAGAGAGAGCCAATGCATTTAACCCCACTAAGATTTCTTTATCTGGTCTCTTTCCATATCAGTGCTTCACATTGCTTCTTTCTCTCGTAGTATTTTTTTTCTCTGTTCTTTTATCAAAGTTCTAATCCATCAGTCATTTTTAGGAGAAAGATGAGTAATCTCTTTCCCCTAGACTAGTGACAAGAAATACCACTGCAATACCAAAGGCACTGAGTTTGAGTCCACAACCTGCTCTGTGGGAGAAGAATAGTCGATCTCTTCCCCTGAAATTAACTGCTTCTGAAAACCCACCACATTGGGTGAGCTGTATAGGTCAATTCCAACTCAATGGTTAACAACAATACTAAAGAACTATTACTAAAGTACAATTACTAAAGTAATACTAAAAGGATTTTGTTGCTACTGATGTTGTATTGTTGCTATAAGAGTAGCAATAAAAAATAATAGAGAACCAGATAGATAATCAACGTTTTCTTTATCCTTCCCTTTCATCTCTTTAAATTCCAGGGTTATATAATGTTTCTGTGACTCTTCCTAGCTCTGTGACTTAAAACAAAACCAAAGAAATAGAAAATTCATGGTAGTATTTTTTTAGGTTTACAGTCTAAGAAAGAGTCACACAACAGGGAAACAGTGAAAAATGCAGTAATTGTCTCAAATGAGGTGTTCTCAGATTTATCATGAAACTGGAAGAAATGACACTAGTCAGTGCCATGAAATTAGAGAAGGGTTTGTAGAAGAAGAAATTCTTAGGTTCAGAGACTCTTAAAACTAAGCAGTCAGTCATCACTACTACTTCATTCTATTGTCAGGTGCTGTGTCAGGAAGATTTCATAATAAACTTAAAGAATCAAGGGGGGAGGGGAGATTTCACATCTTACTGGAATGAGTCACCAAGTGACTAAAAAATGAGGTGCAGTGATAGGAGAAATTGTTTCAGCAATCTGCACCTCTACCCCAATCAGGTGTCTGGCCACAGAAGTTGGCAATCCTTTCCCACGTCAAATAAATGCACTCTTGTTCCTCAAACCTCATCCTTGTAGACATCAGGCTGTAGGTCCTATATATTATTTGTGATCTACATTATATTTTTGTATAGAGCAAGAAGAAATATTAATTCAGGTGTAGCTTCAGGTTCAGAGATTTAAAAATCACAGGCTTGTTATCTGACACAGCACCCTGAAAAGATTCACACTTCAAAATACAATAATGGGTAGAGACAAGAGTAACAGTAGCTACTCTCATCAAAAAGCAAAAAATAGGAGATGCAGAACAGTTGCTGGTTCATACTCAGAACTCAAACTCATAGCCTCTGAGTTGGAACAAACTCATAGCTGGCCCATGAGCAACTTTTTTGAAGGCTATAAATTCACTGAAGGAAAGAAATTTCCCATCCCTACAATGTGATTGGTGAATTCAAACTGTCAGAGAGGTGTTGCCTTTGGATTATCAGCTTAACCCCCTAAAGACTATACTCCAGAGGTCCCTGGTATATGTTGTTGTTGTTGTTCAGTCCATGCTGTTGCCATCAAGTTGAGTACAACTCTTAGCAATCCTGTGAACAACAGATATGGACGTTGTCCTATCCTGTGCCATCCTTATAACCTCTGACACATTCAAGCCCATTGCTACAGTTACTGTGTCAAACCCACCTGGTTGAAGGTCTTCCTCACCTTCACTGTACCTCCATCTTTCTAAGCATGATTCCTCTCTCCAAAGAATAAGTTCTAGCAAAATGGCCAAAGAATGTGAGATGAAGCTTCATTTTTACCTCCAAGGAGCACTCTGGCTGCCCCTTATTCAAGACATCTGTTTGTTCTTTTGGCAGTCCATGGAATATTTAGCACTCTTTTTCAACACCACAGTTCAAAGACATCAATTCTTCTTATATCATCCTTAGTCATTGTCCAGCTCTCAGATGCATAGCAAATGACTGATAAGACCATGGCCTGAATCAGGTGCACCTTAGTCCTCAAACTTAGTTATTTCCCCTCAATAATTTTGAGAGATCCCTGACTACAGCCTTCCCTGGTCCATAGTAATTCTGAAATCCAACTGTGTCCATGTTGCCATTCCCCCAAGAACAGGTGAAAAAAAGTTCTGCTGACTCGTAATTCTCTAATTCATTCTTTTAATTCTTGAGCCATTCCTTTGGACATTTGGTTCCACTCATTTCCCTTTCTTTTCCATAAGAAATGTTTCGTGTTAGTTGTTGTTTTTGTTGACTACCATTGAGTCGTTTCATGAAATTCTTTGAAACAACATATGAGCAAGAGCCTATGGTGATGAAAGAAGAAGTTCAGGCTGCTTTGAAGGAAATGGCAAAAAATAAGGCTCCAGGAATAGATGGTATACCAATTGACATATTTCAGTTAAAAGATGCTGCCATGGACTTGCTCACCAAATTGTGCCAAGAAATCTGGAGAACGACCTTTTGGCCAACTGACTGGAAGAGATCTATATTTGTTCCTAACCCAAAGAAAGGTGACCCAACAGAATGTGGAAACTGCAGAACAATCTCACTGATTTCACAAGCAAGCAAGATTTTACTGAAGATTATCCAAAAGCGACTGGAACAGCACATCAACAGAGAACTACCAGAAGTCCAGGCTGGGTTTAGAAGGGGTCATGGTACTAGAGATATTGTAGCTGATGTTAGATGGATCTTGGTTGAAAGCAGGGAATACCAGAGGAATGTCTATCTGTGTTTCATTGACTATGCAAAGGCATTTGACTGTATAGATCATAAGAAACTATAGCTGACTCTGAGAAGAATGGGAATCCCAGAACACTTGATCGTTCTAATGCAAAACTTATACTTGGACCAGGAGGCAGTCATCAGAACAGAGCAAGGGAACAATGCATGGTTCAAAATTGGGAAGGGCGTATGCCGGGGATGCATCCTATCTCCATACCTTTTCAACCTATATGCAGAACAAATTATCCAGAAGGCTGGGCTCTATGAGGAGAAATGTGAGGTCAAGATTGGTGGACGATTTATCAACAATCTGCGTTATGCGGATGGCACAACCCTGCTTGCTGAAACTGAAGAGGACCTGAAGCGCCTGCTGCAGAGTGTCAAGGACTGCAGCCTACAATATGGATTGAGGCTCAATGTCAAGAAGACAAAGATTCTCACCACTGGACCAATTGGCAGCATCAGGATGGATGGTGAAGAGTTGAGATTGTACACAGCTTTAGTTTGCTTGGCTCCATAGTCAACAGTCTTGGCATCAGTAGCCAGGAAATTAAAAGGCGCATTGCAGTGGGAAAGTCTGCTGTTAGGGACCTCTCCAAATTGCTGAAGAGCAATGGTGTCTCTTTGGAGACTAAGATACATCTGATACAGGCCATGGTCTTCGCAATCACCTCTTATGCATCAGAGAGTTGGACAATGACCAAGGAGGATAGAAGGAGAATTGATGCCTTTGAGCTGTGGTGCTGGAGAAGAGTATTGAGAATACCATGGACTGCTAGGAAAACAAACAGATTTGTCCTGGAAAGGGTTAAACCGGGTGGCTCCTTGGAGGCAAGGATTCTGAGGCTCCATCTAACATACTTTGAACATGTTGTGAGGAGAGACCGGTCCTTAGAGAGGGACATCATGCTTGGGAGGGTGGAGGGACAGAACAGGAGAGGAAGGCCCTCTATGAGGTGGATTGATTCAGTGACTGGGATAATTGGGATGGGAGTGTCAGAGACAGTGTGATTGGCACAGGACAGAGCGAAGTTTAGGGCTGTTGTACATAGGGTCGCTATGAGTCGCAGGTGACTCGATGGCACATAACAACAACAACAACAACATTGAGTCGAGCACAACTCATAGCACCCCCTTAACAAAAGGCCTGAAGCTCATCCACAACCATCACCATTTATCAATAAGTTTTCCAGAGTTTCCACAGGCATGCTGTTTATGAAGTGGGTGCCATAAAACCTAGTTATCTATGTTAGCTTCTTATCCATCCTTGGCTTCTAAGATTCCCACCTCAATGTCTCCTAAGCACTTAGTCAACTGTAGCTTATAATTCTAGTGGTCTAAGATCACACTGGAACTCTGGTAGCATAATAGATAGACAGTTGCTCTGCCAACCCAAAGACATTTGTTTAAAATCCACTAGCTGATCCATGGGAGAAAGATGGGAAATCTCTTCCCATTTGATTTATGATGTTAAGTCCTGTCAGGTGGAACACAACTCATTAACAACCTTATGAACAAAAGACCTGAACCCTATACTGTAACTATCTTTGTTTCTCTATGTTCATAGAGTTTCCAGAAACTTGTGGTTTAGGAAGTGGATACTACTCCTGCTTCCAAGCCTGTCTCAGTCTGAGAAATCCACCAAACACTGTCTGCAATGGGTAACCATTACAGTGTTTGACACATCAGTTACACAGCATTCAGCATTATAGCAACCCCAAGTTACTTCAGTACAGCACATTGACAGACCAGTGCTGTGACACTTAGAAGAATGTTCATCCCAAACACAATTAACACCAGGCCCAAAGGCCACAACACTGAGGGCCTATGAAACTTTTAAATAGAAGGCCTGCCCACCAGGTCCTGGTTGACTCTAAACCAAGAGGAGATTCCAGACCCAACTCTCACTAAGACAAGAGAAACCATCTTCCAGAATCCAACCACTTCACACATGAGCCTCCTGGAGGGTCAGCACATTGCTATTAAAGCAAATTCATAATTTTTTATGAATCAAAAATCCTTAAACTTTCAATTGAACAAACCTTTGTTTTACAGATAACAGACACTATATAACCAAGAATTTATGCATATTCAAGTTTGATGAGAATAAGGGAAGGCCACTGTAAAGAGAAGGTCGTTGACTATTGTTTGAGTTGGACACTTACAAAGATTTGTGCCTGATAAGGGTTAAATTTATTAGTGAGACCAAAACAAGCAAAGCAAAAATATTTTAGATATTTCAAAATAATATAAATTTTAGATAATTGTTATTATACACTAATGTATGCATATAATAAATAGTCTCTTCACTAGTGTCTTTTACATGCGAGAAAATGTTAAAATGATGATTTACATTAATACCTAGAAAGAATTTGTTGGAGAAATCTAAAAGAGACCTCTTAACCCTGAAAATATGTAGATTACTATTTAAACCATAATAGAGTTAGAATATTTTGCATAATCATTTGATTCCTAACATTGAGCTGTTGAAAGGGCATAGATTGTCCACAAAGAGAGCTAAAGTTGGCCTGAACTATAAAGCTTTGGAAAACTCAGCTTTTCAAGAATTTTAATGAGATATAATCCATTTTTTCTATTCACGCAGAGGTAAGAATCTCAGAGGCAAGTAAAAATATTTTTCACTGATATTTAGACCAAAATCACATTAGCAGAATGCTTTCAGATAGTGATTAAGCTTTCAGCTTCAGAAACCAAATTTTCAATTCAAATCCTGGAGCCACTCTATATATTTCTCTCTCTCTCTCTCTCTCTCTCTCTCTCTCTCTCTCTCTCTCTCTCTCTCTCTGTGTGTGTGTGTGTATGTATGTGTATAACTAACTTCAAATCCTGGGGCTGCCACTCTGTGTGTTTATCTATATACACACATATGTGTATGTATGCTCACACACATACGTATTAGCCATACAGTGGACTGCCAAGAGAACAAACAGCTATATCCTGGAAAGGGTAAACTGAGCTGCTCCTTGGAGGCAAGGATTTTGATGCTCCATCTCACATACTTTGGACATGTTGCCAGGAAACGTCAGTCCTTGGAGAAAGACAGGATGCTTGGAAGGGTGGATGAACAGCCCAAGAGAAGAAGACCTTAGATGAAATGGATTGACATAGTAACTGGGGTGTTGGCTCAGGATAGGACAGGGTTCTGAGCTGTTGGGCAGAGGGTTGCTGTGGGTCTGTCCTGGAGAAGGTATAAACAGATTGCTCCTTAGAGGCAAGAATTTTGAAGCTCTATCTGACATATGTTGGGTATGTGGCAAGGAGGGACCACTGCGTGGAGTGGAATTTCATACTTAGAAAGGTGGAGAGACAGTGCAAGAGAGGCAGAACCTGGATGAGATGGATTGACACAGTGACTGAGGTAATGGAGGTAAGTGTGTCAGAGATAATGAGGTTGGTTTAAGATAGAGCAGGGTTCAGAGCTGTTGTACGTAGAGTTCCTATTAGTTGCAGGTCACTTGATGGCACATAATGACAACAATAATGAAAACTATATAGCTATCTCTTCTCTAAAATTCAAAATACAATTTATTCCAAACATCTCTACTCTCTATATTTTTTGGCAAACCATGTATACTTTCCTTCTGTTCATTAACTTCCTTCTAATATTCCTGGTTTCTATTTCTTATTCCCTGCATCATCTGAAACTTGAGCCACACTGTAAGCAAATATTTCTAAGTAGTTAATCCCTTCCCAAAGCAATTTTTCTACCTTAACTTCTTGTTTTAATAGAAAGGTAACTTTATGCTAGTTTCAGGGCTCGTATTTCTAAAGGGAGACAAGGGATCATAGAGCCCAGCCTCTCGGATGATCTGCTCTACATACAGGTTGAAAAGGTATGGCGATAGGACACATCCCTGGCGTATGTATATCCTTCCCAATTTTGAACCATGCAGTGTTACCCTGCTCTTTTCTGACAACTGCCTCTTGGTCCAAGTATAGGTTTCACATTAGCACGATTAAATGTTCTGGGATTGCCATTCTCAGAGTCAGCTACAGTTTGTTATGATCCACACAGTCAAACGCCTTTGCATAATCAATGAAACACAGATAGACATTCTTCTGGTATTACCTGCTTTCAGCTAAGATCCATCTAACATCAGCTACAATATCCCTAGTACCACGACCCCTTCTAAACCCAGCCTGGACTTCTGGCAGTTCTCGGCTGATGTACTGTTCCAGTCGTTTTTGGATAATCTTCAGTAGAATCTTGCTTGCATGTGAAATCAATGATTTTGTTCTGTAGTTTCCGCACTCAGTTGGGTCACCCTTCTTTGGAATGGGAACAAATATAGATCTCTTCCAGTCAGTTGGCCACGTGGTTGTTCTCCAGATTTCTTGGCACAACTTGGTTAGCACATCCAGGGCAGCATCTGTTAGCTGAAATATGTCAATTGGTATACCATCTATTCCGGGGGCCTTATTTTTTGCTATTTCCTACAAAGCAGCTTGAACTTCTTCCTTCATCACCATAGGCTCTTGCTTAAATGTTATTTCATTAAATTCTTCTGTATCTGCCAATTCCTTTCGATACAATGACTCAGTATATTCCTTCCATCTTCTTTTAATACCTCCTGGATCATTTAATATTCTGCCTAAAGCATCCTTGATTATAGCAACTCTAGGTTTGAATTTGTTCTTCAGTTCCTTGAGCTTAAGAAATGCTGAACGAGTTTGGCCCTTTTGATTTTCTGACTCTAGCTCCTCGCACATTTCATTGTAATATTTTGCTTTGTCATTCCGTGCATGGACTGCCAAGAAAAAAAATCGATTCATCCTAGAGAGGGTTAAACTGGGCTGCTCCTTGGAGGCAAGGTTTCTGGGGCTTTGTCTGACGTACTTTGGACATGTTGTAAGGAGAGACAGGTCTTTAGAGAGGAACATCATGCTGGGCAGAGTGGAGGGACAGCGCAGGAGGGGAAGACCCTCTATGAGGTGGATTGATTCAGTGACTGGGGTAATCGGGATGGATGTGTCAGAGGCAATGAGATTGGCATAGGATAGAGCAGGGTTTAGGGCTGTTGTACTTAGGGTCGCTATGAGTCGCAGACGACTCGATGGCACATAACAACAACAACATTCCATGCTGCCTTTTGGAATCTTCTGTTCAGCTCTTTAGTATCTTGAATTCTTCCTTGTGCTTTGGCTTCTCTGCACTCCAGTGCAATCTTCAGAGATTCTTCTGACATCCATTTTGGTCTTTTCTTCCTCTTCTGTCTTTGTTATGTAATGTAATGTAATGTAATGTAATGTAATGTAATGTAATGTAATGTAATGTAATGTAATGTAACCAAAGGTAGCAGTTTTCTTAAAATGAATCACATTTACCTTTCATTGTTAGCTGTTGTTGAGTCAACTGCCACATACAAAGAAACAAATACTGCCCAGTCTTACCACTTCCTATGATGGCTTGTGGATAGGACTATTGAACAGAAGAATCATTTGAAAATCATTATGGTAACTATTTGACCCATTCATTTGTCCACCAAATGCAGTGAAAACCAGCAATCAGATATCTACTCTGTAGATTGAATTTCTGACCATTCTTTTTAATCTAAATTAATCTTAAAACTTGGAGATACCTGATGTTATGTGGGAATTGAATTCTTCCTGGGATTCAATTAACAACTCTAAAACCTAGAAGTTCCTAGAAGTGAAAGACATTGTGGAGATAGTTGTTAAAGGAAAGTATAAACTTTTTTGTATTATTATTAATGAAAACCGTTATATATGCTTGTTGTGGAGAAAAGAGAAAGAGTAAAAGACAGAGGATGGAGAGGATGGTGTTGGATAGTTTATTCAAGATTCTAGAAAGTAGAGTACTTCTTGGTTAGTGCACATGGTTCACTCATGTATATACTAACTAAACAATTAGTTGGACACTCAAAAGACAGAAAGACCCCAAAGAGAACTAACTTCTGAAAAACCAGTGATCGGAAGCCATACGGAGCAGAGTTCTACTCTGACACAGGGGGCACCGCCAGGAGTCAGAGTCAACTCCAGCACAACTGGCCCAAGACGTGAAGCATGACAGGAGTCAGTGAAATTCAATAGGAAAAGCACCTTGTCCTCTACCCAGGATGGAAGGAGAAAGATGCGCAAGCAGTGCTGTGTTACTGTGCTAAGGGATTAAACGTCAATACCTAGGCCCCAAATAGGCTCAGTGTGAAACAGGTGAAAAGTATTTGTGCTGAAAGCTGGGAAAAAAGAAAAATCTAGATATTTTAAGTCCAAGTAGAATATGAAATGGATATCTGTGTAACCTGGAATTTCCAATATCTCCAAATCCATCTTGCATTTTATCTTTTTCCTAAATCATATTAAATTCACTTTTTTAAATATTAAATAATTTTGTATTTTGGCATTTTAAACATTTTTATTTGCAGATAGTCATTCATGTACATCATGTTTTGTACATGTGCTTTGTGTTTTATAGAATTACTCATGTACATTAAATTCTATATAATTAATTTCCATTGCTCTATGCCTATTAGAAACCCATCTTATCAAGTCCCTATTGAACTTTTCCCATTACGTCACTCTCCCTCCACATACTACCTTTTTATCCCAGTGATTCCCCACTCATTAAATTCACTTTAATTGAACACACATACTTTGGAATAAGGAAAGGAAATTTTTTTAGAAAGACATAGATTAACAGAGAATTCCATTTCCATGAATAGATGGTCCCTTTTTGGTAACAGAAGAACACTGAGGTATTTACTGCTATTTTCCCTCCCTCTGAAGGATTGAACAGTGCAAAGATTTCAGGAGAGGCAGCTTAGCTTTAAGAAAGGTGATGTCATTGAGTTCTCCAGGACCAATTTCACAGAAGGCCAATTTCTTAATGTGAAACGTTCATGGTTTCCAGCGACTGGAGAGGCCAAAGTGATGTGACAGCTTGATTGTCGTCACACACTTGAAGAGGGACTGAGAGTGAGCATAAAGATTTCTCCATTTGGTAGAGCACAGTATTCAGGAAGAGTGGCCTCTTTCACCTTGCTTCCCTGAAGCCAGGTCTAGTTTTTGTGTTGTTTGTACTTAATTGCAAGGGAATCATTAAAGATTTTTAAGTTGTCCCAAGAAGGAATGATTGCTGCCTTACTCTTCCAAGGTTTGTCTGCTTACTCTGGTCTGTGTTGACTTACACAGGCAGTGTCTGAATATGAGAAGAACACTGGTAGCTAGAGCATGGTAAATAGCATAATGGATTGTACTCAGAGTTCCCAGGACCCAATGATTATGGCCAGTAATTTTTTGCCATGCTTACCACACTCTTGTTGGTAGGTGGCATGGCACTGGAGACCAGTTTGAAAGTCATCTACAGGAGTTGGTTCTATAGAGGCTGGGACTAGTGAACTCTAGTGGGGAATGTTGATTTACTAAGGGAAGTAAGGCCATATGATAAGGCCTCCTACTTAAAAACCCATTTGGACCCTAGGGCCTACGGCTCTTAACAACACTTAACAACAATAACAACAACAACATCTATGTTGGTTGGCCTAGTGGACAGAAATGCTGCCAAGCTCAAGGTGGGTGATTTTATTCTGAGGTCCTCAGGCCTGGTTTAAATTTATTTTTGTCAAACAATCTTCTACGTGGTATAGCACTGGTCTGTGCATTGTTATAGAGGGGTAACTCGTGGTTGCTGTGATGCTAAACACTGTGACACTGATGTGTCAAATGTGATAATGGTTACCCATGGTGGACAGTGTTTGGTGAAACTTCCTGATTAAAACAAGTTTGGAAGCAGGAGTGGCATCTACTTTCAAAATTACTTGCCTCTATGAACAGTATTCAGGTCTTTCTTCATGGGTCACTATGAGTCATCTACAACTCGACGACACTTAAGAACACAAGTACCCAGCACTGGGTCTAGAGTGTGGATATGATTGAGCTGTAGGCTTGCATAGTAAGGTTGTTGTTGAATGTTGTGTGTTGTCAAATCAGAATCAACCAATAGGTGACGCTGCAATACGTTTTCAGAGTAAAAAACACAGGAGATTGCCCATCCTTCTGCAAAACAGTTGATAGAGTTGAACCATGGACCTCAAGGATTCCAGATTACCAGATTCCAGATTACCAGATTACCACTAGACCAAGGAGGAAGACTTAGACATCACAGGAATGCTATGTGAGAACTCCAGAGGGTATGAACTTGCTAGATGTGACAGAGTCAGGAGAAACAAATGAGTTGAAGAGAGTTAAGAGAGTCATTCAAAATGTCCCATGCCATCCATCTCATTTCACTAATACCCAATATGTCAATATTTATGTGTTCTATTTTTCTTTACAGTGTCTAGTTTTTCTACATTCATGCTCCTCACATTCCAGGCCAACTGTTAATTTTTTTTCTTACAACTGCTTCTTCTCCTTTGTGTTTCCAAATTTGAGGGTTCAACCTCAGTTGCTATATTTATTAGTCTACTCTAAGTGTACATAGGGTTTTCAAAGGCCAGCTATATTTCAGAAGTGGATGGTCAATACTTCTCCTAGTCTGTCTTAACTTGGACGTTCACTGTTAAAAGAATATCTGACAGACAAGTATTTTAACCTAGCAGGTAAAAGATACTTCTCTTAAAGAAATAACCAAGAGAGTAAATAAATAAGAGAGTGTATTGAGATCTCCACTTGCTCACAAGTCCGTACACAATAAGAGAAATTAGCATAGTGAACCAACAGAGAATAAAGACGTTTTGCCATGATCAATTATATGAAGATTAGGTTATTCTTTCTTACCAAAAGTTTAAAATGAGCAAAATGTGTCTTCAAGATTGTGTTAAAACTCTCCTACTAGAAGGTAGCTCTGGTGGCCTAGTGGTAAGAAGCTGCACTGCAATCCCAGAGGGATGTGGTTCAAATTCACCAGATGCTCTGCTGGAGTAGGAGGGGCAATCTCCTCCTATACCAGTCATATCTGATTTGATGGTACACACACAAAAAAAATAATAAAATAAAACAAATAAAAATGTAAAAAACAAAAAAAACTTCTCTTAATAGCTGACAGTTATGGTAAATATAACCAGACCAAGATGTTCAGAGAAGCATGAACTATGTGGGATGAATTAATAGAAAATACTTATCTGTTGTTTCTTTGAAATTTAAATATAAATAACATCTGCTTTAGTTGGTAACCTTGTCACTTTCTCCTGTACCAAAGTGACTAATAATTTGAGTTAGGAAATTAGATGGATGTCCTGATTTCATTCCTTTGACACCGTATACATCTCGTGCTAGATAAAAGAGAATAAATTCCCCTAATATTTTTGTTACAATAAAACAGCATTTCACATAGCAAATAACAGTGCATGCCAGTGATTGTTAGCATTTGAAAAAGAAATTATACAATTATTTAAGTATGCACCTCTAAGCACCCTCCAGAAACCGAAGGACATTTTGGTGCCCAGCATACTAATTAAGAATAAAAGAATACTTCAAAATGTTGGCATCCTCTAAACCTAAATAAAAGGTTCAAGCTTCTACAATTCAGTATTCTCAACCAGTTCATTCTAATGTGACTTCCTAGTTGTAATTTGCATTTCCGTGTCAGCCCTTCTGATTCAGGATCTAAATTTTAACTAACTCTTCAGGATATTTAACATGAGAATCACCTAGAGATCTGAAGTAATTACCTGGGGAATCTTATGGAAAAAATAAAAGTGTGTGTGTGTGTATGTGTGCGTGTGTGTATTCTGATTCCATATAGCTGGGTGGAAAGGCAAAGTCTCAGTAGGGGGATTAAAATAGACTGAACAGGTTGGAAATCACGGTAAGATCATAGAGTTTTAGGGCTATACAGGATATTAGATACTACCTTTAGGTTAAAACCACTCTGTGCTTTTAAATGAGAAATTGCTGGTTTTAAAGATGAGAAGTTATTCAGATGATCTTTCAGCTCTGCTGCCTGACATTCAATAAAGTAGAACATCTAAGTCCTACTATCAAACAGCTCTAAGTGTGCTGTCAAGTACAACTTTTTAAACCTGTCAAACAGTCATTAGTTTTCCTTTCTTAACACATCTAACTTTGATGCTGTCTAACCTTTTCCTGAGAAAATTCAAAGTATAAGCTCATTTTATGAAAAATTGTCTAGCAGAATGATTTCTTCCTTAAAAGTACTTTCGAGGAACTACAATTGAAAACAATTTTCATTACTGCATCTCAATGAAAAGCTAGTTGATCATCCCATATCTATTTTTGTTATGCCAATAGCTAGATTTCTGAAATTATATTTCTATTTCACCAGGAATTAAGCGCATAGACATTCTTGGTTTTATCGTGGTCCAAAAAAAAGGTTTCAGTTCTATATAACTATGTGTATTTTTTAATGTGTCTAAAGTGCTAGTACGTTTAAAATTTATGTGAAAAATGGGCTTTAGTAGCATTTATCCCTCTAAAATAACCTGTCCTTTACTGGGGCATATGGGTTGTTTGTTTTGTGCTTTTTTTGTTTGTTTGTTTTGATGAGTCGCAAGCGACCCGACGGCACATAACAACAACAACAAGAGGAAACAATGACAGAATCATACATTGGGTCTGAAAGTTTTGCTTGTACACCACATATACCACTTTCACAAACATCCTATTGCTCAAAGCAAGTCCACAGAAAGTCTACTATCGATTCGAAGTTCCTTTCCTTCTACAGTGAAGAGCATCAAGGAATGAGAGTGATATACAGATACAGTGAATATTTTGTTTAAAATAATACTCTTTATTGGTTGTGTGCTGTTGAGTCACCTGTGACTCATAGTGACCCTATGTACAACAACATTAAGCCCTGCTCTTATGGTTCTATGCCAATCTTACTGTCTCCAACACACCTACCCCCCATTACTCCAGTCACTGAATCAATCCATCTCATCAAGGGTCTTCCTCTTTTGCACTGTCCCTCCACCCTCCCAAGCATGATGTCCCTCTCCAAGGACTATTTCCTCCTTGCAACATGTCCAAAGTATGTCAGATGAAGCTTCAGAATCCTTGCCTCCAAAGAGCAGCCTGACTTCACCCTCTTTAGGATGAACCTGTTTGTTCTCTTAGTAGTCCATGGTACACTCAATACTCTTCTCCATCACCACAGCTCAAAGACATCAATTCTCTATCATCCCTAGACATTGTTCTGCTCCCTGATGCATAGCAAATAATTGCAAAGACCACTTAAGAGACTAAAATATTTGACCACGTTTACAAAGCTTTCATGAGTTGTGATCATCCAAGATCAGAACACATCTTCCTTTTCATTATTTCACAGTCCTTTTGTTTCTTATTTAAATTTTTATTTTATTAACTTTAATGAAAATATTTAGAGATTTTGGATTTCCGTTCATTCATTGTTGCACTTTTCTCCCTGCCCACTCCTCCCCCCCCAGTTCGCTCCTCTCTTTGAAAAGTAAAAGAAAAAGTCCTTCATTTGTATACAATACTCCTGCCCCCTGCACACACACACACACACACACACACACACACACGCCCAGTGCGCTCCACTATGCAACCTTAATTCTGGACTCTTGTGATAATTGTAATACCCTATCATATATCACTTTTAAACTGTTCTCTCCCTCATCTGTTTCAAGACAGTATATGTTTCTTTTTTTTATGAGAACCCTTTTAGGGATTCAAATATGTATGTGTTTTAACACAGTATTGTTGTCAGGTACCATCAAGTCAATTCCAACTCATACTGCTCCTTTATACAACAGAACAAAACACTGCTTAGTCCTGTACTAGCCCCATAAGCTTTTTAGTGCCCAATCGTATTGTTAGAGTCACTATTTCAATCTCTCTTTGAAGATCTTCCTCTGTTTCTCTGACCCTCAGAGGTGTAATCAGTACTGAATGATATGTATAGTCTTTGATACTCATGAGTAAGGGTTCATATCTTCCATTCCTGTAAGCAAAGTTGGCTATCTGAATATTGCTGCTTGTTAATAAATCTTTTTAATCCTGAAGTGCTATTTGTCTTCATCTCTTCCATATTCTCAGGTTATTTGTTTAGTATTTGTTGTTGTTGTGTACTATAGAGTCAGAACTGACCCATAGCTGACCCTCCAGTGGGTTTTCAGAGACAGTAAATTAATTGCACAGGAGTAGATTGACCATACTCCTCCTGCGAAGCAAGCAGCTGGTGCATTTCAACCATGTGCCTTTGGGATTGCAGCACTTTTTTTTATCACTAAGCCACCATAGATTGAATAAACACAGTGAAAAGATGCACCCAAGGTCCATCTGTTATCTTCAATGATATTCCTTATTCCATGTGCTTTTTAAAATCTGGTTTGAATTTTTGGTTGTGCCCTGTTACTGTGCTGCAGCAACTCCTCTTGACTCATCTTTAGTATAATTTTATTTGCATGAAATATTAATAATCTTATTCTTTATTTAATGAATTCCACTGAAGTTTTTGGCTTTGGGGTGGGCACATATACAGATATCTGTTAATCAATTGACCAAGTAGTCATTTTGCAAATTTCTTATTTACAATTGTGTTGCTGTTAGCTGCCATCAAGTCAAGTCCAGCTCATAGCAACCTTATGAACAAAAGGTCTGAACTCTGTCCTATCCTGCTCCACTCTCACACTTCCTGACACACAAGAGTCCATTTCACTAGTTACTGTGTCAATCCACATAGTTGATAGTTTTTCTCTCCTTTGCTGACCTTCCACCCATCCCACCATCCATCCTGTCCTTCTCCGAAGAATAGCCCCTCTTAGCAACATGCCTCTTCATTCTTGCCTCCAAATAGCATTCTGGCTGCACCCTCTCTAAGACATACCTCTTTGTTCTCTTGATCATCCATGGAATGTTCAGTGCTCTTTTCAAACACCACAGCTCAAAGTTATTAATTCTTTTTCCATGGTCCTTATTCATTGTCTAGCTCTCAGATGCATAGCAAGTAATTGGAAAGACTATCAGATGTGCCTTAGTCCTCAAATTGAAATCATTATTTCTTAATAATTTGGAATGGTCCCTAACTGCAGATTTTCCCAGTGCAATGTGATTCCTTATTTCCTGACTGCTGGTACCAAGGTATTAATTGTGTATCTAAGCAAGATGAAGCTGTTGACAGTTTTACTCTTCTCTCCATCCATCATGACACCACCTATTGGTCCATGGTAAGAGTACTTGTTTTCTTGACACTGAAATGCACTCCATACCAAAGGCTGCATTCCTGGATCTTCAGCAACAAGTACTTCAAGTCCTCCTCACTTTCAGGAAGCAAGTTTGTGTCTTCTGCATAACACAGGTTATTGATGAGTCTCCCTCCAATTCTGATGTCACATTTTTCTTCATAGAGTCCAACTTCTCTGATAATTTGCTCAGCATATAGATTGAGTAAATAAATATGGAGAGAGAATACAAACCTGACACACTCCCTTTGCAATTTTAAACCAAGCAGTGCTCCCCTGTTCTGTTCGCACAACAGCCTCCTGGTCCAGCTATAGGTTCCTCATGAGCACAATTAACTGTTCTGGGATCCCCATCCTTCGCTATTTACAGTAGCTTCTCTAATTTCTCCCTTACAGATTGTTTTCTATCTCTCTGTTCAAGAAGAGAATGCCACAAATAAATCTCGAGTCATTTTGAAGGCTATCTATTAAAATTCATAGACCAGTAAAGGGAATGAGATGTACAGATCTGTTTTTTCTCATAGAAGACAATATCTCACAGTAGTTTGTTCAAGAACTAAAATTTCACCACAGGAGAAACAAAGCAATCTCTTCTTGAGAAACCTAAGATTAGTTCATATTTTGCTCCTTCATTAAACCTGTGGAATCTTTAATGTCTTGTTTATCTCAAACATTTATCTTATTATAGATAACTTATCTATCTTATCTATATCTTTATGCCTATCTATTCACATATAGAGAGGAATCTGTAATCTATATATTTTACATATTTGATGAAAGAAGGTAGTTAGGAGACAGAAAAGCCAAGGGTGAAGAATGTACAACTATTTTTAAATGAAAGATTCCTATCTACATGTATGCATGTAGCAACGAGATTTTGAACACAGAGCTTTTAATTCTTTTTTTAAAAAGTATTTTATTTCAGCTGAAGGCTGTGCAGATTTTAGCAAAATATTTGTAATTGCAGCATGACACCATAGTTGCATTTTCATCTCTTTCCTTAGCCTCTTTCTGTGATTCTATACAAATCCCCTGCAGAAAAGAAACACTGACTCTTGCAGAATAGTGTGAACCTACTTTTAATCTGTATGTGATAACTGAGACAGAGCCATGAACCTTGGACCCCAAGTACCCTTCAAAACGGAGCAACTCTTAAGGTAGTGGATACTCCTTGGGTCACTGTGAGAAATACAAAAAGACAGTCATTGAAATGTCGTTTTTTAAAAACGTGCTCTTTGCTCTTCTTTGAATGACATTCAGTGGCTAAGGAATGGTCTGCCATGTGTCAAGTAGTTTTCATTTGCCACCAAAAGGAGGCCCAGCTGTGAATGGCAGAGACTTCTCTCTACGCCTCCAGTTCTTTCAGGCCTGTGTGACCAACGGTAACAATAAGTGACTACTTCGGGTATGATGAAATAGAAGAAAAGGCTCTGGAATATCTGAGGCAAGCTCTGTTTGTGTCAGAAACTCTGACTAAATCAAATGGTCCAGAGCTTCCAACAGCTTGTCAAGGGGCCCAGAAGCCTGTCTTCTCAGATCCAGGCTGCGTAAAGACTCCAGAGCTCCCAATGGGACTGAATTATCTTGTGGAATATATGTGAAATTCACAGGCTGGACCAGTATTTCAGTGAAAATAAAAGAGAGTGGGTATTGTCACTTCAGCAAACCAAGCAGCTGTCATGTGACTGCCCAGCGTCATCATACTTATGTGTTGTGTTTAGGAAGACACCCACAGACAGCCAACATTTAGAGGTTAGCATCCAACTAAGTCCTAAATGCCATCTTTAAGTGTAGTGTTTTCACATGGAACGATTCTTTTTCAGGCAACCTATGAAGGCTTCTAGAACCAACAGCATTTTTATGTGATTTAAGAACATGAAATAAAGGGATCTCTGGTGGTCTAGTGGCAAGGAGTTGTGCCAGCAAACAAAAGGCAGATAACTCAAATCTGATAGCTTTTCCATGGGAGTAAGATGGGCAGTCTCCTCCACTGTGATTTCCTGCCATTTAAAACCCATTAGAGGGTCAGCTATGAGTTGTTCCTACTCAAAGGTATATAATAACTAGAATAAAGCAATCACACAACCTAATTGAGCTAGGTTTGATATTTAACAAGGAAATTAACTTTTGAAACATGATTTGTATAAACTTAAATGTTTTTATTGGACAATGAGCTACTCTAGAATCCTTCTATTTATTTTCAGGTTTCCCCTTTCAATTGCTCTTTCTTACAATAGTTTTAATGTTTAGTCCTCTAAAAGAAGGCATTTTCCAGTATTTGAGGAATCCATGAATAGGGGCAAATGAAACCAAAGGGGTAAGTTTATCTGTCAAAGATGAGGATTTTTACAATTGTAGAATATTTTCATTAACTCTTTTTAATTTTCTACAGGAAAAATGCCATGTAAACCCCCTAGAAATAATGAGTTCATTATGATTATTATTTAAAATAATATCTAAAAATAGATAATGTGCTCTGGTGACTCAGTGGAAAGGAATCACACTGTCAATACAAAGGTACATGGTTCAAATCCACCAGCTGCTCCGTAGGGGGAAAAAATGGACAGTCAATTCTCATGGGTTTCACTGCCTCTGAAAACCCACTGGAGGGTCAGCTATAGGTCAGTTCCATCTCTCTAGTATTTAACAACAACAAAACCAAATATTCTCATGGTCAAAAATTGCCACAGTTTGGAAAAGTAGGAACTATTCCCATAGTTTTGACTAGGAGCATTTTTCAGTAGTAACGCTCTGCACCTCATAGACTTACCCCCACCGCTATATTTTTAAAATGATTTAATGAAAAAGAACCTCTAGACACAATTAAAGTAAAAGGAAACTTCCAAAGTCGCATAACCACAAGCATATGATTCACACACTGGAAGCATTGACTTCTTTCTGCAGATGGTGTTTCTTGAGTCCCTGCAGAGTTCCATTTTGAAGGCCTAAATCATTATCATACAGTAGGATGTATAATAGGGTGTTCAGTTTACACAAGAGGAAAGAGAATAAATTTAAGTCACCCAGATCAATTCAAGCTCTGTGCATAATGCTCTGTCAATAGACACACCATGAGGCAGCTCTAGTGGAATACTAATCCTTTAGTTTTCAAAAGGTTACATGGCATGTTAGCTTCATGACTTCCATTAAAACCAATGGGAGTTATACCATTACAGGGCTTGGGGAAGAATACCCTCTAATGCTATTGATTTTGATCTTTTGAACTAAGCTCAGTTGCCCGTGTCCATTGACAACTACACTGCACACTTCTTACAGGATTTCACGCTACTGAAGTGTTAGATTAAGTGAGTAAGCTCCTTCTTCAAATTAATCAGCTTGCCTATCTGAGATTTTGTTTTTAAAAAAATGTAATACTCATATATGTCACATATCAAGCTTATTTCCAGGATTTAGAGTATCAAGTTCAAAAGGGCTCAATGGGGGTTGTGAAGTAGATAAGAAGCTCAACCCAGAAGCCGGTGGAGGCATTGTGATATGGTCAGATTTACATTTCAGGAATTGCAGTGCCTCCAGAAAGTGGCTGTGCAATTAAGAGATGTGGGTGACAAGGGAAGAAATGGAAGCAGAGGGAACAATTACAAGTCTGAAGAAGGTATTCAAACCACAACAATGGCTGTCTGGATCAGAATACAGGCAGTGAAGATGAGGAAAATGACGACTCTTCGTTGATAGTTCAGTTGTAGAATTTAAAGGAACTGGGCTTGTAGATTCAAGGAGGGAAGACTGTGCCATTTGCGGACAGATCATGGAGCTGGTTGGGTTATGTAGCAAACTGGAGAACACAATCTACGTGTGGCTGCAAGTGCAATCCAGTAGTCTGTTTTCTGTTCCCAGGCAGAATTCAGAACCAGTATTGTCAGTCTTTCTGATTAATAAAATAAAATGTACAATTGGATACTGTTGTGAATATTCCAGTTAGGTAAATGTAATCATATGCAGGAAAGACAGAAAACATTTGAAGCATTCTCTGCGGGCTGTCATTGTCACATGCCTTTATTCTTCCCCCATTATTGGGACACGATGAATGATGTGCTGATGAGGGAGTGAATGGAGTAGAGTGGTCTAATGTTCATATTGACTTAGTTGTTACTTGAAAGTTAAATTTTATTAGTACATGTTTCATGTCAACGTAAAAGAAAATCTTCCTAGTTAATCATAATAATCTAAATTATTTTAAGATTTCCTTAAGCCTAGAACACTTGCTTTGCTTTTATTTCATGTTTAAAACATTTTTTATTCATGTATGCAAAGTCTACTTTAACAGCTATGATGATTATAATTTAATAGCTAATACCAAGTTTTTCTTGTTGTTATTGTCAGTGTGTGCCTTTGAGCAGAGAACTAGATTTCCTTGAGAATAAATAGTAATCCATATTTAGAAGGATTTAGGGATTGTAACACAGGCATGATGCAAGTATTACGGATAAGAATAAGGATGTATTGGGGATGGAGGAATGAAAAAGAAGAGAAGACAAAATATGAGATGAGGATGTTGTTGGTGCTGTCAAATAACTCCAACTGATAGCCATCCCATCTGCAACAGATCAGAACCTTACCTATCCTGTGGCATCTTCACAATCTCCACTGTGCTCAAACCCATTGTCTCACTCACTGTAAATAAAGCTATTTCACTGACGATGAGAACAGAAGAAAAATTCCTTGCACTGATGATAAAAGAATTCTTTTTCTTTAAGAACAGCAGTTTTTAATTTCTTCAGAATTACTCTCTTATTCTGTTTTTAACTTCCTGTTGTGGAAACTGAATCGTTATTGCTCAATAATATCTCTTCTAATGTATGTATTTTATGTGAGTATGTCGTTGTAAGAACCAACTCCTACCTGGACCTCCACTGGGTGTTTGGAGGCTATTCAAACAACCTGGGTTGAGATTGTCTGTCTTTCTCCTGTACTGTTGCTTGTGGATTCAAACTACAAGAAGTGCCGCCCTTAAGTTACCAGTGCGACCCTGTGAAATGAGCCACCAGAGCTCCCTATTGGGGTTTGGAGCTTGAAAACATATATCTTATATTCATAAAATATATATGTATTATTCATAAAAGATGTATGGACGCATTTGTTTACCTATATAATTCAGTTTCTGATAATGTTGAATTTTTTATTGTCCAAAGCTGCATGAGACCTCTTCACATTCATGTGGCCTATTGATATGGAATTGTTTACAATCAATAAAGTGGATTGTCACAGTGGTGGTAGCAGTGGGCTCAGAGAGGATGAGGATGGCACAGGATAGCACAAGGTTCAGATCTGTTGCTCTTAGGCTTGCTATGAATCGTTGCTGACTTTGATGGCCCCTAACAGTAATATTTAGTGCAAAATAAAAAAAAATTCTTAAAAAACCCACTATCTGATAGCCTACCTCATTAAAGACTGTCATTTAGTGCCAAAACTGCAGAACAATGGACAAAATAGAACATGAAAACTAGACAAGTTTATACCTTGAAGCTAATATTTAAAGGGTGTTTATGAGTTGCCTTATTTCAACTTCATAATTTAATTTACACAACAAACATTTCCAGAAATCTAATCTTCATTATAAGGAAGAAATGAAAACCATAAAGATTAAATAACTAATCCAAAGCCACCTTGTATTTATTCCATAAAATCTAATATTTCCCAGCATCTTGTTATTTTTCTTCTCTGTCACTAAGAATCACTATGTGATTATGTCCACATTTATGGCAAAATGATGATCCTACCGAAGTGCATGTATGGTGACATTACCTCTGTTATTTGAAACAATTTTGTCAGTGGTCTACTTTGATATTCATTTTTCTCTAAATTTCTTCACCACTATTTCCATTATATATAGTTTAGTTAGCAGTATTTCATTATCTTCAGGGGACTAAGTAACAAAATACACCCTTAAAAGTTAAACTCTTGTGTTTATACAATTAAGGGATGATTTCTATAATATTTAACTCTTCTCCTTTACCTGTACATCAGCTCAAATTTTTAAAATTATAAAATTATACACTATTTGATTAAGATGTACCAATATTTATTAGTTCAGATTAAGTTTTCCAACAAATTGGGCTTACTTTTTTAAAAATTGAGATTTTAATGAATATTTATAAAGAACTTGGGTTTCCAGTCATTTATTGTTGCACATTTTTCTCCATGTCCCCCATCCCGATTGCTTTTTGTGGGGGGAGGTCAGTTCTTTCATTGTTATACAGACCCCTACCCCCACCCCAGAACACTTTACTATGCAGCTTTTATTCTGGACTCTTGTCATGCCAATAATACCTAATTATAACTTCCTTTTATACAGTTCTCTTCCTCATCTGTTTCAATGTCATGTAGATTATTTATCCTCTCTTTTTTTCATTTTTCCCCAGTCTCCATGTCAGTCCTGTTTTGTAACGGTGGCATTAATGCTATATTTGTCTTTTTGTAACTGAGATATTTCACTCAGCACAATGTCCTCCAGAGTCACCCATTTTGTATAATAATTTATGAGTTTCTTGGGTTTTTTTTTGTTTTTTTTTTTAAAGTTTTATTATTGTGTGTGTGTGTGTGTGTACGGTCAAATCGGATCTGACTGGTACAGGAGGAGATTGTGCCTCCTTCTCCAGTAAAGCATCTGGTGGATTCGAACTGCGTACCTCTGGGATTGCAGTGCAGCCTTTTGCCATTAGGCCACCAGAGCTCCCTTGAGTTTCTTGTGTTTTGAATTAGGCTTTTTTACAATTTCTAAGTTGTGGCACTAGGGGCATTATGTTGCTGTTGTTTTGATTGTTTTCGAGTTGAGCACGACTCATAATGACCCTATGAACAAAAGACCTCAAGCCTTTTTATAGCTATTGTCAATTCTCAAAGTTCATAAAGTTTCCAGAGGCATGCTGTTTAGGAATTGGATGCCACTCCTCAATATTATATGGATCTTGGCTGAAAGCAGAGAATACCAGAGGAATGTCTATCTGTGTTTCATTGACTATGCAAAGATGTTTGGCTGTATGGAACAAGAAACTGTGGCTAACTCTGAGAAGAATGGGAATCCCAAAACACTTGATTGTGCCCATGTGCCTATGCTTGGACCAGGAGGCAGTCGTCAAAACAGAGCAAAGAAACACTGCATGGTTGAAAATCAGGAAAGGTGCACTCCATTGATGCATTTTATCTCCATACGCTTTCAATCTGTAAAACAGATCCTCGGGAAGGCTGGGCTTTATAAGGAGGAATGTGACATCAGGATTGGAGAAAGACTCATCAATAGCCTGTATTGTGCAGATGGCACAACCTTCCTTGCTGAAACTGAGGAGGACCTGAAGCATTTGCTATAGAAAGTCAAGGACAACAGCCTTCAATATGAATTGAAGCTCAACATCAAGAAAACAAAGATTTTTTTTTTTTACCACTGCAACATTTGGCAGTATCATGATAGATGGAGATGAGATTGAGATTCTAAACAGCTTCCTCTTGCTTGGCTCCAACACTCTTGGTACCAGCAGCCAGGAAATCAAAAGATGAATTGCATTAAGTACTGAAGAGCAACACTATCCATCTGGAGACTAAGGTGCACCTGATTCAGGCCATGGTCTTCAGAATTACTTGCTCTGCATCAGAGAGGGGAACAATATCTAATGATGACAGAAGAAGAATTGAGGACTTTGAGTTGTGGTGCTGGAGAAGAGTACTGAATATACAATGGACTGCTAAGAGAATAAACAGGTCTTTCCTTGAGAAGGTGAAGCCAGGCTGCTCCTTGGAGGCCAGAATTTTGAAACTCCATCTGACATACTTTGGGTATGTTTCCAGAAGGGATCAGTCCTTTGAAAGGGACATCATACTTGGGAGACTGGAGGGACAGCACAAGAGAGGAAGACTCTGGATGAAATGGATTGACTCAGTGACTGTAGTAATGGTAGCTGACATGTCAGAGACAGTGAAGTTGAGAAGAGAGCAGGGTTCAGAGCTGTTGTATATAGGGTCACTATGGGTCTCAAAAGACTCGAAGGCACATAGCAACAACAACAAGCCCTAACCAAAAGGTCAGCAGTTTGAATCTATTATTGAATCTATTATTGACACTCTGAGGAAGAAAGAAAAGTAATCTCTTTGAATGAAGATTAATAGCTGTTGAAGCTAGATGAATAGTTTTCATGAGTACACACAGACTTGAAGACAGTGGGTTTAATCGATATAATTTCTTTTCCAAACTGACACACTTTTTAAAATTGTTATTTGAGACAAAGTTTACAATTCATGGGGTTTTGGTTTTTTTGGTGTTTCGTTTTGTTTTTTAAATCATTGACATACATTTTGTTCCATAGTATTAATTGCAAACCTATCAAACCTATCCAAAATAATATGGCTTTTCATCATAGAAAATCAACAACCTAACACGCTTTTCCTAATTTAAAAGGCATATCACCAAGTATTTCATCTATTTGAGTTGAAAAAGGAAATCCATTCTCCTGTGTCTTTACTCATTTGCATACAATGCTGTAGGAAGTCTGCCCTGAAGGATTTTAGGACTCTGGGCTCAGTGGCTTTCACAGAACTCCTTACAACAAAGCATCTTAAGACTTGAGAAAAAGATCTCTACTGATTCATCACTGTGTCAAGAATAGCTCCCGGCAGAGAGTCTTGTGAAGAATATCTTGTACATTAATATTTGTCAAATGAATGAACACAGGAAAAGAGGAACCTGGGCTTACTCTTAACTTATCACACAGTGCTCATAAGTGAATCAAGCACATGAAGAAAACCTTTCATGATATAAACGTAAATAGCATCTACTGCTTTGTGTGACTTTTAAAAACAACTATCCTCAATTGTTAGTGTGTTGTGGTGGTTTTGGTTTGTCTTGTTTTTGTTTTTTTGTAGTGGGTGGCATGATTTTGAATGTGAGAGAGACTATTTAGTAGTAATGACTAATTTTTAAGAGTCTGAGGAAATTGATGAACTGGATGTTGTTAATTTTATTCCTTAAATCTATGAGTTGATGATCTAACTATGAAGCTTTAAGAGACATGCCAGTCAGTTAAGAAGCATTTATTGCATTCTTAATATTGCATGGCACTATTTGAAGATGATATTTTGTTGTTTTGGTGCCATCGTGTTGATTTTGACTCACAGGACCCTGCATGATAGAGTAACTCTGCTCCATTTGATCTGATAGGCTGTAAATTTTGTAGGATCTAGTGCTACTTTCTGAGACGTAAAGAATCTAGTATAGTGTCACTCCCATTATGTAGATGACAACATTTCTTGCAGAAAGTTTAAGACTTGAAGCACTTATTGAAGTTCAAATACTAAAGCCTTCAATATGAATCCAATCTTCAAATCAAGAAAACAAATATCCTCACCACTAGAGCAATAGGCAGCACCAAAATAGATGGAGAAAGTATTGAAGTTGTTGATCATTTTATTTTACGTCGATCCACAGTCAACATTCATGGTAACAGTAGTAATGAAATCAAGAGATGTGTTGCACTGAGGAGAAATCTGCTGTCAAGGACCTCTTTAAAGTGCTAAAAAGAAAGTATATCTGTTTACAGAGTAAGACACACCTGATAGATGCTGTGGTCCTTTCAATTGCTGCCTATGCATCCAAAATTTGGACAATAAATAAAGAAGACAAGAAGAATTGTTGCTTTTGTATTGTGGCATTGGCAGAGAGTACTTAACAGATCATGAACTGCCAAAAGAACAAACACATCTGTCTTGGAGGAAGTACAAACAGAGTACTGTTTAGAGGAAAGGATGGTGAAACTTGGTCTTACATACCCCAAGTATGAGGAAGTGAGAGAGGTCAGTCCATAAAAAAAGACATAATGATGAGAAAGATAGAGGATCAGAGAAGATGGTCCTCAGTGAGATGGATGGATACTGTGACTGACCAGTGTGGGCTGGACTGTGACAAAGATCGTGAGAATAGTGCAGGGACAGAGCAAAGTTCTGACGTGTTGTTCATTGAGTCCCTGTGAATTGTGGTCTACTACATGAGTCGTCTACCACTTAATGGCACTTAACAACAACATAGAGCTCTGTTGGCCTAGTGGATAGAAAGTGACGCTACAAGCCAAAGGTGGGTGATTTTGATCTGCAGCCTTCAAGCCTGCTTTTAATTGTTTGTGGTCAAACATTCTTCTAGGTCATACAGCCCTGGTCTGTCCACTTTCTGTATAGAGGTAACTCGTGGTCACTGTGTAGCTGAACACTGTGACACTGATGCGTCAAATGTGATAATGGTTACCCATTGTGAACAGTGTTTAGTGGAGCTCCCCAGTTAAAACAAACATTGAAGCAGGAGTGGCATCCACTTCCAAAATATAAATAGCTTGCTTCTGGAAACTCTATGAACGTGGAGAGAAGTGTTCAGGTCTTTCATGCATAGGGTCACTATGATTCATCAATGACTCGACAGCACTTAACAAAAAACAACAGACAGCATCTAAGAACAATAATGGTGCTACTTTTTAGCCTCCCATGGGGCAGTTAGGTTAGTACCTGAATAGTTAACCATTGACCTATAAATATTCAAAGAAATAAACTAAGATATTTACTTCTTCCCTCTACTATTCACATTTTATAGGAAAGCAAGATTTGGAGTATAATTTAGAAAACAATGTAAGATTGTGTAAAACAATCCTAGTGAATATAAGTAAATACATTCCCATTAAAAATTCCAAATAGAAGTCAAAGAGGGAAGATTGATATGAGCTGAGGTATAACAAAGCAGGCCTTGAGTAATTGAAAATGGAATACACCTACTCCCGAGTTATCAGTTGTCTTTTCAAACACTTCACCTTCATGACAATAATGGTAATATATATTATCTATTTTGTGCATTGACAACATACATCAGGCAGCAGAGAGTGCAAGAATAAGGCCGTTTTGATGGTTTCCTGGCACCTTCACAGGGCCGTGACTCTCAGTGGTTTGCCCTTTATGTTATAATGTAATTTTGTTGTCATGTGATGAAACAGTCATCCTCCACTTTGGCATAAGTGTTGGTTTTCACATAACAAATGATCTTTGTAACATAATCTTGCCAATAAGTAAGGAGTTGATATAAGTAGGATCTAAAATTCTTTTATGAGAATATCATTGAATATTTCCTCAATAGATTTTTATGTAAATTTTTACTTTATAAAATGATGTAAAAATTTGACACATTGGTGAAATTGTGTTTCTAAATTAGTTCTCTGCTTAATTTAGGGTGGGATGTGCCTGTTGCCTCAATGATAAAGCAAGCAAATGTGATTTCTCATTTAAATATTTGTGTTGGGTGACGATTTTGGTTATAATTCAGTTAGTCTGTGATATCTAACTCATCTAGTCACTGTAATAATGCTAAATTTCAATGCTTATTTTGCGTACTGAGAAAGCGTGTTTAGATAGGATCTTCAGTTTCGCATTCTCATGTGTGGCCAAACTGGTAGATACTACAGAGAAGGGAGAGGGTCATTTTTCGTAGAATTACCATAGCACAGAGCTCAACAAAATCTGTGCTACCAATGGCTTTGTTTCCGTGGAGTGTTATTTCTATTCACATCCTTTCCTGAAATGAAATGTTAGGATGCTAAAATCTTTTTTAAGATAATGAAGCAGGCCTTGGACTAAGGACTTTTGGAAAGGTCTCAAGTTTATGGTTTTTTTGTTTGTACATAAAAATTTTATTTTATACTGATTTACTTACAAATTTCATATAGATTGTTTTTCACACTGGATCTTTCTCCTTTAATTTACCGAACCCTCCTTCCACCCATCAAATTATGTGACCTTATAATTAACTCCCCGCCCCTGCCCATCCTCACCCTTCAGTTCTCCGCTCCCTTCCCCCTTTTACCACTTTTCTTTCTATTTCTACAGTAATGGTCTTATACAATATTTGTCCTTATGGGACTGAGTTAGTTCACTCAGCATATTGCTCTCCAGTCCCTCACAAGTTAGGTAATGATTTACAGACTCATTGCTCCTGTGTGCTGCAGAGTATTCATTTGTGAGAATGTACCATAATTTCTCAATCCATTTGATTGTGGTTGGACATTTGGGCTGTGTCCATGTTTTTGCAATGGTAAATATCGCTGCTATGAACGTTGGTGTACAGGTTTCCATTTGTGCCACTGGTTTACTTTTTTTGGGTTTGTCTTCCAAGCAGTGAAGTAACTGAGTCATATGAATTCTATGTTCAGTTTTCTGAGGAAATGCCAAACTGCCTTCCATAGTGGCTGGGGATTCCTTAACCTCAAGTGAAAGAGGCTGGATGCAGAGCAGCAGTTTCTGGAAGACAACAGCCTTTCATGTTCTCAAGTTTAGTTTGCTACCATGTTTTACTGTTTAGGTTTTACACATAGCCTAAGACTTCTATTTGGCCTCTATTTAAAATCCTACCTTCCTCACCTTTAACAACCCCGTATTCATAAATTTCTATTTCTTGCCAATACTTTGATCTCAGAGCAAATAAATGCATATAATATCCTGGTGGCTGACTTTTCCCAGCTGACATCTACTGTGCTTATTTATTTAATTCTGTGCTGGCTACTCAGAGGGGAGCTCTTTTTTTACAGGTGAAAACATCTGAAGTGAAAGAGAGACTAATCGCCCTCTTTATTCCCCCCCCAAAAATAAACACCAACACAGCATCACCATCTACCCATAGAGTTTTTTTTTCAGCTTATCACCAGATGTCAAACCCATAGAGTTTTTCACTGACATTTTAAAACCTTCTTAATGTTTATTAACAGTCTCTTAATTGTATACTCATTACAGATATCCAAAGAAGATAATGTTTCAGTGAAGAAGAAAATTAGAATTCCATACTTTCTTTCACTTAGTTCTCTAATAATAAATGGTAATGATAATAGAAATAATGATGAATATTTTTTAAAAAGTTAATTGATTAATAAGATAGTTAGAATGAGGAATAATTGAGGAAGTAAAAAATAATTGATGACAGTTTTATTACTTCAAGGTGATGCACTAGTTTAGTAAATTGAGGAAACTGTCAACTGTCTCACCTGTTCATATTAGCAGCACCACTGTTATTTCTCCCAAAGAGGATATTTTATATCCATATTTGTAATTTTGAACATTTTAAGAAAGGACTATAATGAAATTGGTGAGCAATTAAGTTGGATAACAGTTGGCTCACATAAATGAGCAATTAACAATAATTTCCTATGGTCCTTAAGCAGAGGACATCATAAGGTCATTCATCAATGGGAGCAAGGATGAACTGTCAGCAACACAGAAATGAGTAATAGTGAGGGATGTTTAGTGTTTGTTAGTTTCTGGAAAGGACGAATTTAAATGGATACACACACACACACACAGAGGGAGAGAGAGAGAGAGAGAGAGAGCGCGAGAGAGAGGGAGAGAGATGAACTTGTAATGCACCTATTGCCAAACCTAAAATTTAGATAAAGTATGCAATCATTTGCCTAGTTATTATAGAAACATTAGACACTGATGCTTATTTTAAAAGCTGATAAAGCATGATTTTGCTGTGTATCGATAATCATCTGCTAATATTTGTCCAATTGGGCTGCACAACTTAATGTTAGTCTTTGCTGTGTACATGCTCATATGTATGTGTGTGTATTTAATCTTGGATTGTGTGTGTGTGTGTGTGTGTGTGTATAACTATAGCAAGGTTCGTATCTGTTATTCATGGAGTCTGTGAATTTTAGGCAACTTAATATCCATTAACAGCAATAACAACAACATAAATAAATAAAAATAGAGATAACAAATGTAAATCTCTTTAACACAAGCATAAACTAAGACAGGATGGCTTCTGTTACAGCATTTATCTTTTCACTGCCATAAGAATCAAACATTTTGGCTTCACTTGGCCAGCCAGTTTTTCTTCTGCCTCTCAACTTTAAGATCACCTTTCTCACTCAGTTTATTCCCACAGTCACTCGATAAATGTTAGGCACAAACAAATGTCTTATCTTACTTTTCAATATGTTGGAAATAATGATTGGTAGTAAGACATATAGCATGATAGTGAGGTATAACTATTTAAATAGCAAAACCAGCAGAGGACAATAATTTAAATATCTGGTAGAGCCACACAGGTAATCTAGGGCATTTAGGGGTATGCTGGTAAAATATGAGTGAGTGTGCTTTCCCTGAATGAATCTGTGGTCAATCCCTTCTAACATAACTAACATTCCTGCATAACATTAGTCTTAAGCTTCTCAGAAAAGCTGCTGCTGTTGTTGTTATGTGCCATGGAGTCACTTCGGACTCACAGCGAGACTCTATCTATGTACAACAGCTCTGAACTGTGCTCTATTTTGAGCCAATTTCATTGTCTCCAACATACTTAGCACAGTCAGTGAGTCAATCCATCTCATAGAGGGTCTTCCTCTCTTTCTCTGTCCCTCCACCCTTCCAAGCATGATGTCCCTCTCTAAGGACTAGTCCCTCCCTGCAACATGCCCGAAGTACGTCAGACGGAGCATCAGAATCCTTGCCTCCTAGGAGCAGTCTAGTTTTCCCATCTCCAGGACAAACCTATTTGTTCTCTTAGCAGTCCTTGCATTATTCAATACTCCTCTCCAAAAGCTACAAATTCTACTATAACAAAGATTTTCAATTTTTAAATTTGGGCAACTAATTTGACGTACTTATTGTGTTTGACAAAATCTATCTGTGAATCTCACTCATCTCTGAGGCTGAGATTTTTCAAACTCGCTTAGGGAAACTGCAAAGCTGGCAGAGGGGGCTGGGCTGTTAATTAGGTAACACTGTGGCCCAGAGCCCCAAAGGCAGGTGCCTATGGACTATAATTCTTCACTTCACTGTCACCAGGCTACAAAGTGGTAGTGTTAAGGATATTTGAGTGAGGAAATTCATGTGTCCATGAAGATTTGTCAGTCTGTAGGGTATCTTCGTAATGGCTGAAAATCAACTATGTTTTATTTGTTATTGTGGTTGCTTTGGTGGAATTCTGGGTTTGGAAGTATTTGTTTGGGGTTTAAGAGCTTGAAAACCTCAATGCAAGTGAACATAGGGATTGTCTAGGGAAGAGATATATAGGAGAGTCAGGAAACCAGAATGTCACCTTTAATTTCTAGCTGTTGTCTAGAATGCAAGCTGTGCTCCTGTTTACTGGCCAGTGTTTCTCTCAGGCTAAACAGTTGGATGAGGAAAAGTTAACATTGTGTCTCAAAGTTCCAAGAGAAAGCCAAGACTTTCGTAAGGTTGTATGTAGAGAGTTTAAAAAAAAAAAAGTCAAAATAACCATTGTTAACCTTGAAGCTCGGGTCAGTTTTACTTTATTCTTTCATCACTCACTCTGGTTTTATACAATATTGAGAAAACCTGGGATGACGAGACAACATGGTATCTCCACTTGTTAAAAATAATCTAATTGCCTCTTTCTAAAAGTCATCCATTGGGGGTGGGGGCATAGAAGACATGATGTACGAGAAATTTCAAAAGTCATTCAGAAAATTTGGCAAAGAGGACAGGGAATGAGTGAAGTTAATGAACAATGATGTCCAGTTCCATCCCCAACCTACATCCCGTCTCTTCTCTGACCTTTACCCCATCATGCCTCAGGCTCCTCCAGCATTCACAGATTTTGAACATGTATATGAAGTACTACCTTCAACCCTTCTATTTTTCTTCTAATTGTCATTTCTGAAAAACACAGGTAAGAAAGACAATGACCTAGAGAGTGAATTCCTGGATTCTGTGACCAAGTTTGCTAGTTTCTATCCCTTACAAACAATATGACTTTATTTGCCTCATTTTCCTCATCTTTAAAATAAATAGCCAGGAAATTGAGAGACGAATTGCATTGAGAAAGTCTGCTGTCAGAGACCTCTTCTCTGGCAGAGATTTCTGAAAAATTACTGAAGAGCAATGATATCAGTCTAGAGACTAAGGTGTGCCTGATACTGGCCATGGCCTTCGCAATCTCTTGCTATGCATCAGAAGGCTGGACAATGACTAATGGTGATAGATGGAGAATTGATGCCTTTAAGCTGTGGTGCTGGAGAAGAGTATTGAGTATACTCTGGACCTCCACGAGAACAAACAAGTTCATCCTGGAGAAAGTGAAGCCAGGCTGCTCCTTGTAGGCAAGAATTCTGAAGCTTTGTCAGACATACTTTGGGCATGTTGCAAGGCAGGATCAGTCCTTGGAGAGGGACATCATGCTTGGGAGGGTAGAGGGACAACGCAGGCCAGGAAGACCCTTGATGAGATGGGTTGATTCGGTCATTGGGCTAATGAGGATAGGTATGTCGGACACAATAAGATTGGCAAGGGAGAGAGCAGGGTTTAGTGCTGTTGTTCATAGGGTCGCTAGGAGTCACAGGTGACCCGGTGGCACACAACAACAGCGTTATTACTGTTGTGGCATCTCTGACTTATAGTGATCCTAGAGAACAAAATAGAGCCCTCCCATGGTGTTTTCTGGGCTATAAATCTTTTTGGACAGATTGCCTGACTGGTGAGTTCAAACCATCAGTCTCTGGTTAGCAGGCTGGCACTTTAGCAGCTACACAATCAGGAAATAATAGCAATATCTTTAAAGTGGAAATAATAGCAGTTGTTGTGGAGTATGGAGAGTTAGAACTGACAACCCTCCCGTGAGTTTTCAAAGGTAATAGGAGGAGATTGTACCTTAAAAGAGTCGTTTCCTCTTCAGCGATGTCCCTCTAGGAAAGTCTGGACTGATTTCCACTCCCTTGGGTATGTTATCCAGACCAGTTTGGGGTCCTGTTATCTGAGAGCACAGTGAGTGAACCTGAGCCTCAGCATGTAAGAACGCACTGAAGAGTGGTGTCTTGTCCACCAGACCTTAATCAATTTGCAAGTAACAGTGGTCCCCAGGAACGTTCATGAAGAGTAAGTAGTAGGAAAAACTATTTAAAAGGAATACATGATTAAGAATTATGAGTACTATGGTAGCCTAGAATAAGAGGTACATTAGAAAGAGGACTGGGGAGGGGGAGGTAATAGTGGAACAATTAGTGATTATTTTAAAAAAAAGTGAACTGAGGGAGGAAGCAAGGAGGGAGAGGAGATAAATAATGCAACAACGAATTAATGAAAATCGAATTTTTCTGTAAACTTTGGTTAAACTCACAATTGAAAGCTTTATTTAAAAAGACAGTAATTTAAAAATGTAACTGAATTAGTTGATATAAAGGGCTTTGAGGAGTTACAGCTTTATAATAAACATGGTGCTATACTAGTGATTATGATTTCATATATCTCTTTTCTGTGAAATCTACTCCAAACTCTAGGTTAAAGAGGTTTGTGACACTCTAAGGGGCTGTCTACATTATAATCTCTGCTTATATATCCCCCAAGACTATGGATCTCTCAATGGGGCAAGAAAAGTAAAATATGTGTGTGTGTGTGTGTGTGTGTATATATTTTCTCTGTATATATATATGTATATA